>NC_082712.1:99506635-99866681 GCF_030144855.1 Hypanus sabinus | reverse complement strand
GCCAGAGAGTGGTAGTAGCAGGTTGCCTCTCTGACTGGAGGCCCTGTAACTAGTGGAGTGCCCTGGGGACTGGGGCTGGATCTACTGTTGTTTATCATCCATATCAATGATCTGAATTATAATGTGGTTAACTGATCAGTGAATCTGTGGATGACACCAAATCGGGGTGTAGTGGACAGCGAAGAAAACTACTGCAGCCTGTATGAGGTGTTGTGCTTTGGGAGGACGTACTAATATAGCGTGTACACAGTGAATGGTAGGACAGCTGAGGAATGCGGTGGTTTCACTGGTCAATAGGGCCATTCCTACCTTTTGGCACTTTGGGGAGCACTTGGTTGGAATGTCATGTTGAAGTTGTACTGGATGTTGGTGGGGATGACACCAAGACTGGAGGTGTAGTGGACATTGAGGAAGACCATCATGGCTTGTCGCTGGAAAAACGGCAGATGGAATTTAATGCAGATGAATGCTCGAGGCACCAGAGTCTTCATGCTGACGTTCCTTCCCGTGAGCATGCAAGATTGCTCCGGCAGCCTTGGCTTCTTCCCGCAATCCAAAGCCGCACAGGTTAGTGGGTTAACTGGTCATTGTAAATTGTCCTGTGATTAGGCTCGGGGTAACAAGGAGGGTTTCTGGGTGCTACAGCTCACTGGGTCGGGCCAGCCCGTTCTGCACTGTATCTCTAACTGAAATAAAATTATGAGCTACGTAACCGGGGTGAATGCAAACAGGCTTTCCCCTCATCAGACCAGATACACAGCTCATAGGGTTAGGCTGAAAGGGGAAATATTTAACAAGAACCTGAGGGGGATTTTATTCCATTCAGAAGGTGATGTGACTGTGAAATGAGCTGCCAGCACAAGTGTTAGGGGTACACTTGTGACATTTAAGTTTAGACAGGAAACAGATAGCTACAGTTAGTAATATGGCCTGGACAGAAGATCAGGATGACATGGACTAAATGGAGAGTGACGCTCCCTCCACACCGTCCCATCACACACTCCCGGGGTCAGACACAGAGTGACGCTCCCTCCACACCATCCCATCACACACTCCCGGGGTCAAACACAGAGTGAATCTCACCTCCACACCGTCCCATCACACACTCCCGGGGTCAGACACAGAGTGAATCTCCCTCCACACCATCCCATCACACACTCCCGGGGTCAGACACAGAGTGAATTTCCCTCCACACTGTCCCATCACACACTCCTGGGGTCAGACACAGAGTGACCCTCCCTCCACACCGTCTCATCACACACTCCCGGGGTCAGACACAGAGCGAAGCTCCCTCTACACCGTCCCATCACACACTCCCGGGGTCAGACAGAGATTGAATCTCCCTCCACACCGTCGCATCACACACTCCCAGGGTCAGACACAGAGCGAATCTCCCTCCATGTTAGTGCTGTGTGTGTGTAGGACCAGATCTCAACTAATGAGAGTTGATATAAATTGCTCACAATATGAGTAGGGGAGAGGTGGGGTGAGGGTAGGTTTTGAGGAACAGGTTAGGGAGATAAAGGTGTTCTATCCTTTTAGACACACATATGATACCAGGAAGAGAACACTTAATACAGATTAGCTCTGAGATGGGACGATATTGTGGGCCAAGTTGTCCATGTTGTGCTGTACTGCTGTGTTGCCAGAGAGTAGAATGTGATCCCTGTAGACACAGACTGAGGGGTTGTCGGTCAGTAGGGAAAATAGATGTTGGGGTTTCCTGGGTCACTGCCCCAACAAGCCTCACCTTGGACCAACGCCAGCCCCTGGGTACTCAGCAGCTGCCTGAGGCGAGACACCTCCTCCTTCAGCTCGCGGATCAGCCGGGCATTGGGATCCTCATTCACCACCGCGTTACACTTGATCTGCTTGGCTCGATCCGCGTACCTGTAGGGAAATCAATACGGCCTGCTTAAACGCAGGACCATGACCCAAAACACAACAGTACGTGTAAACACAACACCGTGGACTGAAAAACAGAGGTCTGCATAAACACAGGACCATGGCCTGAAAGACAGCAGTACGTGTACACACAACAGCCTTGACTGAAAAGCAGCAGTTTGCATCAACGCAGGACTCTGTCCAATACACAGCACCAGCCACCTCCTAGCTCTCAAATATTATCCCCACCCCACCCACAGCCTGTGCCTACCTCTGACACCCTGCCTCTCACCCTCCCGCCAATGCCCCACCCCTCCATCCCTACCTCAGTGTGCTGAGGGTTTCCTCGTAGTTGACATCCGCGGGGCTGAGGGCGGCGATCATGGCCGTTCGAGAGTTGCCTCCTGAGTAGGAAAGAGGAGGAAAGTCAGTGGCATCACGCCAGGGGGCAGGGTAGGGGAAGGCGGTCAAGGTGGCATTCAGGTCAGCCATGACATTGAGAGACAGTGGGGTAGGTGACCTACATCTCATTAAATCCCCCACCCCGTCCGTCCCCTTGGGCTATTCCACGTGTACTCAGATGGCACCTCACCCAGATTCTCCTTCAGCAGCCAGGTCAGCACAGAGTCCCGGTACGGAATGAAGTCAGACTTCTTCCTCTTGCCCTGCTAAACCAAAAGAAGCAACTGTGAAGTGGCTGGGCGTCTGGTCAGTGGGGGGAGGTGGGAGAGCCCTTGGTGGGAGACTCACCATTTCAGCCAATGCAGAGATCACCTTCCCCAGGGTAGTCAGGGACTTGTTGATGTTGGCTCCTTCCTGCAGAGAGAGTGGACAGAGATCAGTGTGGGGGCAGGGAGAGAGAGCGGTGGAAGAACGAGACAAAGGGTGGAGACTGGGAAATGGGTGAAAACTAGACACAAGAAAATCTGCAGACGCTGGAAATCCAAGCAACACACACAAAATGCTGGAGGAACTCAGCAGGTCAGGCTGCATTGATGGACAAGAGTGAACAGTCAATGTTTTGGACCAAGACCCTGCAGCAGGACTGGTGGGGAGGAAGTACAAGGTGACAGGTGATCGGTGAAACTGAGAGGTTTCTCACAGATTATTGGGGAAAGATTAGTGGTGGGGAGTGTAATTATAGTATCATTATCAGATATACTGATATAGTGATAAGCTGCGTTCCACCCATACCAACCATTCCATATGTAGCAGAGACAACAGTATGCAGAATGAACTGTCACAGCTACAGAGAAAGTGCAAGTCAGTGCATGTGGACAATAAGGTGCAAGGTCCTAACGAGGTAGATTGTGAGGCCAATAGACATGGTGGGCATGCTACGTTGGCAGCGGAAAGTGTAACTACAGCTCTGTGCAGCCCCCAGGGGCAGCACGGTAGTGTAGTGGTTAGCACAAGGCTTTACAGTACAGGCGACCCGGGTTCAATTCCTGCTGCCCACTATAAGGAGTTTGTACCATGAGACTTGTGTGATTTGTTTGTACCATGACCGCATGGGTTTACGCCGGGTGCTCTGGTCAGCTCCACAGTCCAAGATTAACCAGTCATTGTAAATTGTCCTGTGATTAGGTCAGGGTTAAATCGGGGGTTTCTGGGTGGTGTGGCTCGAAGGGCCAGTGAGGCCTATTCCACACGGTATCTCAACAAAAAATAAAATAAGTTTTAAAATATTCTGCTGTGAACAGAAAGAAACATATTTCACTGCAAGTTTTGATATACACTCAGTAACTGAATTGCAATTGGGTACGATTCAAAGTCTGATAAGTGTCCTTGTGCCTGGTGGTGCGTACTTTCAGGCTTTTGTATCTTCTGTCCAATGGCTGGGTGGGGGGTAAGAAAATACAACGTCTGGGGTGGGTGAGGGTCTTTGATTCTGCTGGCTGCGTCACTGAGGCAGCAGGAAGTGTAGGTAGTCACGGAGGGATGCTGAGCTGCGCCCACAACTCTCTGCAGTCAGTTGCTGTACTGAGCCGCGATTTATGCAGTTCAATGCTTTCTATCATCCATCAATTAACAAAAACCATTGAGAGGGACATGCTGAATTTCTTTACCCCCACCCCCGCACTCCCCCCCCCGAGGAAGTAGAGGTGCCGGTGTACATCCTTGGCGGTAGCATCCACATGATTGGTGATTTCTGTGAGCAGAAACCTGAAGCTTTCATCCCTGCTTCCTGAAGCCAATGGCCAGCTCTTTTGCTGAACTTGAGGGAAAGATTGCTGTCAGATCACCAAGCTCACAGTCTCCATTACTCTGACTCACTGTTCTTTGAGACAGGGCCCAATACAGTGCAATCTGCAAACATCCAGTTGGAATTAGCAGAATCTGGCCACACAGTCATGAGTGTACAGGCGGTAGACCAAGGGGCTGAGAATACAGCCTCAAAAAGTGAGGTTAATTGCAGAGGTGATGCTGCCCTCTTCTCAACACTACCATCAGGGAGGAGGCACAGGAGCCTGAAGCCACACACTCAATGTTTCAGGAACAGCTTCTTCCCCTCTGCCGGCAGATTTATGAGTAGACAACGAACCGACGTACAGTGCCTACCTATTTTTTCTTTGTTGTGCTCTCTCTTTTTGCACTGCTAGTTTAAATAAATACTCACAATGCACGCAGGAGCATGCTGGTTGTCAGTCATGTCCGACATTGACAGGAAACCTGTGCGGGAGAGTTTTTGAAGTGGAAAAGCCGTGGCACTGAGGCAGTTCCACTCTCTCAACCCCAGCAGTCCGAGTCCAGTCGTGCCAACGGGCATCAGATACAGGGGTCTTCCCCGGCTGCAGTGCACGGCAATGGCGCTCTCTGTGCCTTGTCATGCCATTTGCTCTCCACGCAGCCTTCCTGGCCGTTAGACCTCACTGCAGATCTCACCTGCTCAGTCCGCCAGACCTGACTTTGCACGGCGGGACAGGCACGTCCCAACTCAGCGGGACCGAGGCTGCCGCCCTCACCTGGTCCAGCCCGTCTGTCAAAGCAGCGCACCAGGGTGTGGCCACTGTCACAGGCAAGCAGCCACTTGGAGCCGAGTGAGTAAGCTGCCCCAGAATGGACATGACAAACCCCTTCACCAGCGGCACTGCCCCTCCCCATACACATACACGTTTAATGTATTGTAATGTACCACTGAATTCCACAATACCCGTCACTGATAATAATCCTGATTCTGCCGATGTTTACCCGGCAGGAAGTTCGGGATCCAGAGAGACTTGTAGGACAAGGAATTTGAAAATTAATTTGTTTGCTATTGAAGGCAGAGCTATATTTAATCAATAGGCCTGATGTAGTCCTTTTTGATATATGTGGTCTAGAGATGAGTGCAAGATTGAAGGGTCCTGTGTGGATCTGATTTAGCAGGAGGCCAGTTGCAGTGGGGCGAGATTGTCTGGGAGGTGGAGCTGATGGAGAGGTAATTAGCAGTCTTGAGCCAGGAGGTTGGGGGGGGGGGGGGGGGGGAGTTAAACCTCACTTGGAAAGGGAGTGATCAGATCAAAAACACATCTTACCTTTAACCTCGTGCCCTTTGTCCCAGCAGCATCTGCCCTTTCACTTCCTGCCAAATCCACCAGGCTGATCTTGCTGACCTGGGGAAGGGAGACAGCAGACAGTTGGGGGAGGAGCAGCTAACCCGTCACCCCTCCCATCTGCCCCGTCACCCCTCCCCATGAGCCCCACACCTCACCCCATCTCAGCAGTAGGGTGGGCTCACTGCAGCCATCTGTCCCATTCCTTGAACCCCACCCTTCCCTCCCCACAGATCCCCAAAAGCCCCCGCCATCCATCCCCACCACAACCCCTGCCCCCGCTTACCCTCTCGGTGGAGAGCTCAGTCACGGAGTCGTGTCGTTTCTGGGTGAAAATGATGGTGAAGACTGCATGAGAGCGGCTGCTAGCTTCATTCATGTTGGTGGCAGCAACCGTCCTGTGAAGGGCATCAGGGTCAACACAGTTGTCCCTCACCCCAACCTCTGACCTGCCCCCACCTCCAGTTCCCACCGTTGACCCCACCTCAGGCCTCTGCCCTGAACCCAATCCCTGCCCTCTGACCCCCCCAGTCCTCAGCATGGACGAGATGGGCCAAAGGGAGTGTTTCGACGTGATATGGTTCCATTTCCCCTGATCACACCACCAGTTATGACCACTGACCTGAACCCCACCCATTGATCCCCTATCCACTGAAGCCCACCCACTGACCTCTGACCCTGATCCCAACACACTGACCCCAAAGCCCACCTCCTGATCCTCATTAATCCCTGCCCTCACTCACTGAACCCCTACCCTCTAACCCCTGACCACCCCTCCACCCTGCGTACCGGGCACGGTTGCCACAGTCCATGAGCTCAGCGATGTGGTGGGAGCTGGTGGCCGCCAGCCGAGATAGACCCTCCACATAGGGGCCGAGCAGGGGGTGCTCCCTCACTCGCAGGTTCCCTCCGCTCCTGGGGTTCAGGAGGTCACGTACACGCTCACAGTAGATCTCCATGTAACTGACCTGCATGGCAAAGGGCAAAGGTTAGTGTGTTCACAGGGTCACTTCTGACCCTTGCCCCACTCCTCTACAAAGTCACCCCTCGGCCCAGTCTCCCTGCTTCCTATGAAACTCTGACCCGGATCTCCGTCTCTAACCCCGTCCCTCACCCTGAACATTCAACCCCTGACCCCTCACCCTGACCTTTCACCTTACAATCCCGCCCCTCATCCTCTGATTCCTCCCCTCACGCTCCAACCCCTCTCAACAGAAAGTCTTGAACCCTCACCTATTACCCTCTGACCAACCTCACACCCTTACCCCTCACCCTCTGACCCTTCCCATGACCCTGGCACACCTTGATCCTCTGCTCACCCCGATACCATTATTACCTCCACTGAGTGAGACAGCTCATCACTGCGACTACTCTCGATCCTGGAGAACAGGTCCTCACACAGCTGTGGGGAGACAGAGGGGAGGGTCAGTTAGGGAAACACCCCCCACCTCGTACAACACCCAAGCATGAGCAGTGCATTGCCCTTTACTCCTCTTCTCCCAAAGCGGTCTCATAGCCCCCAACTGGTGAGGTCAGACTCTATCAGCCATCCCCCCACGCCCCCGGGCCTGTTTCACCCTTCGACCTGTCACAGCCCCACCAATACTCAGACTTCCTGCATCCCGGCTCGATTGATCAGGGCAACTGCTCTACCATGAGAAACTGCAGAGAGCTGAGGACACCACAGAAACCAACCTTCCCTCCATGCGCTCTGGCCACTACGCAGTCTCAAAGACCCCAAACACGCCAGACGTTCTCCCCCCTCCCATCGGGCAGACTGATACAAAAACCTGAAATCACTTACTACCGCGCTCGAGGACCGCAGATATCAACCACTGCACCGACTGACTATGCCTGGATTCTCACCATGTTTTATATTCTGTATCTTTCGCTTGATATTTGTATTGCCATTTGCGTAATTTGTTTTTTTTGCATGTGGGGCGGGGAAGCCGATGTTTTTCTTTGAACGGGTTCGGTGGCTTTTGCGGGAAGCCGAATGCGTTCATACTTTGATAATAAATGTACTTTGAAGCTGTTATCAGACTGGTGAAGGGTGCCTTTGATCCCACTATCAAACTTGTACCCCACTGTCTACCTACATGGCACTTTCTCTGTAGCCGTTACACTTTATTCTGCATTCTGATATTGTTTTACCTTGTTCTACATCAGTGCACTGTCTGAAGATTTGATCTGATGCAGCAGCAGATGCACCTCGGTAGACATAACATCAGTAAACAGGCTTACAACGCGACAGGGCAAAGAGGTGGGGTAGTTGGTTGGACGGGAAAGGGTAGGGGTACTGACCTGTGGGATGAGGCCTGGCTCGGAGACCGACCGCCCCACCATAGTGTAGGACTTGCCAGCACCGGTCTGTCCATATGCCAACACACAGACGTTGTAGCCCTGAAAAGCGTGAAGCAACATCTCCTCCCCCAGGTCCAGGTACAAATGCCGTTGGGACACGAACCCCGGGTCCTCAGGCTGGAGACAAGGGTAGGGTAGGATGAGACCAGAGGGGTATGTACCCAGTGCAAGATCCCCCCTCCCTCTCCCATAATCCCCGTTCACCCCTCCTTACCCTCCCTCCCACTCTGACCCTCTTCTCCACTCCCCCCCCCATATCCCAGCACATGGAGAACGGTTGGTGTGGACACACCCCACCCCAAATCCCTCCTGCCCTCCAGCCACTACCAGCACCCACTGATGAGCGCCCCACCCTTCACTTTGTGAGATGTCTCCCTCTGCACCTCCCCCTCCTGCTCTCACCGAGCCATGTGACCAGTACGAGTGGTCGAAGGTGAAAGTCTTGGGGGCATCTTTTGTCTGTTTGGGATTTGTGATACCTGTCGGGGGGGAGGGGAGAGAGAAAGAACGTATCACCACAAGTGCATTCCAATACCCCATGCCATCCACAGAACCCTCCCCCTCCGCGGATAACACCCCCACCTGCAGGGTTTACAGTGGGAATCAGACAGACAGGAACAGACCCAAGGGATGACAGCAAAGCTACAGCTCCAAACCCCCACCCCACCAACCACCCCTTTCCATGAACCACACCTCCCAACCCCAGCACGACGCTTACTGGTGCAGTTGCCGGACATGTGGATGATACAGGTGGCATTCAAACGCAGCTCCCGGGGGCTGAAGGGACGGACACGAACGGCTACCTTCACCGAGGCCCCTGACATGGTGACCTTGCCCAGCAACCAATCACACGTGAACCTGGGGGGGGGGGGGAGGTCAGAGGGTACAGGTCAGCAACACCCCAAATCCCACACAATCTCCCACCTCCCTCCCCTTCACCCCACCATCCCTCATTCACTGCCCCCACTTCCCTCACACTCCATCTCCCTTACCCTCTTTTCCATCTCTCCCGTCTCCCCTCTGAACACCTCTCCCCTACCCACTCCTCATCATGCACCACCCTACCCAATCACTCCCAACCCTCACCCCCCACCCTCACTCCCAACCCTCCCAGTTCACCCCTCCCACCTCCTACCCTCCCCTCTTGCCCCACCCACTTTTCACCCTCCCTCTCCCCCACCCACCCCTCAACCCTCCATTCCCACTCTCCTACCCACCACTCTACCCTCCCCCTCCCTTTTTCTCTCTGTCTCTTCCTCACTCACCGGCACCGGGCTCCTACCACCCTCCGGCATTCCCAGCTCCCGGGAGTGGCTCAGCAACTTCCGCCGGTGTCCGGGACCGGGCGACAGGGCATCGCCCGCTCCCGGTGCACACAACCCGGCTCCGGTCCCCTCCCCCCGGCCGCACAAACTTTCCCAAACTTTTGGGGAAACTTTTCTCCGGCGGCGGTGGTGGGACCCGGGGGGAGGGAGGGGGAGGGAGGGAGACGGCCGGCGGAGTGTCCGGGCTGCGGTTGTGGGGTGCCGGCCCGGGGGTCGACTGCCGGGGGTGGGAGGGAGGCCTCGGGCACTGATTGATGTTGGCGGTCAGCAGCCGCTCGCCATTTCCCCGATGACGTGAGGACTCGGTCAGGGAGGAGCCGCCTTAAAGGAGCCGCACCGCGGGCGAACGGGGCGGGTGGGGGCTTGCTGGCTCGGTCGAGCCAGGCACCAGATAGGGCGTCACTGCTGAACCCCGGATTCGCAACACAGACACCCACGGAGAGTGTTACACACTAACTTACAACCAGTCACACCTAACCTCAGTTACGTTCATACACCCAGATTGGGGTCGGGGTAGAAGTTCAGGTGTGTCGTCATCAACTTGTTCACTTGAGGTGCCCTCACTACAAACTCTCACCATTTGCAACGTTGTCATACCTCAACAGACGTGACCATCCAAGATAAACCAATTTACCAATTCATTTACACTGTCCTGCAGCCACGCACTAAAATTAACATCAAACAACTCGGTTATAATAAACTGGCTCTGACGTTTCTCAGTGAAGGCGCCATGAATCCCTGTTAGGTGTCCCAGATCCCACAGAAGGCATGGTTCATTGTGTGTAGTGTTGCATAGAGGGATTGTGTGTGAGTATGTGTGTTTATAGTGTTGCGTACAGGGACTGTGGTGTGTGTGTGTGTGTGTGTGTTTATAGTGTTGCGTACAGGGATTGTGGTGTGTGTGTGTTTATAGAGTTATGTACAGGGATTGTGGAGTGTGTGTGTGTAGGGTTGCATACAGTGATTGTGGTGTGTGTGTATGTGTGTTTATAGTGTTATGTACAGGGATTGTGGTGTGTGTGTGTGTGTAATGTTGCATACAGGGACTGTGGTGTGTGTGTATGTGTGTTTATAGTGTTATGTACAGGGATTGTGGAGTGTGTGTGTAGTGTTGCGTACAGGGATTGTGGTGTGAGTGTGTGCGTTTTTATAGTGTTATGTACAGGGATTGTGGTGTGTGTGTTTATAGTGTTATTTACAGGGATTGTGGTGTGTGTGTGTTTATAGTGTTATGTACAGGGATTGTGGAGTGTGTGTGTGTAGGGTTGCGTACAGTGATTGTGGTGTGTGTGTATGTGTGTTTATAGTGTTAAGTACAGGGATTGTGGACTGTGTGTGTAATGTTGCATACAGGGACTGTGGTGCATGCGTGTGTGTTTATAGTGTTGCGTACAGGGATTGTGGTGTGTGTGTTTGTAGTGTTGTGTACAGGGATTGTGGAGTGTGTGTGTGTAGTGTTGCGTACAGGGATTGTGGTATGTGTGTGTGTGTTTATAGTTTTATGTACAGGGATTGTGGTGTGTGTGTGTGTGTAGTATTGTGTACAGGGATTGTGGTGTGCGTCTGTGTAGTATTGCATACAGGGACTGTGGTGTCTGTGTGTATGTGTGTTTATAGTGTTGCGTACAGGCACTGTGGTGTGTGTGTGTGTGTAGTGTTGCGTACAGGGATTGTGGTGTATGTGTTTGTGTAGTGTTGCGTACAGGGATTGTGGTGTGTGTAGTGTTGCATACAGGGACTGTGGTGTCTGTGTGTGTGTGTTTATAGTGTTGTGTACAGGGATTGTGGAGTGTGTGTAGTGTTGCATACAGGGATTGTGGTGTGTGTGTGTGTGTTTATAGTTTTATGTACAGAGATTGTGGTGTCTGTGTGTGTAGTATTACGTACAGGGACTGTGGTGTATGTGTGTGTGTATGTGTGTTTATAGTGTTATGTACAGGGATTGTGGTGTGTGTGTGTAGTGTTGCATACAGGGACTGTTGTGTGTGTTTATGTGTGTTTATAGTGTTGTGTACAGGGATTGTGGCGTGTGTGTAGTATTATGTACAGAGACTGTGGTGTCTGTGTATGTGTGTTTATAGTGTTGCGTACAGGGATTGTGGTGTGTGTGTGTTTATAGTGTTATTTACAGGGATTGTGGTGTGTGTGTGTTTATAGTGTTATGTACAGGGATTGTGGAGTGTGTGTGTGTAGGGTTGCGTACAGTGATTGTGGTGTGTGTGTATGTGTGTTTATAGTGTTAAGTACAGGGATTGTGGACTGTGTGTGTAATGTTGCATACAGGGACTGTGGTGCATGCGTGTGTGTTTATAGTGTTGCGTACAGGGATTGTGGTGTGTGTGTTTGTAGTGTTGTGTACAGGGATTGTGGAGTGTGTGTGTGTAGTGTTGCGTACAGGGATTGTGGTATGTGTGTGTGTGTTTATAGTTTTATGTACAGGGATTGTGGTGTGTGTGTGTGTGTAGTATTGTGTACAGGGATTGTGGTGTGCGTCTGTGTAGTATTGCATACAGGGACTGTGGTGTCTGTGTGTATGTGTGTTTATAGTGTTGCGTACAGGCACTGTGGTGTGAGTGTGTGTGTAGTGTTGCGTACAGGGATTGTGGTGTATGTGTTTGTGTAGTGTTGCGTACAGGGATTGTGGAGTGTGTGTAGTGTTGCATACAGGGATTGTGGTGTGTGTGTGTGTGTTTATAGTTTTATGTACAGAGATTGTGGTGTCTGTGTGTGTAGTATTACGTACAGGGACTGTGGTGTATGTGTGTGTGTATGTGTGTTTATAGTGTTATGTACAGGGATTGTGGTGTGTGTGTGTAGTGTTGCATACAGGGACTGTTGTGTGTGTTTATGTGTGTTTATAGTGTTGTGTACAGGGATTGTGGCGTGTGTGTAGTATTATGTACAGAGACTGTGGTGTCTGTGTATGTGTGTTTATAGTGTTACGTACAGGGATTGTGGTGTGTGTGTGTGTTTATAGTGTTATGTACAGGGATTGTGGAGTGTGTGTGTGTAGGGTTGCGTACAGTGATTGTGGTGTGTGTGTATATGTGTTTATAGTGTTGCGTACAGGGACTGTGGTGTGTGTGTGTGTTTATAGTGTTATGTACAGGGATTGTGGAGTGTGTATGTGTGGTGTTGCGTACATGGACTGTGGTGTCTGTGTATGTGTGTTTATAGTGTTGTGTACAGGGACTGTGGTGCATGTGTGTGTGTTTATAGTGTTGCGTACAGGGATTGTGGTGTGTGTGTTTGTAGTGTTGTGTACAGGGATTGTGGAGTGTGTGTGTTTATAGTGTTATGTATAGGGATTGTGGAGTGTGTGTAGTGTTGCATACATGCAGTGTGGTGTGTATATGTGTTGAAACTATTATGTACAGGGATTGTGGTGTGTGTGTGTTTATAGTGTTTCGTACAGGGCTTGTGGTGTGTGTGTGTGTAGTGTTGCGTACAGGGACTGTGGAGTGTGTGTGTATAGTGTTGCATACAGGCACTGTGGTGTGTGTGTGTAGTGTTGCATACAGGGATTGTGGTGTATGTGTATGTGTTTGTGTAGTGTTGCGTACAGGGATTGTGGTGTGTGTGTGTAGTGTTGCATACAAGGACTGTGGTGTCTGTGTATGTGCGTTTATAGTGTTGTGTACAGGGATTGTGGAGTGTGTGTAGTGTTGCATACAGGGATTGTGGTGTGTATGTGTGTTTATAGTGTTATGTACAGGGATTGTGGTGTGTGTGTGTAGTGTTGCATACAGGGACTGTTGTGTGTGTTTATGTGTGTTTATAGTGTTGTGTACAGGGATTGTGGCGTGTGTGTGTGTGTAGTGTTGTGTACAGGGATTGTGGAGTGTGTGTGTGTAGTGTTGCGTACAGGGATTGTGGTGTGTGTGTGTTTATAGTTTTATGTACAGGGGTTGTGGTGTGTGTGTGTAGTGTGGTGTTCAGGGACTGTGGTGTGTGTGTGAATGTGTGTTTATAGTGTTGTGTACAGGGATTGTGGTGTGTGTGTGTGTGTGTGTGTTTATAGAGTTATGTACAGGGATTGTGGAGTGTGTGTGTGTAGGGTTGCGTACAGTGATTGTGGTGTGTGTGTATGTGTATTTATAGTGTTGCATACAGGGATTGTGGTGTGTGTGTGTGTGTGTTTATAGTGTTATGTACAGAGATTGTGGTGTGTGTGTATATGTGTTTATAGTGTTGTGTACAGGGATTGTGGTGTGTGTGTATGTGTGTTTATAGTGTTGTGTTCAGGAACTGTGGTGTGTGTGTGAATGTGTGTTTATAGTGTTGTGTACAGGGACTGTGGTGCGTGTGTGTGTGTTTATAGTGTTGCGTACAGGGATTGTGGTGAGTGTGTGTGTGTAGTGTTGTGTACAGGGATTGTGGTGTGTATGTGTGTGTGTTTATAGTGTTATGTACAGGGATTGTGGTGTGTGTGTAGTGTTGCGTATAGGGACTGTGGTGTCTGTTTATGTGTGTTTATAGTGTTGCGTACAGGGATTGTGGTGTGTGTGTGAGTGTAGTCTTGCGTACAGGGATTGTGGTGTGTGTGTGTGTGTGTTTATAGTTTTATGTACAGGGATTGTGGTGTGTGTGTGTAGTATTGTGTACAGGGATTGTGGTGTGTGTCTGTGTAGTATTGCATACAGGGACTGTGGTGTGTGTGTGTATGTGTGTTTATAGTGTTGCGTACAGGGATTGTGGTGTATGTATATGTGAGTTTATAGTGTTGCGTACAGGCACTGTGGTGTGTGTGTGTAGTGTTGCGTGCAGGGACTGTGGTGTCTGTGTATGTTGTTTATAGTGTTGTGTACAGGGATTGTGGAGTGTGTGTAGTGTTGCATACAGGGATTGTGGTGTGTGTGTGTGTTTATAGTTTTATGTACAGAGATTGTGGTGTGTGTGTAGTATTATGTACAGAGACTGTGGTGTGTGTGTATGTGTGTGTGTAGTGTTGTGTACAGGGATTGTGGTGTGTGTGTAGTATTGCGTACAGGGACTGTGGTGTGTGTGTGTGTGTATGTGTGTTTATAGTGTTATGTACAGAGATTGTGGTGTGTGTGTGTGTAGTGTTGCATACAGGGACTGTTGTGTGTGTTTATGTGTGTTTATAGTGTTGTGTACAGGGATTGTGGCGTGTGTGTGTAGTGTTGTGTACAGGGATTGTGGTGTGTGTGTAGTATTACGTACAGAGACTGGTGTGTGTGTATGTGTGTTTATAGTGTTATGTACAGGGATTGTGGTGTGTGTGTAGTGTTGCGTATAGGGACTGTGGTGTGTGTGTATGTGTGTTTATAGTGTTGCGTACAGGGATTGTGGTGTGTGTGTGTAGTGTTGCATACAGGGACTGTTGTGTGTGTTTATGTGTGTTTATAGTGTTGCGTACAGGCACTGTGGTGTGTGTGTGTGTAGTGTTGCGTACAGGGATTGTGGTGTGTGTAGTGTTGCATACAGGGACTGTGGTGTCTGTGTGTGTGTGTTTATAGTGTTGTGTACAGGGATTGTGGAGTGTGTGTAGTGTTGAAACTATTATGTACAGGGATTGTGGAGTGTGTGTGTGTAGGGTTGTGTACAGTGATTGTGGTGTGTGTGTATGTGTGTTTATAGTGTTATGTACAGGGATTGTGGAGTGTGTGTGTGTAATGTTGCATACAGGGACTGTGGTGTGTGTGTGTATGTGTGTTTATAGTGTTATGTACAGGGATTGTGGAGTGTGTGTGTAGTGTTGCGTACAGGGATTGTGGTGTGAGTGTGTGCGTTTTTATAGTGTTATGTACAGGGATTGTGGTGTGTGTGTTTATAGTGTTATTTACAGGGATTGTGGTGTGTGTGTGTTTATAGTGTTATGTACAGGGATTGTGGAGTGTGTGTGTGTAGGGTTGCGTACAGTGATTGTGGTGTGTGTGTATGTGTGTTTATAGTGTTAAGTACAGGGATTGTGGACTGTGTGTGTAATGTTGCGTACAGGGACTGTGGTGCATGCGTGTGTGTTTATAGTGTTGCGTACAGGGATTGTGGTGTGTGTGTTTGTAGTGTTGTGTACAGGGATTGTGGAGTGTGTGTGTGTAGTGTTGCGTACAGGGATTGTGGTATGTGTGTGTGTGTGTTTATAGTTTTATGTACAGGGATTGTGGTGTGTGTGTGTGTGTGTAGTATTGTGTACAGGGATTGTGGTGTGCGTCTGTGTAGTATTGCATACAGGGACTGTGGTGTCTGTGTGTATGTGTGTTTATAGTGTTGCGTACAGGCACTGTGGTGTGTGTGTGTGTGTAGTGTTGCGTACAGGGATTGTGGTGTATGTGTTTGTGTAGTGTTGCGTACAGGGATTGTGGTGTGTGTAGTGTTGCATACAGGGACTGTGGTGTCTGTGTGTGTGTGTTTATAGTGTTGTGTACAGGGACTGTGGTGCATGTGTGTGTGTTTATAGTGTTGCGTACAGGGATTGTGGTGTGTGTGTTTGTAGTGTTGTGTACAGGGATTGTGGAGTGTGTGTGTTTATAGTGTTATGTATAGGGATTGTGGAGTGTGTGTAGTGTTGCATACATGCAGTGTGGTGTGTATATGTGTTGAAACTATTATGTACAGGGATTGTGGTGTGTGTGTGTTTATAGTGTTTCGTACAGGGCTTGTGGTGTGTGTGTGTGTAGTGTTGCGTACAGGGACTGTGGAGTGTGTGTGTATAGTGTTGCATACAGGCACTGTGGTGTGTGTGTGTAGTGTTGCATACAGGGATTGTGGTGTATGTGTATGTGTTTGTGTAGTGTTGCGTACAGGGATTGTGGTGTGTGTGTGTAGTGTTGCATACAAGGACTGTGGTGTCTGTGTATGTGCGTTTATAGTGTTGTGTACAGGGATTGTGGAGTGTGTGTAGTGTTGCATACAGGGATTTTGGTGTGTATGTGTGTTTATAGTGTTATGTACAGGGATTGTGGTGTGTGTGTGTAGTGTTGCATACAGGGACTGTTGTGTGTGTTTATGTGTGTTTATAGTGTTGTGTACAGGGATTGTGGCGTGTGTGTGTGTGTAGTGTTGTGTACAGGGATTGTGGAGTGTGTGTGTGTAGTGTTGCGTACAGGGATTGTGGTGTGTGTGTGTTTATAGTTTTATGTACAGGGGTTGTGGTGTGTGTGTGTAGTGTGGTGTTCAGGGACTGTGGTGTGTGTGTGAATGTGTGTTTATAGTGTTGTGTACAGGGATTGTGGTGTGTGTGTGTGTGTGTGTGTGTTTATAGAGTTATGTACAGGGATTGTGGAGTGTGTGTGTGTAGGGTTGCGTACAGTGATTGTGGTGTGTGTGTATGTGTATTTATAGTGTTGCATACAGGGATTGTGGTGTGTGTGTGTGTGTGTTTATAGTGTTATGTACAGAGATTGTGGTGTGTGTGTATATGTGTTTATAGTGTTGTGTACAGGGATTGTGGTGTGTGTGTATGTGTGTTTATAGTGTTGTGTTCAGGAACTGTGGTGTGTGTGTGAATGTGTGTTTATAGTGTTGTGTACAGGGACTGTGGTGCGTGTGTGTGTGTTTATAGTGTTGCGTACAGGGATTGTGGTGAGTGTGTGTGTGTAGTGTTGTGTACAGGGATTGTGGTGTGTATGTGTGTGTGTTTATAGTGTTATGTACAGGGATTGTGGTGTGTGTGTAGTGTTGCGTATAGGGACTGTGGTGTCTGTTTATGTGTGTTTATAGTGTTGCGTACAGGGATTGTGGTGTGTGTGTGAGTGTAGTCTTGCGTACAGGGATTGTGGTGTGTGTGTGTGTGTGTTTATAGTTTTATGTACAGGGATTGTGGTGTGTGTGTGTAGTATTGTGTACAGGGATTGTGGTGTGTGTCTGTGTAGTATTGCATACAGGGACTGTGGTGTGTGTGTGTATGTGTGTTTATAGTGTTGCGTACAGGGATTGTGGTGTATGTATATGTGAGTTTATAGTGTTGCGTACAGGCACTGTGGTGTGTGTGTGTAGTGTTGCGTGCAGGGACTGTGGTGTCTGTGTATGTTGTTTATAGTGTTGTGTACAGGGATTGTGGAGTGTGTGTAGTGTTGCATACAGGGATTGTGGTGTGTGTGTGTGTTTATAGTTTTATGTACAGAGATTGTGGTGTGTGTGTAGTATTATGTACAGAGACTGTGGTGTGTGTGTATGTGTGTGTGTAGTGTTGTGTACAGGGATTGTGGTGTGTGTGTAGTATTGCGTACAGGGACTGTGGTGTGTGTGTGTGTGTATGTGTGTTTATAGTGTTATGTACAGAAATTGTGGTGTGTGTGTGTGTAGTGTTGCATACAGGGACTGTTGTGTGTGTTTATGTGTGTTTATAGTGTTGTGTACAGGGATTGTGGCGTGTGTGTGTAGTGTTGTGTACAGGGATTGTGGTGTGTGTGTAGTATTACGTACAGAGACTGGTGTGTGTGTATGTGTGTTTATAGTGTTATGTACAGGGATTGTGGTGTGTGTGTAGTGTTGCGTATAGGGACTGTGGTGTGTGTGTATGTGTGTTTATAGTGTTGCGTACAGGGATTGTGGTGTGTGTGTGTAGTGTTGCATACAGGGACTGTTGTGTGTGTTTATGTGTGTTTATAGTGTTGCGTACAGGCACTGTGGTGTGTGTGTGTGTAGTGTTGCGTACAGGGATTGTGGTGTGTGTAGTGTTGCATACAGGGACTGTGGTGTCTGTGTGTGTGTGTTTATAGTGTTGTGTACAGGGATTGTGGAGTGTGTGTAGTGTTGAAACTATTATGTACAGGGATTGTGGAGTGTGTGTGTGTAGGGTTGTGTACAGTGATTGTGGTGTGTGTGTATGTGTGTTTATAGTGTTATGTACAGGGATTGTGGAGTGTGTGTGTGTAATGTTGCATACAGGGACTGTGGTGTGTGTGTGTATGTGTGTTTATAGTGTTATGTACAGGGATTGTGGAGTGTGTGTGTAGTGTTGCGTACAGGGATTGTGGTGTGAGTGTGTGCGTTTTTATAGTGTTATGTACAGGGATTGTGGTGTGTGTGTTTATAGTGTTATTTACAGGGATTGTGGTGTGTGTGTGTTTATAGTGTTATGTACAGGGATTGTGGAGTGTGTGTGTGTAGGGTTGCGTACAGTGATTGTGGTGTGTGTGTATGTGTGTTTATAGTGTTAAGTACAGGGATTGTGGACTGTGTGTGTAATGTTGCGTACAGGGACTGTGGTGCATGCGTGTGTGTTTATAGTGTTGCGTACAGGGATTGTGGTGTGTGTGTTTGTAGTGTTGTGTACAGGGATTGTGGAGTGTGTGTGTGTAGTGTTGCGTACAGGGATTGTGGTATGTGTGTGTGTGTGTGTTTATAGTTTTATGTACAGGGATTGTGGTGTGTGTGTGTGTGTGTAGTATTGTGTACAGGGATTGTGGTGTGCGTCTGTGTAGTATTGCATACAGGGACTGTGGTGTCTGTGTGTATGTGTGTTTATAGTGTTGCGTACAGGCACTGTGGTGTGTGTGTGTGTGTAGTGTTGCGTACAGGGATTGTGGTGTATGTGTTTGTGTAGTGTTGCGTACAGGGATTGTGGTGTGTGTAGTGTTGCATACAGGGACTGTGGTGTCTGTGTGTGTGTGTTTATAGTGTTGTGTACAGGGATTGTGGAGTTTGTGTAGTGTTGCATACAGGGATTGTGGTGTGTGTGTGTGTGTTTATAGTTTTATGTACAGAGATTGTGGTGTCTGTGTGTGTAGTATTACGTACAGGGACTGTGGTGTATGTGTGTGTGTATGTGTGTTTATAGTGTTATGTACAGGGATTGTGGTGTGTGTGTGTAGTGTTGCATACAGGGACTGTTGTGTGTGTTTATGTGTGTTTATAGTGTTGTGTACAGGGATTGTGGCGTGTGTGTAGTATTATGTACAGAGACTGTGGTGTCTGTGTATGTGTGTTTATAGTGTTACGTACAGGGATTGTGGTGTGTGTGTGTGTTTATAGTGTTATGTACAGGGATTGTGGAGTGTGTGTGTGTAGGGTTGCGTACAGTGATTGTGGTGTGTGTGTATGTGTGTTTATAGTGTTGCGTACAGGGACTGTGGTGTGTGTGTGTGTTTATAGTGTTATGTACAGGGATTGTGGAGTGTGTATGTGTGGTGTTGCGTACATGGACTGTGGTGTCTGTGTATGTGTGTTTATAGTGTTGTGTACAGGGACTGTGGTGCATGTGTGTGTGTTTATAGTGTTGCGTACAGGGATTGTGGTGTGTGTGTTTGTAGTGTTGTGTACAGGGATTGTGGAGTGTGTGTGTTTATAGTGTTATGTATAGGGATTGTGGAGTGTGTGTAGTGTTGCATACATGGAGTGTGGTGTGTATATGTGTTGAAACTATTATGTACAGGGATTGTGGTGTGTGTGTGTTTATAGTGTTTCGTACAGGGCTTGTGGTGTGTGTGTGTGTAGTGTTGCGTACAGGGACTGTGGAGTGTGTGTCTATAGTGTTGCATACAGGCACTGTGGTGTGTGTGTGTAGTGTTGCATACAGGGATTGTGGTGTATGTGTATGTGTTTGTGTAGTGTTGCGTACAGGGATTGTGGTGTGTGTGTGTAGTGTTGCATACAAGGACTGTGGTGTCTGTGTATGTGCGTTTATAGTGTTGTGTACAGGGATTGTGGAGTGTGTGTAGTGTTGCATACAGGGATTGTGGTGTGTATGTGTGTTTATAGTGTTATGTACAGGGATTGTGGTGTGTGTGTGTAGTGTTGCATACAGGGACTGTTGTGTGTGTTTATGTGTGTTTATAGTGTTGTGTACAGGGATTGTGGCGTGTGTGTGTGTGTAGTGTTGTGTACAGGGACTGTGGAGTGTGTGTGTGTAGTGTTGCGTACAGGGATTGTGGTGTGTGTGTGTTTATAGTTTTATGTACAGGGGTTGTGGTGTGTGTGTGTAGTGTGGTGTTCAGGGACTGTGGTGTGTGTGTGAATGTGTGTTTATAGTGTTGTGTACAGGGATTGTGGTGTGTGTGTGTGTAGGGTTGCGTACAGTGATTGTGGTGTGTGTGTATGTGTATTTATAGTGTTGCATACAGGGATTGTGGTGTGTGTGTGTGTGTGTTTATAGTGTTATGTACAGAGATTGTGGTGTGTGTGTATGTGTGTTTATAGTGTTGTGTACAGGGATTGTGGTGTGTGTGTATGTGTGTTTATAGTGTTGTGTTCAGGGACTGTGGTGTGTGTGTGAATGTGTGTTTATAGTGTTGTGTACAGGGACTGTGGTGCGTGTGTGTGTGTTTATAGTGTTGTGTACAGGGACTGTGGTGCGTGTGTGTGTGTTTATAGTGTTGCGTACAGGGATTGTGGTGAGTGTGTGTGTGTAGTGTTATGTACAGGGATTGTGGTGTGTGTGTAGTGTTGCGTATAGGGACTGTGGTGTCTGTTTATGTGTGTTTATAGTGTTGCGTACAGGGATTGTGGTGTGTGTGTGAGTGTAGTCTTGCGTACAGGGATTGTGGTGTGTGTGTGTGTGTGTTTATAGTTTTATGTACAGGGATTGTGGTGTGTGTGTGTAGTATTGTGTACAGGGATTGTGGTGTGTGTCTGTGTAGTATTGCATACAGGGACTGTGGTGTGTGTGTATGTGTGTTTATAGTGTTGCGTACAGGGATTGTGGTGTATGTATATGTGAGTTTATAGTGTTGCGTACAGGCACTGTGGTGTGTGTGTGTAGTGTTGCGTACAGGGACTGTGGTGTCTGTGTATGTTGTTTATAGTGTTGTGTACAGGGATTGTGGAGTGTGTGTAGTGTTGCATACAGGGATTGTGGTGTGTGTGTGTGTTTATAGTTTTATGTACAGAGATTGTGGTGTGTGTGTAGTATTATGTACAGAGACTGTGGTGTGTGTGTATGTGTGTGTGTAGTGTTGTGTACAGGGATTGTGGTGTGTGTGTAGTATTGCGTACAGGGACTGTGGTGTGTATGTGTGTATGTGTGTTTATAGTGTTATGTACAGAGATTGTGGTGTGTGTGTGTGTAGTGTTGCATACAGGGACTGTTGTGTGTGTTTATGTGTGTTTATAGTGTTGTGTACAGGGATTGTGGCGTGTGTGTGTAGTGTTGTGTACAGGGATTGTGGTGTGTGTGTAGTATTACATACAGAGACTGGTGTGTGTGTATGTGTGTTTATAGTGTTATGTACAGGGATTGTGGTGTGTGTGTAGTGTTGCGTATAGGGACTGTGGTGTGTGTGTATGTGTGTTTATAGTGTTGCGTACAGGGATTGTGGTGTGTGTGTGTGTAGTGTTGCGTACAGGGATTGTGGTGTGTGTGTGTGTGTTTATAGAGTTATGTACAGGGATTGTGGAGTGTGTGTGTGTATGTGTGTTTATAGTGTTGCGTACAGGGATTGTGGTGTGTGTGTGTGTGTTTATAGTGTTATGTACAGAGATTGTGGTGTGTGTGTATGTGTGTTTATAGTGTTATGTACAGGGATTGTGGAGTGTGTGTGTAGTGTTGCGTACAGGGATTGTGGTGTGAGTGTGTGCGTTTTTATAGTGTTATGTACAGAGATTGTGGTGTGTGTGTTTACAGTGTTATTTACAGGGATTGTGGTGTGTGTGTGTAGTGTTGTGTACAGGGACTGTGGTGCGTGCGTGTGTGTTTATAGTGTTGCGCACAGGGATTGTGGTGTGTGTGTTTGTAGTGTTGTGTACAGGGATTGTGGAGTGTGTGTGTGTAGTGTTGCGTACAGGGATTGTGGTGTGTGTGTGTTTATAGTTTTATGTACAGGGGTTGTGGTGTGTGTGTGTAGTGTGGTGTTCAGGGACTGTGGTGTGTGTGTGAATGTGTGTTTATAGTGTTGTGTACAGGGATTGTGGTGTGTGTGTGTGTGTTTATAGAGTTATGTACAGGGATTGTGGAGTGTGTGTGTGTATGTGTGTTTATAGTGTTGCGTACAGGGATTGTGGTGTGTGTGTGTGTTTATAGTGTTATGTACAGAGATTGTGGTGTGTGTGTATGTGTGTTTATAGTGTTGTGTACAGAGATTGTGGTGTGTGTGTGTAGTGTTGCATACAGGGACTGTTGTGTGTGTTTATGTGTGTTTATAGTGTTGTGTACAGGGATTGTGGCGTGTGTGTGTAGTGTTGTGTACAGGGATTGTGCAGTGTGTGTGTTTATAGTGTTATGTATAGGGATTGTGGAGTGTGTGTGTAGTGTTGCATACAGGGAGTGTGGTGTGTGTGTGTGTTGAAACTATTATGTATAGGGATTGTGGAGTGTGTGTGTGTAGTGTTGCGTACCGGGACCGTGGTGTCTGTGTATGTGTGTTTATAGTTTTGCGTACAGGGACTGTGGTGCATGCATGTGTGTTGATAGTGTTGCGTACAGGGATTGTGGTGTGTGTGTGTGTAGTGTTGTGTACAGGGATTGTGGTGTGTGTGTGTGTAGTATTGTGTACAGGGATTGTGGTGTGTGTGTGTGTGTGTTTATAGTGTTATGTACAGGGATTGTGGTGTGTGTGTAGTGTTGCGTACAGGGACTGTGGTGTCTATGTATGTTGTTTACAGTGTTGTGTACAGGGATTGTGGAGTGTGTGTAGTGTTGCATACAGGGATTGTGGTGTGTGTGTGTGTTTATAGTTTTATGTACAGAGATTGTGGTGTGTGTGTAGTATTACGTACAGAGACTGTGGTGTGTGTGTATGTGTGTGTGTAGTGTTGTGTACAGGGATTGTGGTGTGTGTGTAGTATTGCGTACAGGGACTGTGGTGTGTGTGTATGTGTATGTGTGTTTATAGTGTTATGTACAGAGATTGTGGTGTGTGTGTGTAGTGTTGCATACAGGGACTGTTGTGTGTGTTTATGTGTGTTTATAGTGTTGTGTACAGGGATTGTGGCGTGTGTGTGTAGTGTTGTGTACAGGGATTGTGGAGTGTGTGTGTTTATAGTGTTATGTATAGGGATTGTGGAGTGTGTGTGTAGTGTTGCATACAGGGAGTGTGGTGTGTGTGTATGTTGAAACTATTATGTACAGGGATTGTGGAGTGTGTGTGTGTAGTGTTGCGTACCGGGACCGTGGTGTCTGTGTTTGTGTGTTTATAGTGTTGCGTACAGGGACTGTGGTGCATGCGTGTGTGTTTATAGTGTTGCGTACAGGGATTGTGGTGTGTGTGTGTGTAGTGTTGTGTACAGGGATTGTGGTGTGTGTGTGTGTAGTGTTGTGTACAGGGATTGTGGTGTGTGTGTGTGTGTGTGTGTGTGTTTATAGTGTTATGTACAGGGATTGTGGTGTGTGTGTAGTGTTGCGTATAGGGACTGTGGTGTCTGTTTATGTGTGTTTATAGTGTTGCGTACAGGGATTGTGGTGTGTGTGAGTGTAGTGTTGCGTACAGGGATTGTGGTGTGTGTGTGTGTGTGTGTTTATAGAGTTATGTACAGGGATTGTGGAGTGTGTGTGTGTGTGTGTATGTGTGTTTATAGTGTTGCGTACAGGGATTGTGGTGTGTGTGTGTGTTTATAGTGTTATGTACAGAGATTGTGGTGTGTGTGTATGTGTGTTTATAGTGTTGTGTACAGTGATTGTGGTGTGTGTGTGTAGTGTTGCATACAGGGACTGTGGTGTCTGTGTATGTGTGTTTATAGTGTTGTGTACAGGGACTGTGGTGCGTGTGTGTGTGTTTATAGTGTTGCGTACAGGGATTGTGGTGTGTGTGTGTGTAGTGTTGTGTACAGGGATTGTGGAGTGTGTGTGTTTATAGTGTTATGTATAGGGATTGTGGAGTGTGTGTGTAGTGTTGCATACAGGGAGTGTGGTGTGTGTGTGTGTGTTGAAACTATTATGTATAGGGATTGTGGAGTGTGTGTGTGTAGTGTTGCGTACCGGGACCGTGGTGTCTGTGTATGTGTGTTTATAGTGTTGCGTACAGGGACTGTGGTGCATGCGTGTGTGTTTATAGTGTTGCGTACAGGGATTGTGGAGTGTGTGTGTGTAGTGTTGTGTACAGGGATTGTGGAGTGTGTGTGTTTATAGTGTTATGTATAGGGATTGTGGAGTGTGTGTGTAGTGTTGCGTACAGGGATTGTGGTGTGAGTGTGTGCGTTTTTATAGCGTTATGTACAGGGATTGTGGTGTGTGTGTTTATAGTGTTATTTACAGGGATTGTGGTGTGTGTGTGTAGTGTTGTGTACAGGGATTGTGGTGTGTGTGTGTGTGTTTATAGTGTTATGTACAGGGATTGTGGAGTGTGTGTGTGTAGGGTTGCGTACAGTGATTGTGGTGTGTGTGTATGTGTGTTTATAGTGTTATGTACAGGGATTGTGGACTGTGTGTGTAATGTTGCGTACAGGGACTGTGGTGTGTGTGTGTGTTTATAGTGTTATGTACAGAGATTGTGGTGTGTGTGTATGTGTGTTTATAGTGTTGTGTACAGTGATTGTGGTGTGTGTGTGTAGTGTTGCGTACAGGGACTGTGGTGTCTGTGTATGTGTGTTTATAGTGTTGTGTACAGGGACTGTGGTGCGTGTGTGTGTGTTTATAGTGTTGCGTACAGGGATTGTGGTGTGTGTGTGTAGTGTTGTGAACAGGGATTGTGGAGTGTGTGTGTTTATAGTGTTATGTATAGGGATTGTGGAGTGTGTGTGTAGTGTTGCATACAGGGAGTGTGGTGTGTGTGTGTGTTGAAACTATTATGTACAGGGATTGTGGAGTGTGTGTGTGTAGTGTTGCGTACCGGGACCGTGGTGTCTGTGTTTGTGTGTTTATAGTGTTGCGTACAGGGACTGTGGTGCATGCGTGTGTGTTTATAGTGTTGCGTACAGGGATTGTGGAGTGTGTGTGTTTATAGTGTTATGTATAGGGATTGTGGAGTGTGTGTGTAGTGTTGCGTACAGGGATTGTGGTGTGAGTGTGTGCGTTTTTATAGTGTTATGTACAGGGATTGTGGTGTGTGTGTTTATAGTGTTATTTACAGGGATTGTGGTGTGTGTGTGTAGTGTTGTGTACAGGGATTGTGGTGTGTGTGTGAGTGTAGTGTTGCGTACAGGGATTGTGGTGTGTGTGTGTGTGTGTTTATAGTTTTATGTACAGGGATTGTGGTGTGTGTGTGTAGTATTGTGTACAGGGATTGTGGTGTGTGTCTGTGTAGTATTGCATACAGGGACTGTGGTGTGTGTGTATGTGTGTTTATAGTGTTGCGTACAGGGATTGTGGTGTATGTATATGTGAGTTTATAGTGTTGCATATAGGCACTGTGGTGTGTGTGTGTAGTGTTGCGTACAGGGATTGTGGTGTATGTGTATGTGTTTGTGTAGTGTTGCGTACAGGGATTGTGGTGTATGTATATGTGAGTTTATAGTGTTGCGTATAGGCACTGTGGTGTGTGTGTGTAGTGTTGCGTACAGGGATTGTGGTGTATGTGTATGTGTTTGTGTAGTGTTGCGTACAGGGATTGTGGTGTGTGTGTAGTGTTGCGTACAGGGACTGTGGTGTCTGTGTATGTGTGTTTATAGTGTTGTGTACAGGGATTGTGGAGTGTGTGTAGTGTTGCATACAGGGATTGTGGTGTGTGTGTGTGTGTTTATAGTTTTATGTACAGAGATTGTGGTGTGTGTGTAGTATTACGTACAGAGACTGTAGTGTGTGTGTGTATGTGTGTTTATAGTGTTATGTACAGGGATTGTGGTGTGTGTGTGTAGTGTTGCATACAGGGACTGTTGTGTGTGTTTATAGTGTTGTGTACAGGGATTGTGGTGTGTGTGTAGTATTACGTACAGAGACTGTGGTGTGTGTGTATGTGTGTTTATAGTGTTATGTACAGGGATTGTGGTGTGTGTGTGTAGTATTGTGTACAGGGATTGTGGTGTGTGTCTGTGTAGTATTGCATACAGGGACTGTGGTGTGTGTGTATGTGTGTTTATAGTGTTGCGTACAGGGATTGTGGTGTATGTATATGTGAGTTTATAGTGTTGCATATAGGCACTGTGGTGTGTGTGTGTAGTGTTGCGTACAGGGATTGTGGTGTATGTGTATGTGTTTGTGTAGTGTTGCGTACAGGGATTGTGGTGTATGTATATGTGAGTTTATAGTGTTGCGTATAGGCACTGTGGTGTGTGTGTGTAGTGTTGCGTACAGGGATTGTGGTGTATGTGTATGTGTTTGTGTAGTGTTGCGTACAGGGATTGTGGTGTGTGTGTAGTGTTGCGTACAGGGACTGTGGTGTCTGTGTATGTGTGTTTATAGTGTTGTGTACAGGGATTGTGGAGTGTGTGTAGTGTTGCATACAGGGATTGTGGTGTGTGTGTGTGTGTTTATAGTTTTATGTACAGAGATTGTGGTGTGTGTGTAGTATTACGTACAGAGACTGTAGTGTGTGTGTGTATGTGTGTTTATAGTGTTATGTACAGGGATTGTGGTGTGTGTGTGTAGTGTTGCATACAGGGACTGTTGTGTGTGTTTATAGTGTTGTGTACAGGGATTGTGGTGTGTGTGTAGTATTACGTACAGAGACTGTGGTGTCTGTGTATGTGTGTTTATAGTGTTGCGTACAGGGATTGTGGTGTGTGTGTGTGTAGTGTTGCGTACAGGGATTGTGGTGTGTGTGTGTGTGTGTTTATAGTTTTACATACAGGGGTTGTGGTGTGTGTGTGTGTAGTGTGGTGTTCAGGGACTGTGGTGTGTGTGTGAATGTGTGTTTATAGTGTTGTGTACAGGGATTGTGGTGTGTGTGTGTGTGTGTTTTTAGTGTTAAGTACAGGGATTGTGGTGTCTGTGTGTATAGTGTTGCGTACAGGGATTGTGGTGTGTGTGTAGCGTTGTGTACAGGGATTGTGGAGTGTGTGTAGTGTTGCATACAGGGATTGTGGTGTGTGTGTGTGTGTGTTTATAGTTTTATGTACAGAGATTGTGGTGTCTGTGTGTGTAGTGTTGTGTACAGGGATTGTGGTGTGTGTGTAGTGTTGCGTATAGGGATTGTGGTGTCTGTGTATGTGTGTTTATAGTGTTGCGTACAGGGATTGTGGTGTGTGTGTGTAGTGTTGCGTACAGGGACTGTGGTGTGTGTATATGTGTGTTTATAGTGTTGTGTACAGGGACTGTGGTGTGTGCGTGTTTGTAGCATTGTGTACAGGGATTATGATGTGTGTGTTTGTAGTGTTGTGTACAGGGACTGTGATGTGTGTGTTTGTACTGTTGTGTACAGGGACTGTGATGTGTATGTTTGTACTGTTTTGTACAATGACTGTGTTGTGTGTGTAGTGCTGTGGACAGGGACAGTGGTGTGTATGTGTATTTATAGTGTTATGTACAGGGATTGTGGAGTGTGTGTTTATAGTGTGTACAGCGACTGTGCTGTGTGTGTGTTTGTAGTGTGTACAGTGACTGTGATATGTGTGTGCATGTTTGTAGTGTTGTGTACAGGGATTGCGATGTGTGTGTGTGTGTTTGTAGTGTTGTGAACAGGGACTGCGGGGTGTGTGTGTGTGTGTTTGTAGTGTTGTGTGTGTGTGTGTGTTTGTAGTGTTGTGTACAGTGACTGTGGTGTGTGCGTGTTTGTAGTGTTGTGTACAGGGATTGTGATGTGTGTGTTTGTAGTTTTGTGTACAGCCACTGTGTTGTGTGTGTGTGTTTGTAGTGTTGTGTACAGCGACTGTGGTGTGTGTGTTTGCAGTGTTGTGTACAGGGACTGTGGTGTGCGTGTTTGTAGTGTTGTGTACAGGGACTGTGGTGTGCGTGTTTGTAGTGTTGTGTACAGTGACTGTGGTGTGTGTGTGTTTGTAGTGTGTACAGTGACTGTGGTGTGTATGTGTACGGTGTTCTGAACAGGGCTTGTGGTGTGTTGTTCTTCTCAACTCTCCTCCTCAACCCCACTCCCCGTAATCTTTGATGGCATGTCCAATCAAGAACCAATCAATCTCTGCCTTAAATACACCCAGTGACCTGGCCTCCACAGCTGCATGTGGCAACAAATTCACCACCCTTTGGCTAAAGCAATTTTTCCACGCTTCTTAAATGGCTGCCCCTCTATCCTGATGCTGTGCCCTTTTGTCCTATACTCTCCCACCATCCTTTCCACATCTCCCGTGTCTAGGCCTTCCAACTTTTGAAAGGTTTCAATGAAATCCCCCTCATCCTTTTAAATTCTTGTGAATACAGGCCCAGAGCTATCAAACGTTCCTCGTAAAATAATCCTTTCATTCCTCGAAAAATCCTTGTTAACCTCCTCTGAACCCTCTCCAATGCCAGCACAACTTTTCTAAGATGAAGAGCCCAAAACTATTTATAATACTCAAGGAGATGCTTCACCAATGCTTTATAAAGCCTGAGCATCACATCCCTGCACTTGTAATCTGGACCTCTTGAAATAAATGCTAACATTGCATTTGCCTTCCTCACCACTGACTCTAACTGCAAGTTCATCTTTAGGGTGTTCTGCACAATGACTCCCAAATCCCTTTGTACCTCAGATATTTGGATTTTCTCCTTGTTTTTTTCTACTTCCAAAGTGAATGATCATGCTTTTTCCAATATTGTATTTCATTTGCCTGTTTCTTGCCATTTTCTCCTAATCTACTTCAGTCCTTCTGCAGCCTTCCCATTTCCTGAACACTACTTGCCCCTCCACCAATCTTTATATCATCTGCAAACTTGGCAACAAAGCCATCTATTCCATCGTATAAGTCATAGATACACGGCATAAAAAGAAATGGTCCCAACACCAACCTGACCCCTGTGGAACACTGCTAATCACTGGCAGCCAACCAGACAAGGATCCTTTTACTCCCTCTCGCTGCCTCCTACCAATCAGCCAATGCTCTCACCATGCCAGTAACTTTCCTGTAATACCATGGAGTCTTAACTTGGTAAGCAGCCTCATGTGTGGCACTTTGTCAAAGGTCTTCTGAAAGTCCAAGTGTACAATATGCACTGCATCCCCTTTATCTGTTCTACCGCCCCTCCCACAGTGTGACTCTCCCTCAGAACTGCCCCTCGCACAGTGGGACCCTCCCCTCTCACAGTGTGATCCACCCTCGGTACCACACCTCCCACAATATGACACTCCCTCAGTGCCACTCCTCCCACAGTGACACCCACCCTCAGTACCACCACTCCTACTATATAACCCTCCCTTTGTACAAACAACCAGTATTTACAAGAATAAATTCAGATTAAGATATGATTACTGCTGTCTATAAAACAGTTAATTCCCTGGGGGTAATTCCCTACCGCTCCAGGAGATCCCCCACTGTATCCATTGTGACCATGTGCTCTCTGTCCAAGGACAGCCTGGCACGAACATTTCCTCGGAAGAGGGGCAGGCAGTCAGCCTGGGCAGGTCCCCGACGTACAGGGGAGAGAACCGACTTCCCTACAGTGTGGCCCTCTATAACCACCCCAAGGACCTGCGGTGTTTGTCTCATTCAGTTCTTTTCTCCTGGACACAAGTGGCTTCAAGTTCAAGTTTAATTGTCATTTAACCATACATGAATCCCATGAATACAGCCAAAGGAAACAGTGTTACACAGAGCACAAAGTACATAAAAGATAACAAGCAGACATAAGGTATCGGTAAAATATAGTCACACACACAAAATAATCCAAGATTCTGAGTCCATGGATGCTGCAAAAATCCGTGGCAGTCGAACACAATTTGCTTATCTTCTGCAGAGTAAATACTGGGGATCAGCACTGCCCCACATAGCCTCCGAGAGAGTGCACCGACTCTGACGCCTTCCTCCTGGGCGGCTGTGTACAAGCAAAACTGCCTAGGCCTCGTTACGACTGAGGTCACGCAGACACCCCCGCTGTTCGCCAATAAATCAGTGTGGACCCCCACATTTCACTGATATCCAACAGGGTCTTGTGATCACAAGAGAAGTGGCTCAGACGATCACTCTCTGTTAGAATGCACATCTCCTTCACGCAATGACTCCTCTGACTCCTCCCTGTTGCAGGCAGCAGCATGATCTGCACCAAGTCCAGTTTCTTGGCCAATCAGCAACTCGTTGATGCTGTAGACTTGCATGACTTTAATGTCCAGCAGGATCTTGCACTGGGCCTCTGTCACAAAGTAGCGGTTTGTACCTTGCACACCAGGCCTGCTGTTCCACTGTAACACGATCCCCTTGCATGTACAGGCCTCAGCCACTCTGCCAAGACCCTGCAATGTGTGATAGCACAGCTCCATCCCAGGAACCCCAGTCTGAGCCTGTCCTCCAGCCCTGACTGTCTGTGCAGAGTTTGCACGCTTTTCCTGTGGGCTGCTCCCATTTCCTCCCCCATCCCAAAAACAGCCAGGCTGGAGAGTTAGTCGGCTCAGGTGGGGAGAATGTACAAAATCATTGTGGTAGTGTAGCGGTTAGGATAAAACTTTACAGCGCAGATGTAAGATTGGGGGTTCAATCTCCGTTGCTGCTCTCCCAGTGACAGTGTGGGTTTCCTCCGGTTGCCTTGGCTACCTCGCGGACCCCAGAGATGGACTGGTTAGGTTTAGTCAGTTGTGGGCACCGGAAGCATGGCAGCACTTATAGGCTGTGTTGGTCATTGACACAAACAATGCATTTCACCGTGCGTTGTGTGTGGGTAGGTGGTTAGGGAGGTGAGGCTGTTACTGGCATGTGCAAGAGGACGGGTGAAATACGCAAAGGGATGGCAGAGTCTGAGAGTGTCAAAGGGCCTCCTGTCCAAAGGAAATAATGGGCTTTGCCAGGAATTGGATTGTTCTATGGTTCTATAAGAATGCAGAATAAAGTATAAAAGCTACTGAAATAAAGTTGTGTGGGTAAACGTTAAAGTGCAAATTTAAGGTGCCACGGTACTGTAGTGGTTAGCACATCCCTATTACACAGGGGCATCCGAGTTTGGAGTTCAATTATGGCGCAGTCTGTAAGCCGGTTGTGCGCCCTTCCTGTGAGTGCGCGGATTTCCACCCAGAGGTTAACGGGTCATTGTAAATCGTCCTGTGATCAGGCTGGGGTTAAAGAGGTGGGTTGCTGGGTGGTGTGGCTCCTTGGGTCAGAAGGGCCTGTACCTCAAAATAAAAAAAATCAAAATGAGGTGGATTGTGAAGCCAAGAGGTCGATTCAAGAGTCTATAATAGTGGGGTAGAAGCTGTCCTTGAGCCTGGTGGTACATGCTTTCAGGCTTTTTCATCTTCTGCCTGATGGAAGCGGGGAGGAGAGAGTGTCCAGGGTGGGTGGGGTCTTTGATTGTGCTGTAGGAAGAACAGACAGTGTCCATTGAGGTGGTATTGGTATTGATTTATTATTGTCACAGGTACCAAGATATAGTGAAAAATTGTCTTGCACACTGTCTGTGCAGATCAATTCATTACACAGTGCATTGAGATGGAATAAGACTTAATTGTCCCTCAGCCTCGCCCACTGTCTAAGGTGTTTCCACAGAACAGGTTCAAAATGGAAGCTGCATCGAACACTGAAGGTTGAAGCCTTGGTCTCCCAATCTGCCTCATCGTGGTGCTTGTGATTATCAACACGCTCTGTGTCTGTAACACTATATCCTGCATTCTTTTCTTTTTACTGTTTCGCTGGACGGAATGATCTGCATGGGTGGCATGTAGATCTGTTTCACAGTACCACAGTACACGTGACCATAACACACTGATCCAATTACCATTTGGCCTTTTCTGCACTCGATGGACCCTCTGTTGTGGTAACCCAGTCAATCTAAATAGTGCAAAAATCAAATGACCATTCAGAAACCTGATGATGGAGGGGCAGAAGCCATTCCTGGAAGAGTGAGTGCTGTGCCTGCTCCCTGATGGTAGTAATGAGAAGACAGCATGTCCTGGTGGTGCAGATCCTTCATGAGGAACGGCTCCTGCTTGAGACACTGCCCTGGTGCTTGGGAGGTGAGTGCCCACAATGTTGCTGAGTTTACAAGCCTCTGCATCTTCTCCCCAATCCTTTGCGTTAGAGCCTCCATACTAGAGGGTGATGCAACCAGTTAGACAGATTTCTACGGTGCCAGTTATCTGTCATATCCAACGATGACAGGAAACCTGTGTGGGAGAGTTTTTAAAGTAGAAAGGCCATTGCACCAGGGCAGTTCCACAGTCTTGATCTCCGAAGTCTGAGTTCATTGGTATGAACCAGCACCACAAGCTAGGGTCTCCCTCCATTGCAGTGGATGACCATGGCATCTTCTGTGCTTTGTCATGCCCTTTGCTCTCCAGAGTGATACAGTACCACCTTCCTGGCCAACGGATCTCACAGTAGATCTCATCCGGAGCTGACTTCGTATGCTGGGACAGGCACGTCTCCAACCCACTGGGGTATGAGGTTGCTGGCTCCCCTCAGTTGCTTTGGCTCACCTGCTGAAGAGGTGTTCCCAGATGTGGCCGCTGTCATGTGCAAGCAGCTACTTGGAGCCCCAGGTGAGAGCTGAGTTCCCTGTAGGGACCAAAGGTGAGTGAGCTGCCCCAGGATGGACACAACAAGCCTCTTCACCAGGGGTACTTCCCCTCCCTGGACACCCCCTACACCCCATCTCTGTGGTACATCTGCAGAAATTGGCTAGTCTTTTGTGCCACTGGCATGCCTTCTTTGTGATTGCATCAGTGTTGGGCTGAAGTCAGGCAAGTCACCAGAGGTTCACCACCCTCAGGGTGGCGTCCCAACTCTCCCGCCAGTGAGAGCACCCGGACATCCATCCTGTCAAACACCCTTTGGCTCTCATATCTGCAAATAAGACCATAATACACAGGAGCAGAATTACTGAGTCTGCTCAGTAAATGAAGTCACCCCTCATTCTCCTAAACTCCAAGGAATATATACCCAAACATCTCACTCCAGAAATTAGCCCACGGAATCTTCATTGATCTGGACTAAAACCATGTTTGAATTCCAATATTCCACCAACACTCCGTACATTCCAAAAAAACCTCCTAACCAGCAGGAGGTACAGAACCCTTAGGTCCCACACCACCAAGTTCAGGAACAGTTATCATCCTTCAACAATCAGGCTCCTGAACCAGCGTGGATAGCTTCACTCACCTCAACTCTGAACTGATTCCACAACCTTTGGACTCATTCTACAATTCATGTTCTCCCTATTATTTATTTATTTATTTGCACAATTTGCCTTCTTTTGCATACTGATTGTTTACTCATCTTTGTTTATTTATAGTTTTTCATAAATTCTATTGGATTTCATTACTTTCCTGTGAATGCCTGCAATAAGATGGATCTCTGGGTAGTATATGGTAACACATATTGCAGATACTTTGATAATAAATTTACTTTGGCATTTACTTTTACATTTCTTAGCTCAGCATTTAATACCATCATTCCCACAATCCTGATTGAGAAGTTGCAGAACCTGGGCCTCTGTGCCTCCCTCTGCAAATGGATCCTCTCGGCTTCCTAACTGGAAGACCACAATTTGTGTGGATTGGTAATGACATCTCGACCTCGCTGATGATCAACACTGGTGCACCTCAGGGGTGTGCTTAGCCCACTACTCCACTCTCCATGACTGTGTGGCTAGGCATAGCTCAAATACCATCTATAAATTTACTGATGATACAACCATTGTTGGTAGAATCTCAACCAATCATGGTGGCCCCATCATTGAACTGTTCCCACAACCAATGAACTCACTGTTTAGGACTCTTCATCTTATGTTCTTGATACTTATTGCCTAATTTTTTATTATTTCCTCTTTGTATTTGCAGTTGTTATCTTCTTCTCTCTGGTTGAATGCCCTAGTTGGGAAGTTTTTTATTGATTCTGTGCTGGTTATTATTTTATAGATTTATTGTGTATTGTCCTCAAGAAAATGACTCTCAGGGTTGTATATGGTGTCATATATGTACTTTGGTAATACATTTACTTTGAACTTTGAATGGGAAGAGACATTGTTGATTTCATGGGACAGCCTGAAGATCTTTTCTTTTGTACAGTATAAAAATGCTTGAGACAAAAAAATCTTGTGTGCAAGGATTCCTATTCCCTCTCACCACCAACATTACCCAATCACTAGTGTTCACTAAACACCTGTTTCTTTGACCAAGAAGATAATCTCACGCTCTCCCACACTCTGAACCCGCCAGGTTACACTCAGTAGGTTTCTGCAGATCCCTGTTACTAGTCATATTCCCAGAGATTCGTGTCGCCAGGGTGATAGTTATGATGCTTCAGGTAAGTTGTGATCTAGAAGTGATGGTCAAGGTCAAGTTTATTAATAGTTGCACAAGTACAAACCAGAAAATTGTGAAGTGATTCATTTTGGAAGGTTGAATTTGAAGGGAGAATACAGGGTTAATAACAGGATTCTTTGCAGTGTGGGGGAACAGAGGGCCCTTGGGATCCACATCCATAGATCCTTCAAAGTTGCCTGGCAAATTGGTAAGGTGGTTAAGAAGGCGTATCGAATCAAATTAAATCAAGTTTAATTATCATTTAAACCATACATAGATATAGCTGAATGAGACCTTTTGGGACCAGGGTGCAAAACATTCCAAGTAGCAAGCAAACATTCAAAAATAGTTAATAAGTCAAAATACTCAGCAAACAAGCATATTCACTCAAAATAATTCATATATTTGGTCCAAGATCCTGAGTGACAATGTCTAGAAATGGTACAATCAATCCCCCGGCAGTGCACAGATGCAGACACTCCAGCCTGACATTCCACACTCGAACACGGGAGGGCAGCACCGACAAGAGAGGCCAGGCCCCAGCAGAGCTCAACTATGCTGAAGCACTTCTGCATCTCTAACCCGGTCTGCACCAGCAGGCAAGCCTGAGGCTTGAGGCCTAGTTCTCGCTGCAACCGAGGCCACACATCTCCCACGTCATCTGACAAGGGTAATCTCTCATAGTTATACTACACCAACTCCAATCAGCTCTAGAACACTCTGGTTAGACCTCATCCGGAGTACTGAGCACCCCATAGAAAGGCTGTGGAAGCTTTAGAGAGGATGCAGAGAAGATATAGCAGGTTTCTGCCTGGACTAGAGGGCATGTCTTATGAAGATAGGATGAACAAACTGATTTTTCTCTTTGGAAAGAAGGGTGAAATGTGACTTTATAGAAATTCAAGATGAGAAGAGGCATAGACAATGGTTTACCAGAGACTTTTTTCTAGGGCAGAAATGGCTAATACAAGGGGGCATCATTTTATGGCAATTGGAGGAAAGTATATATTAGAGGTCAGTTTTTACAGAGTGGTGGTGCATGGTGCATGCTGGGGGTGGTGGTAGAGGCAGATACATTAGGGACATTTAAGAAACTCTTGGATAGGATGTTAAATTGATCTTAGAATAGATCAAAAGGTTGTCAACAACATTGTGGGCTGAAGTGCTTGTACTGTGCAGTAATGTTTTATGTTCTAAGAAACGTCAACTGTTTATTCCTCTCCGTAGATGCTCCCAACCTGCTGGCCCTCCAGCATTTTGTGTGTATTACTCTGTATTTATGGCATCTGCAGAATCTCTTGCGCTTATGACTCACTCAGAATCTTTGGAAATTCTTTTCCTCAGAGGATGTGGAGCTCAGTCACTTAGGGAATTGCATACCTTCTGTCACAATCACCCACTCTGCTGCAGAGCCTGGGTGCCCTCACAGTCGGGCAGCTGAAAGGGGTTGGCCATCATGCTCGTGGGAATGCACATTCCAGCCAATGTGGTTTTCTCTGTGGTTGTATTTAACTCCCTTCCTTTCATTTCAGTCTTGTCTAGTCAGAATTAGGTTTATTATCACAGGCATGTGTCATGAAATTTGTTAACTTAGCAGCAGCAACTGAATGCAAAACATCATATTAAAACAAATAAATGAAATAATAATATTAATAATAAATAAGTAAATCAATTACAGCAAATGTATATTGAATAGATTTTTAAAAGTGCAAAAAAGCAGAAATATTGTATATTAAAAAAAAGTGAGTTAGTGTTCAAGGTTTCAAAGTCCATTCAGGAATCGGATGACAGAGGGGAAGAAGCTGTTCCTGAATCGCTGAGTGTGTGCCTTCAGGCTTCTGTACCTCGTACCTGATGGTAACAGTGAGAAAAGGGCATGGCCTGGGTGCAGGAGGTCCTTAGTAATGGATGCTGCCTTTCTGAGACACCACTCTCTGAGGATGTCCTGGGTATTTTGTAACCTCATACCCAAGATGAAGCTAACTAAATTTACAACCCTTTGCAGCTTCTTTCGGTCCTGTGCAGTAGCCCCCCCCCCCCCCATACCAGACTGTGATGCAACCTGTCAGAATGTTCTCCATGGTACATCTTTATAAGTTTTTAAGTGTATTTGATGACATGCCAAATCTCTTCAACTCCTAATAAAGTATAGCCACTGTCTTGCCTTCTTTATAACTACATTGATACGTTGGGACCAGGTTAGATCCTCAGAGATCTTGACACCCAGGAACTTGAAACTGCTCACTCTTTCCACTTCTGATCCGTCTATGGGGATTGGTATGTGTTCCTTCGGCTTACCCTTCCTGAAGTCCACAATTAACTCTTTCGTCTTACTGACATCGAGTGCTGAATTGTTGCTGCGGCACCATTCCACTAGTTGACATATCTCACTCCCGTACACCCTCTCATCACCACATGAGATTCTACCAACAATGGTTGTATCGTCAGCAAATTTATAGTTGGTATTTGGGCTATGCCGAGACACACAGTCATCTATATAGAGAGTAGAGCAGTGGGCTAAGCACACACCCCTGAGGTGCGCCAGTGTTGATTTTCAGCGAGGAGGATATGTTATCACCAATCTGCAGATATTGTGGTCTTCCGGTTAGGAAGTGGAGGCTCCAATTGCAGAGGGAGGCCCAGGTTCTGCAATTTCTTAATCAGGATTGTGGAAATAATGGTATTAAATGCTAAGCTATAGTCGATGAACAGCATCCTGATGTAGGTGTTTGTGTTGTCCAGGTGGTCTAAAGCCATGCGGAGAGCCATTGAAATTGCTGTTGATCTATTGTAGCAAAAGGCAAATTTCAATGGGTGTAGGTCCTTGTTGAGGCAGGAGTTCAGTCTAGTCATAACCAACCTCTCAAAGCATTATCACTGTTGATGTGAGTGCTACTGGGCAATAGTCATTAAGGCAGCTCACATTATTCATCTTAGGCAGTGGTATAATTATTGCTTTTTTGAAGCAAGTGGCAACTTCCGCCCATAGCAGTGAGAGGTTGAAAATGTCCTTGAATACTCCCGCTAGTTGGTTGGCACAGGTTTTCAGAGCCTTACCAGGTACTCCATCAGGACCTTCTGCCTTGTGAGGGTTCACTCTCTTTAAAGACAGTCTAACGTCAGCCTCTGAGACAGAGATCACAGGGTCATCAGGTGCAGCAGGAATCTTCACAGCTGTAGTTGTGTACTCCCTTTCAAAGTGTGCATAGAAGGCGTTGCGTTCATCTGGGAGTGAAGCATCGCTGTCATTCATGATGTTGGGTTTCACTTTGTAGGAAGTAATGTCTTGCAAACCCTGCCAGAGTTGCCGTGCATCCGAAGTTGCCTCCAACCTTGTTTGAAATAGTCTCTTTGCCCTTCAGATAGCCCTCCACAGATCATACCTGGTTTTGTTGGGACAGGCCTGGGTCGCCAGACTTGAATGCCACAGACCTAGCCTTCAGCAGATGATGTACCTCCTGGTATATCCGCAGCTTTTGATTTGGGAATGTACAGTAAGTCTTTGTGGCACACACTCATCCACACAGGTTTTAATGAAGTTGGTAACAACTGCAGCATACTCATCCAGATTCAAAGATGAATCCCTAAATATAGTCCAGCCCACCAATTCAAAGCAGTCCTGTAGGCACTCCTGTGCTTCCCTTGTCCAAACCTTATTGGTCCTTGTTGTAATGTGAGTATTATTAAAAGTGAGTTAATACTAATCGGGAAGCTGTTGGTAGCAGGAGGCGGGATCCGGGGTTGGCGGGGTCTTTACTTCTGCTCTTTTACTCCTAGTGTGCATTGCATATAGTTCCTCCACCCAGGCCGCACAAGGTACCTGGAAGCCTCTGTACTGTAAATATCATTTGCCGTCCCAGATAAAGATGCTCTTTTGGCCATCAAGTTGTCGAGTGGTCTTTTTGTAAAGTAGAAGTTACCACAGTCCTCACTACTGGTGCTGCAGTCTTCAATCTCTGCCTATACTCAGGGAATCTTGACTGAACATTGCAACAGCAAGTCTTCCTCCTTACCTCAGTCCACATTTTGGGAAAGAAGATTACAATTTAGATTGAAGCTGTAAAAGTAATAATTTAATATTAAATTACAGTTGACCCTCTGCATCTGTGGATTCAACCAATTGCGGATTGAAAATATTCAAAAAAAAAAATTCCGGAAAGTTCCAAAAAGCAAAACTTGAATTTGCTGCGCGCCGAGCACTACACTGAATCCACATGAATGAAGTGATGTGTAAGCATACCCTGCTGTAGTCTCCGGCCATTTCACAGATCCTCAGTCTCTCTCCAGAACTCGCTTGAGCATTGTTTACCTCGCGCCTTGTTCATTCGCTACTTGTGTTGTGAGTGAGAGGAAGGAATTTAAGGCTAGTAAGGGATGGCTGGCTAGCTATGTAAAGCACTACAGCCTCAAGAACTTAAAGATCACGGGACAATTGGCATCTGCTGATGCCGAGGCAGCATCAGCGTTCCCCGAAGAGCTACGATAGTTCATGTACAGACTTTTTTTCATCATTATTCCCTAAACAATACAGTATAACAACTATTTACATAGCATTTACATTGTATTAGGTAGTATAGGTAATCTACAGATGATTTGAAGTGTACAGGAGGATATGCGTAGGTTATATGCAAATACTACGCCATTTTATATAAGGGACTTCAGCATCCACGGGGGGGTCCAGGAACCAATCCCCCATGGATACGGAGGGATGATTGTACATTCTTTTGAGCTGCAGTGTCAGTGTTATATTTTAGGTTGAGTTTTAGTTAGTAGCCCTGTTGGCTTAGTGTTTATTATTTTCTTTTACTTCTGTATGGTTCTTATTAAAACTCAGTGAACTGTGGAATCTGCTTCAGTCTCACTCTTTCTCATCTCCTCACTCTCTCTCTCTTTGCACTTGGGCCATTACCTTGTCAGCCAGACTCAACCATCAAGATGGACTCAGCAAAGAACTGCTAACTATGGCCCTGAAATTCACTGGTCAGTTAGGGGAGAAGTTAAAGTCAGTGGAAAATGACAAATGTGGCAAATGTGGCTCATGCATTGTGACAGCTACTGTCAGAGCCACAAGCCCAGCCCGAACAAAATTCAATGGTCAGTTGGAGGAGAGGTTAAAAGTCATTGGAGACTGGGTTGGCAGAAATGGCTCATGTAGTGCGACAACTGCTTTCATATTGGCAACCCAATCCAAGCAGGAAGAACATGTGTCAGCACTCGCAATAATGTTTCAGGAAGTCATCACGACAGTCAGAGTCGGGTGGCAGCCATCCCTGCTCTCACTGCCAGAATTTGGTCACTGTTTTTCTGCGTGGTTGAGCAGAGGGTTCTGACCGGAGATTGCAATGCCTAATGATCTGATAAATCTGGCCATTCAAATAGACAACTGGGCAACTGATGTGGAGAGAGAACACCATGAACCTTCTACTCGTTAGATCACCATCAGTCTTCACCTTTCCTACACAGCCCATGAAGGAGGCCATACAGTTGAAGGGCCTGCAACTACCTCAGGAGGAACAAGATCAGTGCTCACATTGCTGCCTCTACTGTGGCTCTCTAGGACACTTGCAGGCATCATGTCCCAAGCAGCCAGTAAAAAAGGATACTCATCAGCAAGATGGAGAATTCTGATGAGCTGATTCTCCCTGCAAGCAACTTACCCTAAATGAGTAATACTCTCAGCTTCCCTGGCTTGTGGGTCCCAGATCCATGAGCTTCAAGCATTTATTGACTCTGTTACGTATGGGAACCTCATGGATATCTCTCTGGATCAAAGGTGGGAAGTTTACATTCAATATTTGAGAGAGGATGGTTGGCATCTGGGCACTGTCAGAATCCTCCTTTCCACAGTATCCTCCAACTTGTGCTAGAGGCAACCATAGGGAACAGCTCTCCTTGTGCTTTGTTGATTCACCTCAACTGACACAACCCATGGATTGATTGGACCCTGAAGGTGCTCCAAAAATGGGGTCTGACATTCCTGCCTACCTGTCTGCATCCAGCTCCAGTCCATGTCAATGTATCTCCTTCAGAGGCAATTGCTAGTGTGGACCTATCTGGTGTTCCAGCTGAGTATGCTGGCCTTCTTGAGGTCTTCAATAGAAGAAGACTACCTCCCTGCTTCCACACCAGCCATACAACTAGTCCTCTCCGGGGCTGACTCTTTCAACTCTCTCATCCTGAAATGGTGGCCATGGAAGAATACATCATGGAGGCATTGGCCTTGGGGTTTGCCTCATCAGCAAGATTCTTTTTTATGAGCAAGGAGGATTGCAAGCTCCATCCTTGCATTGATTATTGGCCCTGAACAACATCACTGCTACCCTCTTTCCCTGCTTGCCTCTGTGTTTGAACATTTTCAGAGAGCAACTATATAATCCAAAATAGATCTTGCCCAATGCTGGTTTGCATCATAGAAGAGGACAATCAGAAGACAGCTTTCAACACCTCCACTGACCACTAAGTGTGCTCTGTGATGGTCTGGCCAATGCCCCACTGCTTTTCAAGTCCTGGTCAATGATGTGCTACAGGGCATGTTGAATCAGTTTGTTCAGTGTATTTGGATGATCTATCCCTATTCTTGCCAGGAACATGTCCAGCAAAGCTCTGAAATGGCTCATTGAAAACAACCCTGAAGCCAAGCCAGAGAACCGTGAGTTCCACAAAGAGCAGGGTGTTCTTTTTGAGCTATATCTTCACCCTTCCATTGTTCAAATATACCCATGTAAAGTTCAGGCAGTCACAGAGTGGTCCAAACCATTGATGGTCAAACCATGTACGGTGAGGTGTTTCATGGGTTTTGCAAATATTTATCACTGCTTTATCTGAAACTCCAATTTCACTGCAGCTCCCATAAGTGCGTTCACCAAGAAGACCTTTGCAGGGTCCTATGGACCAGTGAAGCAGACCAAACATTCTCAGAGCTAAAATGATGCTTCATCACAGCCCTAGTGCTGCCACATCCAGACCCATGCTGTCCATTCACTGTTGAGGTTGATGCATCAGAAGTCAGCACTGGAGATGCACTGCCCCAGCACTCTTCTGTGGCTAATCAGCTGCACCCCTGTGCTTTTCATTCCTGTCACTTGACTTCTGCAGAATGTAACTATTATTTCAGGAACTCGGAACTTCTGCCTGTTAGAGAAGAGCTTGAAGCATGGCAACACTGGCTGGAGAGGGCAGAGCACCCCTTTCTGCTATAGACAGAACACAAAAACCTTTCCTATATTTGTGATGCCAAGACTCAACTACCATCAAGCCCCTTGAGCTCTCTTCTTCACCTGGTTTAATTTCACCCTCACTTACTGTCCTGACAGCAAGCTCTCTCCCACCAGTTTGACATCCGAGGACAACACCAATCCAGAGCCCATCCTTCCTCACTGCATAGCTGTGCTGGTGATTTGGGGAATTGAAACAGAGGTGAGGGCCGCTCAACAGTCAGACCCAGACCTGGGTGGGGCACCTCTCAACCAGCTGTTTTCCCTTGTGACTGTTCATCACAGGGTGTTGGGAGTGGGGTCACTCTTTCTGTCTACTTGGCCATCCTGGGATTCAATGGACCCTGGAATTTATAGGGACAATTTTGGTGGTCGTCTATGTTCCAAGATGTCCTTGACTTCATATATGCCTGTCCCACTTGCGTCCAGAACAAGACGTCACGTCAGCTGGTCTGCTCTGCTGCTTCCTGTGCCTCACCAAGCCTGCTCACGCATCTCGGTAGATTTCATCTCTAGTCTGCCTCTGTCAGATGGAAACACTACCATTCAGGTAATAGTGGACCGGTTCTCTAAAGCAGGCCATTTCATTGCTCTCCCATCTACTGCCCTCATAGTTCAGCAAGTGCTCAGGCTGCAAGGCTTCCCTCAGGACATAGGATCTGATCAAGGGCCACAGTCCACGTCCCCATTTTGGAAGGATTTTTGTTTTCTTTTAGGAGCCACAGCCAGCCTCTCATCAGGTTTGCACCCCAAACTAATGGCCAGACTGAGAGAGTGAATCAGTAACTGGAGCAACCCAGTGCAGCCTTGTCTCTTCCAACCCCATGCCCTGGACTGGTGTGGGCAGAGACTGCCCACAATAATCTCCAGTTGTCCTCCACTGGCATATCCCCCTTTGAATGGCAAAATGACTTCCAGCCACCACTCTTCCCCGACCAAAAGACTGATGTCGGAGTTCCTACCACTGAACAATTGGTCCAATTTACCTAGAATAGACCAGCCTCTACCCACTAATTTTTTTAGGTTTTTCTGTCACAACCACGGATTTGGCAGCACAGCAGATTTGGTAATTGCACTCGTGAGTATGCATGTGTCAGCTAATTATTATTTCATTGTGATAGTATTTAACTTCATTCGTTCCGCCGTGATATTTGTCGAGACTTGCACACAGCAATGCTTCGCTGCCTGCTTGCATTCCGCCTTGCCTGAGAATTTGTTATGTCAAGTCAACTGACTCTGAAGACAGGCAGTATTTGTTTTATTCTTAGTTCTTTTCAGTTGCAGTGCAGGCTTCATTTTACATCTGAGAGTTTTAGTTACCACCCTGTTCAGCCTAGTGTTTTTTTTTCCCCCTTAACGCTGTTCTCATTAAAGTCTGTGAACTATTGACCTGCTTCAATGTCTTGCTCTCCACACTTGGGCCATATTGAAATCTGGTGACATTTTCCATTCAAGGGTGTTGGTGTTTCCTTATCAGTCAATATACTCTCCACCAGACACCTATAGAAGTAGATCAGTTTTAGATGACATGCCGCATCTTTGCAAACTCCGAGAAGATGCGCGGTCATGCTTTCTTCATAATTGCACTTATTCACTAGGTCCAGAATAGGTCCTCCGGAACAATAATACCGAGAAATTAAAAGTTACCGACCCTCTCCCTCGCTGTTCCTTCAATGAAGACTGGCTCATGGACACCTGATTTCCTATTCCTGAAGTGAATAATCAGCTCCTTAGTGTTGCTGACACTGAGTGAGAGGTGGTAGTTGTGGTACCACTCAGCCAGATTTTCAATCTCCCTCTTATAAGGTTGAGGTAGACCATTGAACGGCAGAACAGCGGGAGCTGCTTCTGTTCTCCTGCCAGTGCTCCCTGTGGGAATCACGGCACCATTGGGAGCCCTTTATCAGCATTAGCTGCGTTCCGACGCCTCTGTACGTGGCTCCTGGGAATTGACAGTGATGGTAATGATCGGTGGTGAAGGTGCACTGGGTGGATGCATCTGAGTGCAGGCAAAGTGGGTGTCTGAGTCACCTAGGCTGCAGCGCTCCGGGTCCAGGGAAGAAGTCAACCCTGTCGGGTCTCAGCCTGCCCGGTGTTGAGTCACTCTCCGCACTATGACGTAGCGTCTGGCAGCGGGACAAAAGCACGACGGACAGCCAGCAGTCACTCCCCCGAATCAGCAGTCACTCCTCCCGACAGCCAGCTGTCACTCCCCCGAGTCAGCAGTCACTCCTCCTGACAGTCAGCAGTCACTACCTCTGACAGTCAGCAGTCACTCCTCCGAGACAGCAGTCACTCCTCTGGACAGCCAGCAGTCAATCCTCCGGACAGCCAGCAGTCAATCCTCCGGACAGTCAGCAGTCACTCCTCCTGCCAGCCAGCAGTCAATCCTCCCAACAGTCAGCAGTCACTCCTCCCGACAGTCAGCAGTCACTCCTCCCGACAGACAGCAGTCACTCCTCCCGACAGTCAGCAGTCACTCCTCCCGACAGTCAGCAGTCACTCCTCCGGACAGTCAGCAGTCACTCCTCCCGACAGTCAGCAGTCACTCCTCCGACAGTCAGCAGTCACTCCTCCGACAGTCAGCAGTCACTCCTCCCGACAGACAGCAGTCACTCCTCCCGACAGTCAGCAGTCACTCCTCCCGACAGTCAGCAGTCACTCCTCCGACAGTCAGCAGTCACTCCTCCCGACAGACAGCAGTCACTCCTCCCGACAGACAGCAGTCACTCCTCCCGACAGTCAGCAGTCACTCCTCCCGACAGTCAGCAGTCACTCCTCCGACAGTCAGCAGTCACTCCTCCCGACAGTCAGCAGTCACTCCTCCGACAGTCAGCAGTCACTCCTCCCGACAGTCAGCAGTCACTCCTCCGACAGTCAGCAGTCACTCCTCCCGACAGTCAGCAGTCACTCCTCCCGACAGTCAGCAGTCACTCCTCCCGACAGTCAGCAGTCACTCCTCCGACAGTCAGCAGTCACTCCTCCGACAGTCAGCAGTCACTCCTCCCGACAGTCAGCAGTCACTCCTCCGACAGTCAGCAGTCACTCCTCCCGACAGTCAGCAGTCACTCCTCCGACAGTCAGCAGTCACTCCTCCCGACAGTCAGCAGTCACTCCTCCCGACAGTCAGCAGTCAATCCTCCCGACAGTCAGCAGTCACTCCTCCGGACAGTCAGCAGTCACTCCTCCGGACAGCCAGCAGTCACTCCTCCCGACAGTCAGCAGTCACTCCTCCCGACAGTCAGCAGTCAATCCTCCCGACAGTCAGCAGTCACTCCTCCGGACAGTCAGCAGTCAATCCACCCGACAGTCAGCAGTCACTCCACCCGACAGTCAGCAGTCAATCCTCCCGACAGTCAGCAGTCACTCCTCCCGACAGTCAGCAGTCAAGCCTCCCGACAGTCAGCAGTCACTCCTCCTGACAGTCAGCAGTCACTCCTCCGGACAGCCAGCAGTCACTCCTCCCGACAGTCAGCAGTCAATCCTCCCGACAGTCAGCAGTCACTCCTCCCGACAGTCAGCAGTCACTCCTCCCGACAGACAGCAGTCACTCCTCCTGACAGACAGCAGTCAATCCTCCCGACAGTCAGCAGTCACTCCTCCGGACAGTCAGCAGTCACTCCTCCCGACAGACAGCAGTCACTCCTCCCGACAGTCAGCAGTCACTCCTCCCGACAGTCAGCAGTCACTCCTCCCGACAGTCAGCAGTCAATCCTCCCGACAGACAGCAGTCACTCCTCCCGACAGACAGCAGTCACTCCTCCGGACAGTCAGCAGTCACTCCTCCCGACAGTCAGCAGTCACTCCTCCGGACCGTCAGCAGTCACTACCCCCGACAGTCAGCAGTCACTCCTCCCGACAGTCAGCAGTCACTACCCCCGACAGTCAGCAGTCACTACCCCCGACAGTCAGCAGTCACTCCTCCCGACAGTCAGCAGTCACTACCCCCGACAGTCAGCAGTCACTCCTCCCGACAGACAGCAGTCACTCCTCCCGACAGTCAGCAGTCACTCCTCCGGACAGTCAGCAGTCACTCCTCCCGACAGTCAGCAGTCACTCCTCCCGACAGTCAGCAGTCACTACCCCCGACAGTCAGCAGTCACTCCTCCCGACAGACAGCAGTCACTCCTCCCGACAGTCAGCAGTCAATCCTCCCGACAGTCAGCAGTCACTCCTCCGGACAGTCAGCAGTCACTCCTCCCGACAGACAGCAGTCAATCCTCCCGACAGACAGCAGTCACTCCTCCCGACAGTCAGCAGTCACTCCTCCCGACAGACAGCAGTCTCTCCTCCCGACAGACAGCAGTCACTCCTCCCGACAGTCAGCAGTCACTACCCCCGACAGTCAGCAGTCAATCCTCCCGACAGTCAGCAGTCACTCCTCCGGACAACCAGCAGTCACTCCTCCGGACAGCCAGCAGTCAATCCTCCTGACAGTCAGCAGTCACTACCCCCGACAGTCAGCAGTCACTACCCCCGACAGTCAGCAGTCACTCCTCCGGACAGTCAGCAGTCACTCCTCCTGACAGTCAGCTGTCACTCCCCCGAGTCAGCTGTCACTCCTCCGGACAGCCAGCAGTCAATCCTCCCGACAGACAGCAGTCACTCCTCCCGACAGTCAGCAGTCACTACCCCCGACAGTCAGCAGTCACTCCTCCCGACAGTCAGCAGTCACTACCCCCGACAGTCAGCAGTCACTCCTCCCGACAGTCAGCAGTCACTCCTCCCGACAGTCAGCAGTCAATCCTCCCGACAGACAGCAGTCACTCCTCCCGACAGACAGCAGTCACTCCTCCGGACAGTCAGCAGTCAATCCTCCCGACAGACAGCAGTCACTCCTCCCGACAGTCAGCAGTCACTACCCCCGACCGTCAGCAGTCACTACCCCCGACAGTCAGCAGTCACTACCCCCGACAGTCAGCAGTCACTCCTCCCGACAGTCAGCAGTCACTCCTCCGGACAGTCAGCAGTCACTCCTCCCGACAGTCAGCAGTCACTCCTCCCGACAGTCAGCAGTCACTACCCCCGACAGTCAGCAGTCACTCCTCCCGACAGTCAGCAGTCACTCCTCCCGACAGACAGCAGTCACTCCTCCCGACAGTCAGCAGTCACTCCTCCCGACAGACAGCAGTCTCTCCTCCCGACAGACAGCAGTCACTCCTCCCGACAGTCAGCAGTCACTACCCCCGACAGTCAGCAGTCACTCCTCCCGACAGTCAGCAGTCACTCCTCCCGACAGACAGCAGTCACTCCTCCCGACAGTCAGCAGTCACTCCTCCCGACAGTCAGCAGTCAATCCTCCCGACAGACAGCAGTCACTCCTCCCGACAGACAGCAGTCACTCCTCCCGACAGTCAGCAGTCACTCCTCCCGACAGACAGCAGTCACTCCCCCGAGTCAGCAGACACTCCCCTGAGTCAGCAGTCACTACCCCCGACAGTCAGCAGTCACTCCCATGAGTCAGCAGTCACTCCTCCCGACAGTCAGCAGTCACTCCTCCCGACAGTCAGCAGTCACTCCTCCCGACAGACAGCAGTCACTCCTCCCGACAGACAGCAGTCACTCCTCCCGACAGACAGCAGTCACTCCTCCCGACAGTCAGCAGTCACTCCTCCCGACAGTCAGCAGTCACTACCCCCGACAGTCAGCAGTCAATCCTCCCGACAGTCAGCAGTCACTCCTCCGGACAGTCAGCAGTCACTCCTCCCGACAGTCAGCAGTCAATCCTCCCGACAGTCAGCAGTCACTCCTCCCGACAGTCAGCAGTCACTCCTCCCGACAGACAGCAGTCACTCCTCCCGACAGACAGCAGTCACTCCTCCCGACAGACAGCAGTCACTCCTCCCGACAGACAGCAGTCACTCCTCCCGACAGTCAGCAGTCACTCCTCCCGACAGTCCCCCCGTGGACGTGACGCCAATTGGAGCCGCGCGCCGAGCGGGAAGTCGGCGTCAGCTGAGTCCTCAGACAGACCGGTTGGTGGCGCCGGGAGTGGGAAACGGGAGGAGAAGGTGTGGAGAGAGGGGGAGGCTGGTGAGTGAGGGAGGGGGAGGGTGGTGAGTGAGGAGTGAGGGAGGGGGAGGCTGGTGAATAAGGAGAGGGGATGTGAGGGGGAGGGTGGTGAGTAAGGAGTGAGGGAGGGTGGTGAGTGAGGAGTGAGGGAGGGGGAGGCTGGTGAGTGAGGGAGGGGGAGGGTGGTGAGTGAGGAGTGAGGGAGGGGGAGGGTGGTGAATAAGGAGAGGGGATGTGAGGGGGAGGGTGGTGAATAAGGAGGGGATGTGAGTGGGAGGGTGGTGAGTAAGGAGTGAGGGAGCAGGAGGGTGGTGAATAAGGAGAGGGGATATGAGGGGGAGGGTGGTGAGTAAGGAGTGAGGGAGGGGGAGTGTGGTGAATAAGGAGAGGGGATGTGAGGGGGAGGGTGGTGAGTAAGGAGAGGGGATGTGAGGGGGAGTGTGGTGAATAAGGAGAGGGGATGTGAGGGGGAGTGTGGTGAGTAAGGAGAGGGGATGTGACGGGGGAGTGTGGTGAGTAAGGAGAGGGGATGTGAGGTAGAGGGTGGTGAGTAAGGGGTGAGGGTGGGGGAGTGTGGAGAATAAGGGGTGAGGCAGGGGAAGTGTGGTGAGGAGGGGGAGTGTGATGAGTAAGGAGAGAAGGCTGGGGAGGGTAATGAGTAGTGGGTGAGGTGAGGAAGAGGAAGTGTTGGGGTGAGGGGAAGGGTAGTGAAGAAAAAATGGAAGGAGGGGAGAGGATTGGGTGGGAGAGGGGAATATGCAGAAGGAATTGAAGAGGGGGATATGGAGAAGGATGGGAAGGGAAGGAGGAGAGTGGATGTGGAGAAAGATGGGGAAGGCAAGGAGGGAGTGAGAGGAAGGGGATGTGGTGAAGTGGGAGGGAGGTGGGGAATGTGGAGGATGGGAAGAGGAGTGGGATGTGGGATGTATGGAAAAGAGGAGGAAGGGGATGTGGGGAAGGAGGGAGTGGAGGGGCATGTGGGGAAGGGAGGAATGGTGGGAGCAGTGTGGAGATGGATGGGAAGGGGGAAGAAGGGAGGGAAAAGAGTGGGATATGGTGAAGGCTGGGAAGGGGTTGGAAGGGAGGGGTAAGGGGGATGTGGAGAAGAATGGGAAGGGGAGGAAGAGATGGAGAGGAGTGGTTGTGGAGAGGGATGGGAAGGGGAGGGGATGTGGAGAAGTGGAGGATGGGAGGAGGAGATGTGGAAAAGGATGGGAAGGGGGTGGAAGAGAAGGAGAGGAGGTGATGTGGAGAAGGATAGAGACCATGCTGACAGTGTCTTTCCTGTCCTTTCACCTTCAGGAGTGGAGAGCAGACTGGAGTTTTGGGTGTTGAGTGAGGGAAGTAGGAGTAGGCTGCCTCTGAAGGAGGTGGGGGAGGATGGGCTTCACTGACCCTTTCAGGGTACTGCCTCATCACTCATCACCTATGTCTACCCACCTTCACTGGTTTGCTGACTTCTGCAGGGAGAGCAAGACAGAGACTTGCATGTTGGGAAACCTGTGTGATCACTGAAGGTCTGGTGGCTGGAGTCAGAAGGGTCATAGAGTACTACAGTACAGAAAAAGGCCTAACAGGTCCCTATTATGTTGCCTCGTCCCATCGACCTGCACGTGGATTGTAGCCTTCCCATTCATGTACTTATACAAACTTCTCTTAAATGTTGAACCCGCATCCACCACAGCTTATTACACACATCACCACTCTCTGAGTGAAGGAGTTCCCACTCATGTTTCCCTTAAACCTCTTGTTCTACCTCACTAACCTCAGTGGAAAAAAACCTGTTTGCACTTACCCTTTCTATACCCCTCATAATTTTCTATGCCTCTATCAAATCTCCCTTCCTTCTCCTATGCCTATGCTTGAGCAAATAAAGTCTTAATCTATTTGAACTTTCCCTATAAAAAAAGACCTGGCAACGTAATTTTCTCTGTTCTCTTCCAATCTTACAGATATATTTCCTGTTGTTAGGTGACTAAACCTGCACACAATATTCTACGTTAGGCCTCATCAACATCTTGTACAACTTCAGTATAACATCCTATCACCTGTTCTCAGTACTTTGGTTTATGAAGGCCAATGTGCCAAAACCTTTCCTTACTGCTCTATATAACTGTGTACACCACCTTCAATAACTTATGGACCTGTAGTCCTGGATCCCTTTGTATGAACTCACTCCTCAGTGCCCTACTGTTCACTATGTAAGACCTACCCTGGCAGGTTCTACCAAGGGCAACATCAAACACTTGTCTTCATCTGCCATTTTTCAGCCCATTTTTTTCCAGCTGGTCCAGATCCTGCTGCAAGCTTTGATAGCCTTCCTCCCTGTCCACCTCTCTCCTCAATTTTGTTGTCATCTGCAAATTGGTCATGGTCGGTGGGCTAGTTTGGTTAGCTGGTATGATCCCTGACTGTATTTGCTGAAGGCAATTGCTGAAGATATGTGGTAGGGCATGGCTGATTGGCTGATGCCTGGCTGTTGTGATTAATGCCCTTCTCAGGGACTGAGGAGAGTCAGGGCCTCAGACCTTTCCGCACACCTCGGTCTCACTGCTTACTCAGTCCCCAAGCTTTGCTTTGTCTCTTGAGTTAAGATTGAAGAAAGGTTACCTTTATTTGCCATATTTACATCGAACTGTGCAGTGAAATGTGTCATCTGCATCAATCTTTGACACAATCATAGTGCTGCAGGCAGCCCACCAGTGCCGCCACACTTTTGGCACCAACACAACATGTCCACAGCTCACTCACCCTAATCCATGTGGAAGGAACCCAGAGAAAACCTACCTGATCATTCGGAGATTGTACAAACTATGGACAGCAGGGGGAATTGAACCCCAGTCTTAAAGCTGGCACTGTAAACCATTAGGCTACCATTGCCAGCCCTGTCCCCATGTAGTCCCCACTCCATCCCTGCTAACAAAACTAGGAAAGTTGGGACAGATTCCCAGGAGATCAGCTCGACCCACTAAATATATTTTGATACCAAATTAAGGAGTCTTGTTGATAGTGAACCAGGTTACAATGCATTGCAAATAGATCTTGATCAGTTAGGGAGGTGGGCTGAGGAACGACAAAGGGATTTCAACTGAGAAAAGTGTGAGGTGATGACTTTGGACTGTCAAACCAGGGTTGGACCTATACAGTGAACAGCAGGGCACTGATGAGTGTTGTGGACCAGGAGGGCCTGGGAGTACAAGTTCTCTGTTCACCTGAAGCAGTTGTTCAAGTAGACAGGATGGTGAAGAGGGCATTTCGTATGCTGACCTTCATTAGTCACGACATCAAGGAGCAGAGACTTTACGTTGCAGTTATGTAAGTCGTCAGTGAGACTGCACTTGGAGTATTTTGTACAGTTTTGGTCACCCTGTTATGGAAAGACATTATCAAGCCAAAGAGGATGCAGAACAGATGCTGCCTGAACTAGAGGGCCTGAGATGTAGGGAGAGGTTGGCCATGCTGGATCTTTATTCCCTGGAGTGCAGGAGAATGGAGGGTGACTTCAAAGTTCAAAGAACATTTATTATCAAAGTACATACAGTATATGTCACTGTACAATCCTGAGATTCATTTCCTTGCAGGCATACTCAATAAATCTAAAATAGAATAATAATCATAATAGAATCAATAAAAGACTGCACCGACTTGGGTGTTCAATCTCTGAACAAAAGACAACTAACTGTGCAAATATAAAAATAAATAATAATAAATAAATGAGCAATAACTATCAATAACATGAGATGAAAAGTCCTAGAAGTTTACGAAATCATGAAAGGGTATGGATAAGGTGGATAGTCATAGTCTTTTTCTCAGGGTTGGAAAGTTTATGCACAGATACAAGACAAGAGGGGAGAGATTTAAAAGAGACCTGAGAGGTAATTTTACACAAATGGTAGTGACCTGGAAGAAGCTGTCAGAAGAAATGTTTGAGTTAGTACAAATGCAACATTTAAGCAGCATTTGGATAGGTAAGTGATGACAAGGAGCTTGGATGACAACTGGGAGGATAGTGTGGTTGGCATGGATGAACTAGGTGTAAGACCTGTTTTTATGCTCTATTACTGTATGCTTCTATGACATTCCACTGCTCAGTTCAAACCTTTCCATTTCCTGTTACTCAGTTAATCTTCCATCAATGTTACAGCATCCATTTCATGCCATGTTCTCAGTCTGTGTGACAAAGCCTTTCATTCGGCCAATCTGTCTCTTTCATTTCCTGGCCTTCTGGCTCTTCTCCCCCTTCCTCCACACCCTGTTGACCATCCCGCCTCTCTTGGGCTTTGCCCTCTGATTCCATCCACTCTCCATTGTAGTCTATCTCTGTTATACTGTTTCTTCCCCTTGCAATCTACTTCTCAGAATCCTGTCTTTCATTTCTTCCCCCCTCCTTCTCCCTTCCTCCCACTCCCTTTCTCACCTCCCTCTCTAACCTCTCCCCTTTTGTGTGTTCGTTCTATTGTGATAATTTCTCTCCCTTTTGTTTCCTGCAGCTCCGATGAGTCAGCAGTTCTGGACGCCGTGGAGCCTCCAGGAGAACTGTGGAGAGGGGGATGATTTCATTCCTTTTGTGACGTACGTTGTACACTTCCTGAGAAAGTGGAAGAATTTGGGCCTTCAGTTAACACTGCTGCCTAGTGAATGAGACACAGAGCATGATTTAGGCTCCCCAATGCCGTGTTGGGTGGGGTATCAGCCAGGTTTCCTACCCCCTCCAGCTCATTGTCAGAGAGGCAGTGTGGAGGGAGTGCTGTGTTGTCAGAAATGCCAGCCTGTGGCTAAGGTTTTTGTCTTTACATTATTCTCAAGTGTCCCAAGGTACAGTGAAAAATTGGAAAGTACTCACAGAATGCTGAATGGAATCAAAATCAGGTTTAATATCACTGGCATATGTTGTACAATACATGATCATAGATTAAAAAAACTGAATTGCAGTATATATTAAAAGTTTAAAAAGTAGTGAGGTCATGTTCATTCAGAAATCTGATGGCAGAGGGGAAGAAGCCGTTCCTGAATTGTTGAGGGTGTCTTCAGGCTCCTGTATCTCCTTGAAGGAGGTAACAGTGTGAAGGATGCATGTCCTGGGTGATAGGGGTCCTTAATGACGGATGTCATCATTTTGAAACATTGCTCCTTGACGCTGTCCTGGATTCTATGGAGGCTAGTGCCTTTGATGGAGCAGACTAATTTAAAAACTCTCTGCAGCTTACTTCGATCCTGTGCAGTGCACAACCCCCACCCCCATTGCAGACGATGATACATCTATAGAATTTGTGAGTGTTTTAGGTGACCCCCTGTCCCCTTTTCTCCCCCCTCCCTGTCCCTCTCGCTCCTCGTTCCCTGTCTCCACCTTTCCCCCTTCCTTGCCCTCCCTCTCTCATATGTAGGCGTTCCAGGACAGTGAGCCGGTGCAGATCCCCACCTGCCTCTGTGTGGTGGTGTTCTACCCCTATGGGGGCCTGGAGTGATGGGACAGAGGTGGAAGACCTGACCCAGCGTGGCAGGTGAGTTCAGAAGGTGGGGGCATGGGGGCTGAGACGCAAGGCCATGAACCCATCTATCTACCCACCTGCAGAGAGGGCAGGGGTGGAGGCTCAAGAGAGAGATGGGGTAGGAGATCAGGGAGGGATGGGGAGGGTGTCAGGGTCAAGGAGAGACAAAGGGGTCACTATGCTTTTCCAGGACACAGTCCCGAGGACATGGGCTTCCCGTGACCACCTAACCCAGGACCAGGGTGTATTGAGATTGGAAGTGCAAATGAGGTGGGGTAATGAGGCCAGGAATGTAATGAAGATGGGGGGGGTGAGGGGGTGTAATGGGGTCAGTGATGAGACTGGGGTTAATGGGAACGGCCTACTCGAAACAGCTGCTCCCTGCCCTGTAATGTTGGAGTGGTTGTGCTGTTCCTGCACCTTGAGATGGCGGTGGGGAGGGAGTGACGAGTGTGTCTCTGTGCAGGGGTGCATGGGGGTAGTAGGAGGAGTGAGAGGGTGTTACTGTACTGGGATGGGAAGAGTAGGAGCGTGTTTCTGTGCTGGTTTGGGATTGTCTCATCCTTTGGGTATAACCTGCCTCTGCTTCCATCCCCTTGTGTTTTGCAGTGCTGGTTGGATGGACGTGTATGAGGAGGCTTCCCCCTGGCTGGTAGGTGGGATGTGTGGATCTCATTCCCAACTCTGAGTGTGGGTGCAGTGGGAATGGTCTTTGGCTGCCACGATTGGCAGGGAACAGGGCTCGGTGTGTGTGAGGAGTGTGGGCTGAGCCGTTGCTTTATACTTTCAATAGCAGGGACTTTGCGGCTGATCTGTCAGCTAATCTGACTTGGACAATTCACTGGAAGACACCCACAGGATCACCAGCTCCCCCATGGGGAATGGTTCTGAGGTATCAGGATGGCTGTTTCTGAGGTGGACACCAGAGGTCAGTGCTGACCATGTTTACAACGTACCTCACAGGAACAGGCCTTTCAGCCCATCATGTCTGTGCTGAACACAATGTCAAATTAACCTAAATCTCTCCTGCCTAAACATAATCCATATTCCATCATTCCCTGGGTATTCACGTGTCTGTTTAACATCCTCTTAGATACTTCCATGTTGTATAATCCCCTCCCCCACTGAACTTCGCAGGCACCCTATGCTCTGTGTCAAAGAAAACTGCCCCATACATAAACCTTTAAACTTTAACCCTCTCTCTTTAACTGTCAGGTGTTAATTCCACCCTGGGAGAAAGATACTGAAGGTCTCCCCCCTCTCTCTCTCTCTCTCTCTCTCTCTCTCCCCCCCCTCCCCGGTAATTTGTTAAATGATATTTTATGAGCTTTATAAACCTGCTCATGGCCGCAAGCTTCCAGCAACTCGGCTTCACTTGGTCTGTCCACCACACACCCGCGTGTTTCTCCCTCAGCTTCCAGCTGCACCATCCTCCCCTGCTCCAGACACTCACTCCTGACCCCTTGCCTCCCCAGTTCCCTCCACCTTCCTCCCATCCCTTACCTCAACTGCCCCAGTCCCCCACTCACACCTCTGTCCCCTTCAGTAATCTTTCCCCACCCCCCCCCCAGTACCAGCTCCCCCCCACCCTTTCCCCTGCCCCAGTAGCAGCTCGCTGACTCCTCTCTCCTCTCTCTGCTGCAGCTGAGCGGTCAGACAGTGGAGAGAATGAAACCTATATCACCCTTAGGCCTGGGGCTGGACAGGCTGCCCTCCCCCAGAGAGCTGTGCAGCCGGAGGAAGGGCCAAAGTCGGAAATGGAGACGGCCACGGGGACACAGCCCCAGCACGGCTGTCCTCACGCACCTCGAGGAGCTGAAGAAGAGACAGAACTGCATCAATCAGTAGGGAGTGACAAACCCTCACCAATTCTCCCTGTTCCCCGCTCTCTCCCAAGCTCTCCCTCACTGTCTGTTCTCCCTCCCCTCTCTCTCCCTTCCAGATTCTGTGTCACTCCACACATCTCCCTCCCTCACAAACTCACGCTCTCTTCCTCCCTCTCTCCCTCCATCTTTCTGTCCTTCCCAAACTCTCTCACTCTTTCTCCCTCTCTCCCTCCAAACTCTCACTCACTCTCTTCCTCCGTCTAACTGTCTACTCTCCATCTCCTCCCTCACATTCCCTCCCCTCCCCACTCCATCTCCCACCCCTCCCCTTCCCCTCCCCCTCTTCCCCCTTCCACACTTCCTCTCCTGCTTCCCTGACCCCTCCCCCCGGGGAAGGTGATGAACTGCAGATCTGGGGGTGGGGGTGTGTGGGTGGTATCTGAAACTGTGAGTGTGGGATTTGGCTCCTGGGTGCCTCCTTTCACAGGGAAGGGTGGGGGCAGCTTCCCATCCCCTCATCCAGAGCCGATCTGTGTTCAGGCTCCCGTCACCATGTCGTGATCCCAGCACTGAGGCGCTTGTCAGCCCAGGGCACAGCGGAGAGGGTGAACTGTGTGGGATGGGGATCACATGCAGCTCCTGCTCAGGTACACCGTGGGCACAGGGAAGAGGGTGAACCATCTGCAACAGGAATCACAGACACGCAGTGACATGGTTTTCCTGTGTTCAGACTGAAGGGTCTAAAATGGGGCAGCGGCAGATCTCATGGCTCAGCACTGGACGCAGACGAGAACCTGATAGATCGGGAATGGCAGCCGGTCGAGTGTTCCAACAATACAGCGGAGACGTACAGCCCCAATACGGAGGCCAAAGAACCGGTAATGTCCATCAGGTCAGCCATCACGGCTTGGGAGCAGTCTATAGTGTAGGGACCTACACTCTGTGTCTGACCCCAGGGGTGTGTGATGGGACGGTGTGGAGGGAGATTCACTCTGTGTCTGACCCCGGGAGTGTGTGATGGGAAGGTGTGGAAGGAATGTCACTCTGTGTCTGACCCCAGGAATGTGTGATGGGATGATGTAGAGGGAACTTCACTCTGTGTCTGACCCCTTTTTTTACCAATACAAAATTTTCTTTTTTACAAATTCGGTGCTATACAGTACATACAAAACAGCGAATAGACAATACACATTAAACCAAAATATTCCCATCTATATCAATGATGGCAATTACACCCCATGGAGCCCAACAGTCTTGGAAGGGCTCTCAGGTTGCCGTGGACTGCGCGTGTTCCTTTTCGATAGACACCCGGGCATGAGCATACCCCTTAAACATTGCTGGACAGTCTGCTTGGGCAGATCCCTTTGCCACCCATTTCCAAGACCCATGGATGGCTGTTTTTGCCAGTCCCAGGAGCAAGTTGACAAGGACATCCTCATCCCTCCATGCTTGCCTCCGTACTGGATGACCGTATATAAGTAGGGTGGGGCTAAAATGCAAACAGAAGGCGAGAAGCAGCCCACGCAAATATGCAAAAAGGGCTGCAGCCTCACCCACCTCATGTACTGTGTCTGACCCCGGGAGTGTGTGATGGGACAGTGTGGAGGGAGATTCACTCTGTGTCTGACCCCGGGAGTGTGTGATGGGACGGTGTGGAGGGAGATTCACTCTGTGTCTGACCCCGGGAGTGTGTGATGGGACAGTGTGGAGGGAGATTTACTCAGTGTCTGACCCCGGGAGTGTGTGATGGGACGGTGTGGAGGGAGATTCACTCTGTGTCTGACCCCGGGAGTGTGTGATGGGACGGTGTGGAGGGAGTTTCACTCTGTGTCTGACCCCGGGAGTGTGTGATGGGACGGTGTAGAGGGAGATTCACTCTGTGTCTGACCCCGGGAGTGTGTGATGGGACGGTGTGGAGGGAGTTTCACTCTGTGTCTGACCCCGGGAGTGTGTGATGGGACGGTGTGGAGGGAGTATCACTCTGTGTCTGACCCCGGGAGTGTGTGATGGGACAGTGTGGAGGGAGTTTCACTCTGTGTCTGACCCCGGGAGTGTGTGATGGGACGGTGTGGAGGGAGTATCACTCTGTGTCTGACCCCGGGAGTGTGTGATGGGACAGTGTGGAGGGAGTTTCACTCTGTGTCTGACCCCGGGAGTGTGTGATGGGACGGTGTGGAGGGAGATTCACTCTCTGTCTGACCCCGGGAGTGTGTGATGGGACGGTGTGGAGGGAGATTCACTCTCTGTCTGACCCCGGGAGTGTGTGATGGGACGGTGTGGAGGGAGATTCACTCTGTGTCTGACCCCGGGAGTGTGTGATGGGACGGTGTGGAGGGAGGGTCACTCTGTGTCTGACCCCGGGAGTGTGTGATGGGACGGTGTGGAGGGAGGGTCACTCTGTGTATGACCCCGGGAGTGTCTGATGGGACAGTGTGGAGGGAACTTTGCTCTGTGACTGACCCCAAGAGTATGCAATACTGCCTGTGGTTATGTTGAGTGTTCAGTCTTAGTTAATCCATTTCTTGGTACTAACCTCTGTTTGAAGCTTTGAGTGATGTCTCATGTGTGGAATATTCTGGGTTTTGAAGGGGAGTTTGAACCGGAACTGCAATGTTCTGTGAATAAGAAGAACATCACTTGGCCCTTCCTGCTCACGTTGTGTTGATGTTTTAACCTATTCCATGGTCAATCTAATCCTTCCCTCCTGCAGAATCCTCCATTTTTTTTTATCATCCAAGTGCACAAGTGTCTCTATCTCCATCACCATGCCTGGTGTGCATTCCACACGCTGATCGCTGTCTCTGACATCACCCCCTATACTTTCTGCCAATCACCTTAAAAAATATTGCCCCTGGTAATAGCCATTTCTGCCTTGGGAAGTCTGGCTGTCCACTCAATTTATGTCTCATCATCTTGTACACCTCCAGCAAGCTACCTTTCGTCCTCCTCTTCAAAGAGAAAAGTCCTAGCTCACTCAATGGATCCTATAAGATATGCTTTCTAATCCAGGCAGCATCCTTGTAAATCTCCTCTACACCTCTCTAAAGTTTTCACATCCTTCCTATAATGAGATGCCTAGAACTGAACTTCCCTTCTTTCTTACCAGTTCTCATGAAGGTCTCAGCCCGAAATGTCGACTGTTTGCTCTTTTCCATAGATACTACCTGACCTGCTGGGTTCCTTCAGCATTTTGTGTGTGTTGCTTTGGGTTTACAGCATCTGCAGATTTTCTCATGTTAGTGACAGTACTTCGTGTGGTCTAACCAGAATTTGATCGAGTATTGTCATCAGTTTGTTTTGTCACATCCTAATAGGGTAATTCTATGTGCGTCTGTCTGCAGCTGTTCCAGCCACGGTGGAGTTTCGGGGTACAGGAGCAGTGCCCAATTTTTCCCCACACCAGCGACTCAGAGAAATCAGCTGGGGAGAAGCTTGGTCATGGGGAATCCAGGGCAGATCCAATCCAGTGTGGATGTGTCCTGTGGGGAGTGGGACACCTGGCGGAGGAATGAGTGACTGGCAGGTCGTGAAGCTGTGGTTAATGATTATTAAGCATGCTTTTTTTATTGACTATTTATTGCTGGGGCTGTGGAGGTGGGTGAGTCTCTCAGAATGTGTGTTCTCTCTCTGACGTACTGGGCAGTGTGGGATCAAATCTCTGGATGGACCCATTGTCTCTGTGGTCACTCTGTCCCACTGCATCCTGTTGCAGTGGGATGGAAAGTTCTCTGCTGTCTGATGGGCAGTGTAGTTGAAGGCAGAACGCTGGGCCACTGAGGGACAGGAAGAGTGTTTCTGTAAGCCTGGGGGTGACCACACTCTCTCTAGGTCTGCCTACCTCAGAGCGGCCAGAGGTCGGGACAAGCTGATTGCACAGCACCCAGTATGTCCCTGTGGAATGGGTGATTATCACTCACACCTCAATCTGTGGCCAGGATGGTTGGTGCCTCTCTCCGACCTCGTGCTGGGTGTCTGAAACCTCCTTGCCCCCTCACTCCCACAACCCCCGTCTGCTTTGGTATTCTTATTGTTAGAATTCGATTTCTTTGATCAGTGTTGGTTGGGTGTGTGGTTTGTGGTCTTCTTGCTAATAAGTGTGTGTTTCCAGATGACCTGTCCCCAGTCAGTGTGTGTGCGGGTAGACATGATCTGGGTGTGCCTGTGGACATAGGGGAGGTGGTCAAAGATTTTGAGACAAATCGTGGCCTCCATTCAGCACCTCTGTCCTCAACCACATACCTAACCTGAGACTCCACTGACAGGTTTGGCTCGTGTTCCCACAGGTTTGGCCCGTTTCATGGTCCATCTTGTCCCTGCCACTCCCTGTCTTGTCCTCACCTCATCCCCTCCACTTCCCGCCTTGTCCTCAGGTCCTCCTCATTCGTCCTCACCTCTTCCCTTCCACTCCCTGCCACATCCTCACCTCCTCTCTTCCCCACACCCCACCTTGTGCTCCCTTCCACTGTCCAGTGCTGTGGTGATGTGTGCTGGGTGACGGTCTGTGATGATCCTCAGGCAGCTGAGAGTTTAAGACTTTTAAGTTGTAACTCTCCCGAGGTCTGCATTTTCCAGGCAATGTTCCTGATCAGAAATGGGCTGCTTTAACCACTTGATCTGTTATTCCAATGACTGCCATCTGTGGCCATCATTCCAGAGGAAAATAAACATGAGTGTAAATCGATTGTCCTTGTCCACTGCCTGGTCTTGTTGTGTGATCAGAGTAACTAGCCTAACACAAAGTGCATCAAACAGAGCCCTGGAAACTCAATGCAAACTTTCTGTATCTTGCAGGGTAAAAGTAAATGCTATCTGTAGAAATTTGCTGCAATGGGAACAGTGTGTGAATGATCAGAAATTGCGCATCGATGTGGGTTGAATGATGCATGGAGAGATATTAGGCACTACTGGGATGTTAATTACATGCTTGAAGGCCAGTCACCTAAAATCAGAAGAGAAAACAAAACCTGCAGTTTCCATCAGCATGTAACCCGCACCCAATAACGACTTGCAAAACATACTCCCGCACTCCCACAGTCTCTAGTTTCCCTCAGTGTGTACCCCCGTACCACATAGTCCCTCAGTATATACACCCAAACCACACAGTGTCCCTCAGTACATACAACCGCACCCCACACTGTCCCTCAGTACGTACTCCTACACCCCACACTGTCCCTCAGTACGTACTCCTACACCCCACACTGTCCCTCAGTACGTCCTCCCACACCGTCCCTCAGTACGTACTCCCACACCCCACACTGTCCCTGAGTACGTGCTCCCACACACCACACTGTCCCTCAGTACGTACTCCCACGCCCCACAGTGTCCCTCAGTACATACAACCGCACCCCACACTGTCCCTCAGTACGTACTCCTACACCCCACACTGTCCCTCAGTACGTACTCCCACACCCCACACTGTCCCTCAGTACGTAATCCACATCACATTGTCCCTCAGTACGTACTCCCACACACCACACTGTCCCTCAGTACGTACTTCCACACCACACACTGTCCCTCAGTACGTCCTCCCACACCCTCCCTCATTACGTACTCCCACACCACACACTGTCCCTCAGTACGTCCTCCCACACTGTCCCTCAGTATGTCCTCCCACACCACACACTGTCCCTCAGTACATACTGCCACACAGCACACTGTCCCTCAGTACATCCTTCCACACCCCACTGTCCCTCAGTACGTACTGCCACACCCCACTCTCCATCAGTACGTACTCCGACACAGCACACTGTCCTCAGTACGTGCTCCCACACCCCACACTGTCCCTCGGTACGTCCTCCCACACCCCACACTGTCCCTCGGTACGTCCTCCCACACCCCACACTGTCCCTCAGTAAGTGCTCCACACCCCACACTGTCCCTGAGTACGTGCTCCCACACCCCACACTGTCCCTGAGTACGTGCTCCCACACCCCACACTGTCCCTCAGTACGTACTCCCACACCCCACAGTGTCCCTCAGGACGTACTGCCACACCCCACCGTCCCTCAGTACGTCCTCCCACACACACTGTCCCTCAGTACGTACTCCCACATTCCACACTGTCCCTCAGTATGTACTGCCACACCCCACTCTCCCTCAGTACGTACTCTGACACAGCACACTGTCCCTCAGTACGTGCTCCACACCCCACACTGTCCCTCAGTACGTCCTCCCACACCATCCCTCATTACGTACTCCCACACCACACACTGTCCCTCAGTACGTCCTCCCACACTGTTCCTCAGTATGTCCTCCCACACCACACACTGTCCCTCAGTACGTCCTCCCACAGCCCACTGTCCCCGAGTACGTCCTCCCACACCGTCCATCATTACGTACTCCCACACCCCACACTGTCCCTCAGTACGTCCTCCCACACCCCACACTGTCCCTCAGTACGTCCTCCCACACCCCACACTGTCCCTCGGTACGTCCTCCCACACCCCACACTGTCCCTCGGTACGTCCTCCCACACCCCACACTGTCCCTCAGTAAGTGCTCCACACCCCACACTGTCCCTGAGTACGTGCTCCCACACCCCACACTGTCCCTCAGTACGTACTCCCACACCCCACAGTGTCCCTCAGGACGTACTGCCACACCCCACTGTCCCTCAGTACGTCCTCCCACACCGTCCCTCAGTACGTCCTCCCACACACACTGTCCCTCAGTACGTACTCCCACATTCCACACTGTCCCTCAGTATGTACTGCCACACCCCACTCTCCCTCAGTACGTACTCTGACACAGCACACTGTCCCTCAGTACGTGCTCCACACCCCACACTGTCCCTCAGTACGTCCTCCCACACCGTCCCTCATTACGTACTCCCACACCACACACTGTCCCTCAGTACGTCCTCCCACACTGTTCCTCAGTATGTCCTCCCACACCACACACTGTCCCTCAGTACGTCCTCCCACAGCCCACTGTCCCCGAGTACGTCCTCCCACACCGTCCATCATTACGTACTCCCACACCCCACACTGTCCCTCAGTACGTCCTCCCACACCCCACACTGTCCCTCAGTACGTCCTCCCACACCCCACACTGTCCCTCAGTACGTGCTCCATACCCCACACTGTCCCTCAGTACGTCCTCCCACACCGTCCCTCAGTACGTACTCCCACACCCCACACTGTCCCTGAGTACGTGCTCCCACACCCCACACTGTCCCTCAGTACGTGCTCCATACCCCACACTGTCCCTCAGTACGTCCTCCCACACCGTCCCTCAGTACGTACTCCCACACCCCACACTGTCCCTGAGTACGTACTCCCACAGCCCACACTGTCCCTCAGTACGTCCTCCCACACCGTCCCTCAGTACGTACTCCCACACCCCACACTGTCCCTGAGTACGTGCTCCCACACCCCACACTGTCCCTCAGTACGTGCTCCCACACCCCACACTGTCCCTCAGTACGTGCTCCACACCCCACACTGTCCCTCAGTACGTGCTCCCACACCCCACACTGTCCCTCAGTACGTGCTCCACACCCCACACTGTCCCTCAGTACGTGCTCCCACACCCCACACTGTCCCTCAGTACGTGCTCCACACCCCACACTGTCCCTCAGTACGTGCTCCCATACCCCACACTGTCCCTCAGTACGTGCTCCACACCCCACACTGTCCCTCAGTACGTACTCCCACACCCCACAGTGTCCCTCAGGACGTGCTCCACACACCACAGTGTCCCTCAGGACGTGCTCCACACACCACACTGTCCCTGAGTATGTGCTCCATACCCCACACTGTCCCTCAGTATGTGCTCCATACCCCACACTGTCCCTCAGTACGTCCTCCCACACCCCACACTGTCCCTCAGTACGTCCTCCCACACCCCACACTGTCCCTCAGTACGTACTCCCACACACCACACTGTCCCTCAGTACGTACTCCCACACCCCACACTGTCCCTGAGTATGTGCTCCCACACCCCACACTGTCCCTCAGTATGTGCTCCATACCCCACACTGTCCCTCAGTACGTCCTCCCACACCCCACACTGTCCCTCAGTACGTGCTCCACACACCACACTGTCCCTCAGTACGTCCTCCCACACCCCACACTGTCCCTCAGTACGTGCTCCATACCCCACACTGTCCCTCAGTACGTCCTCCCACACCGTCCCTCAGTACGTACTCCCACACCCCACACTGTCCCTGAGTACGTGCTCCCACACCCCACACTGTCCCTCAGTACGTGCTCCATACCCCACACTGTCCCTCAGTACGTCCTCCCACACCGTCCCTCAGTACGTACTCCCACACCCCACACTGTCCCTGAGTACGTACTCCCACAGCCCACACTGTCCCTCAGTACGTCCTCCCACACCGTCCCTCAGTACGTACTCCCACACCCCACACTGTCCCTGAGTACGTGCTCCCACACCCCACACTGTCCCTCAGTACGTGCTCCCACACCCCACACTGTCCCTCAGTACGTGCTCCACACCCCACACTGTCCCTCAGTACGTGCTCCCACACCCCACACTGTCCCTCAGTACGTGCTCCACACCCCACACTGTCCCTCAGTACGTGCTCCCACACCCCACACTGTCCCTCAGTACGTGCTCCACACCCCACACTGTCCCTCAGTACGTGCTCCCATACCCCACACTGTCCCTCAGTACGTGCTCCACACCCCACACTGTCCCTCAGTACGTACTCCCACACCCCACAGTGTCCCTCAGGACGTGCTCCACACACCACACTGTCCCTCAGTATGTGCTCCACACACCACACTGTCCCTGAGTATGTGCTCCATACCCCACACTGTCCCTCAGTATGTGCTCCATACCCCACACTGTCCCTCAGTACGTCCTCCCACACCCCACACTGTCCCTCAGTACGTCCTCCCACACCCCACACTGTCCCTCAGTACGTACTCCCACACACCACACTGTCCCTCAGTACGTACTCCCACACCCCACACTGTCCCTGAGTATGTGCTCCCACACCCCACACTGTCCCTCAGTATGTGCTCCATACCCCACACTGTCCCTCAGTACGTCCTCCCACACCCCACACTGTCCCTCAGTACGTGCTCCACACACCACACTGTCCCTCAGTACGTACTCCCACACCCCACAGTGTCCCTCGGTACATCCTTCCATGCCCCATTGTCCCGCAGTACGTATTCCCACTCTCCACACTGTCCCTCAGTCCGTACTCCCACACCCCACTGTCCCTCAGTACGTACTCCCACATACCACACTGTCCCTGAGTACGTACTCCCACACTCCACACTGTCCCTCAGTACGTACTCCCACAGCCCACTGTCCCCGAGTACGTCCTCCCACACCGTCCATCATTACGTACTCGCACACCCCACACTGTCCCTCGGTACGTCCTCCCACACTGTCCATCATTACGTACTCCCACACTCTCCCTCAGTACGTACTCCCACACCCCACACTGTCCCTCAGTACGTCCTCCCACACCACACTGTCCCTCAGTACGTCCTGCCACACCCCACACTGTCCATCAGTACGTACTCCCACACCCCACAGATTCCCTCAGAATGTACTTCCACTCCAACTGTCCCTCAGAACTTACTCCTACACCCCACAAATTCTGTCAGAATGTACTCCCACTCCCACTGTCCCTCATAGCTTAGTCCTACACCAAACAGTGTCTCTCAGTAGCTACTCCACATTCCACACCATCCTTCAGTATGTACTCACTCTCCCTGCAGTTTCCTGTTGAAAGTTTATATTGGAAATTCAGCTTGTTTCAGGAGACGTATGTGAGTCCCTTTTATACTGAGGTCCTCCTCACCAGGCTGTTTGTGTGTGTCAGCATTGGTCGCCGGCATCAGCCAGTGCTTACAGTTGTGTATTTTACAGCTTTGTGGGGTGTATTAGCGTCATCCTGGGAACGAGTGAATGGAAGTGTTTGTGGGCTCAGCACTATTGTAGCCTCCTTGAGCGTAACACGCAGTGGGATGGAGACGTGACCTGATGAGAGTACTCCCTTCCAGAGGTGGAGTGAAGTCTTGTTACCTGTCTCAGTGGTCTGGTGATGTGGCTGTCTGCCTGATGATTTTGCAATTTTCGAATCAGGATCAGAAGGAGGTAGATCATCCAAAGATGTCGTGCAATTTGTAAATGTAATTACTCTGATTCTTAATTTGTATTATTAAACATTGTAATGTGTTGCTGTGACGACAAATAACATGACTATTCTTGGCCACACTATGCTTATTTCTGGCTCTGTCATATATATATTTATTAATTAAATAAGTATATTAAAATAACACTAAATACTATTGAGGTTGTGGTCATGGGTTCAGTGTCCTTTCAGAAATCAGATGGTGGGGGGAAGAAGCTGTTCCCAATTTATTGAGTGTGTGCCTTCAGAATTCTGGCCCTCCTCCCTGATGATAGCAATGAGAAGAAGGCATGGCCTGGGTGGTTGACTTCCTTAATGATGGACGTTGTCTTTTTGAGTCATCATTCCTTGAAGAGGTCCTCGAAGAGGGGAGGCCAGTGTCCATGATGCAGCTGACTAAGTTTACAACTCTCCGCTGCTTTACTTTGATTCTGTGCAGTAGACACCCTCACCCATATCAGACAGTGGTGTGACCAGTTAGAATGCTCTCCATGGTACGTCTGTAGAAATTTGCGATTGTCTTTGATGACATACCAAATCTCTCACACTCCTCATGAAATGTAGTTGCTGTCTTGCCTTCTTTGTAGCTGCATTGACATGTTGAGTGCAAGATAGATCTTCAGAGAAGTTGGCACCCAGGAATTTAAAATTGCTCACCCTTTCCACTTCTGATCCTTGTATGAAGATTGGTGTATGTTCCCTTATCTTACCCTTTCCAAAGTCCACAATCAGTTCTTTGGTCCTACTGATGTTGCTGTGACACCACTCAATTCACTCATATATCTCACTCCTCTACACCACCTTGTCACAGTCAGAAAATCTGTCAACGGTAGTTGTGTTGTCCCAACTTGGGAATCATCCATTCTTTGTTCTAAAATAATCAAGAAGACTTCCCACCCCAGACATTCCGTTTTTCTCCTTATTTGCATTGGGCAGAAGATACAGAAGTGTGAAAGCACAGACCACCCGACTCAAGGACAGCTTTTATCCCCGTCACCAGACTCTTGAATGGACCTCTTGTGGACTCTTGGCCTCACAATCTAGCTCATTATGATCTTGCACTTTATAGTTCTTTTTTGGGAGCTTTTACCGTGGTGTTATTGCTGTACCTTATTCTTGTTCAATACACTGAGTGCAATGCACCTATTCTCTATAAAGTATGCAAGACAAGATTTCACTGTATCTCGATACACGTGACAGTAATAAACGTATACAAAATATTCATAATATACAGTACAGTATTTAGGAAACACAGCGCAAAACACCTTAGAACATATAAATGCTGGAGGAGTTCAGCAGGTAAAGAAGTATCTATGTTTAATTACTAAACAGTCGACTTCTTGAACCGAAACCCTTTAGGACTCATCCTTGGTGTCGTCTTGTTCATACGTTCAGTGCTTTTACGCGACACTATTGCCGCTCGTGTGTCCCGAGAGTAATATAACCTTACGTTGTTTGGGGGGCTTCCCCACCGATCTCGTCCCCTCAGTGTCCAGCGGTGGAAGAAGCCCAGACTGTGGTTCTTCCTCACAGAATCTCTTGCGTTGCTCGGCCCCCACTACATCCCCCTACATCTCGGACTATGGCAGTCGGCAGCGTTCCCTTACACGACACCTCGCTTCGCTGTCTGCACCAGGGATGGTGCAGACCATTACGGTGCTGAGGACCCAACCGCAACTCTGGACCTGGGTTTCGTTGTGTATCCCCGGCAACAACCTGTTGATCAGAGTCCAACGTCGCGCAGCAGTAGTGAATGAGGAGCTGGATGGACCTCTGTCTGCGTAGGTGGGTGACCATCTCTTCCCCACCGCACCCTACAGTGGGATAGCATCCGTTTGGCCCATCGTGCGTAGCCGCCCCCGACACAGACTATCTCAGCTTCTCTCTCGTTCCCCGGACCCCGGCTGACAGCAGACCGATGGTTCCTTTTGTCCCGCCCACTGTGCCCTAAATGGGCGGAATGTATAATTGAAAGAATACTTGTTCAATGACAATGCAAATACGGAGTCCGCTGTCTTTGATTGGGTCACGTATTGATCAATAGCGCGGTCAGTTTGCTTTGATCGATCGCTTATCCTACCAATGAGGGTACAGCCAGTGTTGGGCGCGGCCAATGGGTGCGGCGATGGGCGTGGCCTAGCGCCAATGGGAGTCGGAAGTAAAATGGCGGCCGTCATGAAGCCGGAAGGTGGGTGCGCGGCGCGGGGCCTGGGAGGGGGAGAGCTGGTCCAGGTTACCGGGGAGTTCCGGAGCACCGGGATCGGGTATCTGGAGGACAGCGTCTACCTGAGTGCGGTTATCAGGAGGGTGGGGGGTGTGCTTCACTTCCTGACATCCTGGGGGCAGCCGAGAGACCCGCCCCCCTCCGCGGTCCCTGGTCCCGCCCTCTGCCCCCACCCTCCTCATCCTAAACTCTCACCTCCTACCCTCCTTACCCTCAGTCCCCACCCTCACCCTCCTTTCAACTTTGCCTTCACCAGCCTTCCCTCACGCCTCTGATCCTCAACTCTCACCATCCTCTCTCTTACCTTTCATCCCCCTCATCGCCCTCATCCCTCATGCTCTTGACCCGCTCTTCCCCATCACCCTTCCTTCCTCACTGCCCCTCACCCTCACTCTGCTCCTCCTCTCAACTCTTACTCTCCTTGCCCTATTGTCCCTCACCCACAGTCCTGTTCCTCTCCTGCCTCTACCCTTCTCATCCTCTATCTTACCCCTTCTCTCAATCTCCTAACCCACTCATCTTCATTGCTACTTCTTTCCCACCTGGGCACTGTCTTTGCTTTCTCACCTCCCTACACACATCCACCATCTTTCCACTGAACCCTCTCTGCGTCGGTGTTTGCCTTTTCCAGCACACCTGGTAGCTTGCCTCTCCTATCCCCAGTGCAGCATCCTCCTCAATCTGTCCCTTGATGATCACCAGCCTCTAGTGTCCTGCTGATGCCACTACCTCAGCGCCAAACACCCAGTTTCAATCCCCACCTCTGGTGTGGTCTGTGTTGAGCTGGCTTGTTTCTCCGTGGTCATGTCGGATTACTCCCACATCTCGAAGGGGTACAGATGGGTAAATGCCATTGTAAATTTACCCATGCAGATGTTGTGATACAGTCTGGGGTTGTCCTATGCAGATGTGGTACAGTCTGGGGGTGGTGGTAATTATTACAACCAATGGAAACACACTGCTCAGAGTAGAAATTCACCAGGATCGGTTGAAATGGCTGGCAGTATAAACTCACTAGGCTAAATGGCCTGTTGTTATTTGTGCTCTGGGACGCTGTGTCAAATGGTTGTGCTGTGTGCTGTGGCAGTGTAGTGGGTAGTGCTTGTTGGTTTCTACCGCTGGCTAGCAGTCTTGCGAAAAGGAGAATGTGCAAGTCTCTCCCTGCCAGTATGTTGCCTCAACAGCAAGCCTCATGTAGTGCCTCTTAGCTGGTGACACATGGAAACGGAACTCCTTTTGGACTTGGGCGGAACTACAGAGGACAGGGATGAGGTCTGGCCCCTGCACATATAGCATGCAGGCCCACTAGGGTATGGACACATCTTGATGCTCATAAAATCAAATCCCCAGCTTTGGGTAAATAGTTCCGCTACCATGTGGACAGCCTTGGAAGAGACGAAGGCTATGGGAGTAAATACAACCAGCAAATCTGGAGTGGAGCCCTTAGGCGGCTGGACGTCACTGAACATCTTGCCGGCAGCTCCTGCAGCCAAGCTGGTTTCAAACGTATTGACTCATTTTCCTTTGGACTACTCTGGTCAGGTTGAGAGGGGGATCTTGATCACTGGGCATCCCAGGATCTCCATACCTTCTGCCCAGGTGCATGTAGCACACACTCCATTGTCCTTCAAGACAGGCGGTTGCCATTGTCGTGGGTTGCTGTGATATTCATCAATTCCCCTACTGCAGTGGTCACCCTGTCCTTGACCCACCCAGACTCTTGCCCATGTCTGACATCCCTCCCTGGGTGCACTTAGCCCTTTGCTGTGACACACTTCCCAATGCCAATGTTACCTGCCTCACGTTGGTGAACACGATCTAGTTTTTCTGCTCAGCTGACAATCGTGCCTCCCCCCACCCTTGATGTCTGACTCTACCCTGAACTCCAATTTCCTTCCCAACAACCACACCCCCCCATCCCATGTCATGTCATGAAGCTTTCCAGTTGGTCTCTGGTTGTTTATTGGTAGATGCTGACATCAGCGATCCAACTAATGGGTTTGGGTGTGATGGACTGTGTCAGTGCAAAGTACCAGTCTCTGTCAGTGGTCCCACCTCTGGAAGAGGGGAGCGTCACACCACTGGAGGGGTGGTACTGAGGGAGGGTCACACTGGGAGAGGTGGTACTGAGGGAGGGTCACACTGGGAGAGGTGGTACTGAGAGATCATCAATGTGGAAGGTTGGGGGTGTGACAGAATTTTTGTGTGTTGTGCAATTTGCCAGAAGAAGCACTGCACGTGTACCCCTGAACCCTGAGTAGGAGATGCTGGGTGTGCTCAGCAGGCCAGGCAGCCTGGGGGAGAGAGTGTGAGAGGGAGACAGAGAGAGTGAGTTGGTGTTTCAGTTCCAAGCCTGTGTCAGAATGGACACATTAACTGTTGTTCCCTGATCCCAGTATTTTCCATTAAACCCTGTACCTCTCTCCTGTCCATCTCTCCCCTTTCTTCACACACTATCCCTATCCCTGCCTGTATCCCAAATCTTGGGTGATCTCCCAAGTACTTCTGTCTGTGTAGGTGCTGGTGGAGAGGGTGTTTGGGCAGTGTTGTGGATTTCTAGGAGTGCGGGAGACATGATGTGCTGCTGAGCCTGTGGTGAAGTGTCCCACTGGGAGCCGGGCAGGGTGGAGCTGTTGTTTATTTGTGTGTCACTCTGTCAGCCGTGTTTGCATGTATAACAGAGGCAGCTTGGCACCCAGCATGGACTGAATCTCTCTGGATCGTACTGCGCAAGTGTGGGCTTCTCCTGCTGATGGTGTCTGATCGTGGAGGCTTGACCTCTGACCCGTCCATACAGTGGAGTCCGCAGTCCTCTGTCTGCTGTATTGGCAGAGCACTTGGTCCTCTCCAACCCCTCCCCCGTGGCACAGGAACACTGCACTGGTACCCAGTCTGACTGCAGGGAGTGGGTCTGTATGAGGCCTGTGGCACCGCGTGAGCCCACGAGAAGGACTCTGATCAGCCTTCTCGAGGTTGTAAAGTAGCTGTGTAATGAGAGCTTGTCAGGATGATGCCTTGTCGAGCAGTGCTTCCCTGCGGCTGATGCAGCTGCCTTAGCTCCTTGGCAGCAAGGGCCAGCGTATCAGAGCAGAGCTCAGTCTGTGAACACCACAAGCACCGTCCAGTAAATGTTGCCATTCACAGTCTGAGGCCCACACATAAAGTGGGGTACGGTACCAGTGGAAATGGGTCTGTCACGGGTATGGTACTGGTGGGGATGGGTCGGTCCCTGGTGTACGGTACCAGTGGGAATGGGTCTGTCACGGTATAACACTGGGGTAAAGTACTGGTAGGGACAGTTCTGTCACTGTATAACATGGGTATATTACTGGTGGGGATAGGTATGTCATTGTATGGTATTGGTTGGGATGGGTCTCTTACTGGGGTACAGTATGCACGGAAAGGTGTCTCTCACTCAATGGTACTGGTGGGAACAGGTCTGTCCCTGGGGTATGGAACCAGTGGGGACAGGTCTGTCACTGGGGTATGGTAGTGGGGACGGGTCTGTCCCTGGGGTGAGGTACTGCTGGGGATGGGTCTGTCCCTGGGGTATGGAACCAGTGGGGATGGGTCTGTCCCTGGGGTATGGTAGTGGGGATGGGTCTGTCCCTGGGGTGAGGTACTGCCGGGGATGGGTCTGTCAATGAGGGATGGTATTGGGGTGCGGTGCCAGTGGGAACAGGTCTGTCACTGGGGTACGTTACCGGTGGGGACGGGTCTGTCACTGGGGTACAGTACCGGTGGGGATGGGTCTGTCACTGGGGTACAGTACTGGTGGGGACGGGTCTGTCACTAGGGTACGTTACCGGTGGGGACGGGTCTGTCCCTGGGGTATGGTACTGGTGGGGACAGGTCTGTCCCTGGGGTTCTGTACTGCTGGGGATGGGTCTGTCCCTGGGGTATGGTACTGCTGGGGACGGGTCTGTCCCTGGGGTATGGTACTGGTGGGGACGGGTCTGTCCCTGGGGTATGGTACTGCTGGGGATGGGTCTGTCCCTGGGGTACTGTACTGCTGGGGACAGGTCTGTCTCTGGGGCATGGTACTGGTGGGGATGGGTCTGTCCCTGGGGTACTGTACTGCTGGGGATGGGTCTGTCCCTGGGGTACGGTACTGGTGGGGATGGGTCTGCCACTGGGGTACGGTACTGGTGGGGATGAATCTGCCACTGGGGTTTGGTACTGGTGGGGACGAGGCTGACAATGGGGGACAGTACCAGTGGGGTTGGGTTTGTGACTGAGGTACGGTACTGGTGGGGATGGGTCTGTCACTGGGGCATGGTACTGCTGAGGACGGGTGTGTCCCTGGGGTACAGTACTGGTGGGGACGAGGCTGACAATGGGGGACAGTACCAGTGGGGTTGGGTTTGTGACTGAGGTACGGTACTGGTGGGGATGGGTCTGTCACTGGGGCATGGTACTGCTGAGGACGGGTGTGTCCCTGGGGTACAGTACTGGTGGGGACGGGAGTGTCATGGGGGTTCAGTATGTGGGGACAGATGTCAGTGAGGTACACTGCGTGGGGATGGGTCTGTCACTGTTTAACACTGGGGTACTGTGGCAGTGGAGATGAGTCTGTCTCATTGTATACCACCTGAATAGGCAGGTCTGTCACTGTACAACACTGGATGAGACTGGTCAGTCACTACTGTACTTCACTGGATGGGTCCGGTCTGCCGTGTGACAATACTGGTTTAGATGCTTCTGTCACTGTATAAGCACCAGATGAGACAGGTCTACCACTGTGTAACCCTGGATGAGACAGATCTGTCACTGCCTATCACTGGATGAGACAGATCTGTCACTGCCTATCATTGATCGAGACGGGTTTGTCACTGTTGTATTCAGTATGCTGCATCATTAAGAGCAGCATGAAAATGACTGCTTCAGCACATCGTCTGTCTGTGTTGCCACTCTCGGGGATCAGTGTACTATTTGTGTTCTCCAACCCAGTCCAATGCCTTCCTGTGTGAGTTCTGCCCTGGTTGAACTCTGTGACTGGTGACGTCTGTGTTACTTTGCATCTGATTTGCGTGGCAGTGCTGTGTTGTTGTGGAGCTGGGAGGGGCATTTGAACTCAGGCAGAGCAGCCCTGAGCTGGAATTTGACTATTGGTGATTATGTACTGTGTCACAAGATGTTGGAAACCTGGTGTGTTTCTGTGTTTGAGTGTTGTACTGGGTGTGACTGGGTAATGTTGGTTAATTGGGTACTGTTGTTGGACTTTTCCCAATTGGATGGGTTGGGTCTACATTTGATCTCTTCAGCATTTCCCAAAGGTGTTGGGCTACAGGTGATTTGGCCCGTCCATTCCTGGTTGTTGTTTTCTCAAATGCCATCTGTTGCTTGGTTCAGTCTTCAGTTGGTCTCCAGCTAGCAGCATATCTGCATAGTTGAGTGGAGAATGAAGCCAGGCTTTTCTGGAAGTAGCTGAGATATGGCTGCCTTTAAAAAGCATCTCACAGAACCCCATCCATAACCTCAGTATCAGTAACCTAGCAACCAATATCTGAGGTTTGGTTTGTAACCTAAAACACTCAAACTTCAATAGACGTACCTTGGAGAGCATTCTGACAGGCCACATCATTGTCTGGTATGGTGGATGGGGGCGGGGGGCAATGTGCAGGACCGAAAGAAACATCAGAAAGTTGTAAAATTAGTCCTGTCTTGGGTTCTAGCCTCCTTAGTTTACATGACATCTTCAAGGAGCGGAGCCACAGAAAGGTGACATCCATTATTAAGGACTCTCATCACACAGGACATGCCCTCTTCTCACGAAGGCACACACTCAGTGATTCAGGAACAGCTTCTTCCCCTCTGCCATCCGATTCCTAAATGGACATTGAACCCATGAACAAATATATTTCTGTTTTGCATTATTTTTGATCTAATTGTCATTGATTCACTTATTCATTTTTTATTTCTATACTGTGTACTGCTGTTGCTAAGTTAACAAATTTCACAACACATGCTGGTGATTGTAAACCTGATCCTGAAACAAGGCTCCTGGAACGTGAGTTTGGAAACACATCAGAAAAATATTTTTGGCTCAAGTTTACAATGAACCTCCTTTGCTTGGAGGTTCTTGGAGCCACCTGATATGTAACTGGCTTCAGGAAAGGGAACTCAGATTCCCATCATTAAACAAGGTCGTCCTCCTGTCTGCCACAGTGGAAAACCAGTGCACAGGCCATCTCTGTTTCCTGCAAGAGTGGTGGTGCAAATCCCTTCCACCAGGAAGCACTGGATGGTTACATTTCTAGTCCTTAGAGTGGATGTGGAGGGCTTTGCTGAAGTGGGTGGGTATCTCCCCCAGTGCCCTGAGCTTCTTGTTGTTTGCTGGACCTGGGGGCTGAGTCACGTGTCAGGTGCTGATCTTCGGGCATCCCTTTCGTAAGTTAGCTACAAATCATGCTGGTGAATTTTGCCACGGGTGTCCAACTTCCGAGTCTGATAAGTGGTTCTGTTATCTAGGATGCCACTGTGAGTTGTTGTTATCTTTCTTACGAACACACATTTATTGTAAATTCAAACTACTACAAGACTATAGTATAATTATATTATCAACAAAACCAGACAAATTATGACTAACACAGACTTAACTATCACATTCCACTCCTTGGCAAGCATGGCAGTTTATGCCCTGTGGTGCCCAATGGTCTCAAAACACCTCTATATTATCAGTGGACATTGTTATGAGCATGAAGATACCTCCAAACATTGCCAGGCAGTCAGCCTGGGAAAACCCTGTGCAGCCCGTCTCCATCAAGACAGGCAGACACAGGAGGAGATTGAGTAGGACTTCCTCCTCCCTCCCTGCCTCCCTCTCTACTGGATGACCAAAGGTGAAAAGGACTGGGCTAAATGTAGCCAGAGGTGACAGCAACCCCCTCAGATGTCTGAGTAGCAGCTGCAGCCTCACACACTCCATGCATATATGATACATGGTCTCTTCCAGCCCGCAGAAGCAACAGGCGTTGTATGGCTGGTGGCAGTGGATAGGTACAGTGCAAAATTTGTCATTCTGTGGCTTCAGTGAACGTTGGTGGTGTTTCAGCCTCTGAGAATACACCGGTGTCCAGCATCCTCTGCATTTGGCAGCTTGACGACCTAATCCTGGAGTCACCATAGCTTGGGTGGTCCCCAGTAGTTGCAAAGGTCAGCCGCTGTCATGCAGGAAGTCTGCAGCTGCATCGTCGTTGAGGGAAAGATTGAGAAACGTCTGGGCTGCGATGCAGCTTTCTCTGTCAGACAGAGCCATTGAGGCAATTGGACAGTTGATATTTGCTGCAGCAACTCCGTGAAGGATCTTAACCAGGACTGTTATTCCACAGTCCCACATCTGCAGTCTCTCAAGCTTCCTCAGTGATGTGACTCCTTTGAGTCTGGTCTTCACTGACAAATGTTTGTTACAGCAAACAGTGTGGAGACTGTCATGTTTTGTAACTCCAAAACAAAACTAATTGAAAGAAAATCTTGGAGCCATGTAAGTTCTTATGACATGGTGGTGTAATGACATATGCCATTCACATATATTTACATATTTAAATTTTTTTATTGAGGTACAATGCAGAATAGACTCTTCCTGGCCTTCAAGCCACATTGCCCAGCACTCCCAATTTAACCCTAGCCTAATCTCAGGACAACCTACCAACCAGTACATCTTTGTACTGTGGGAAGAAACCCACGCGATCATGGGGTGAACATACAAGCTCTTCACAGACAGTGATGGGAATTGAACCCGTGTTGCTGGTATTGTAAAGTGTTGTGCTATGCTACCATGCTGCCCGACCCATAATGAATCATGTAAGCATCAAAGAATGCTTAATAAAAACAATATATTTACAATATTGCTCAAATATTATTGAAATATTAAATGTGCAATACTCCCCTACATAGTAGTTGTATTCTATAGTATACTGTGTATGTATCCATATATCCATGTGAAACAGTATTTTATATAATACAGCTATTATATGCAGACATCCACAACATGGAAAATTTTAAATTGTCCCATTCAGACCTAAAGATTTAATCGCTATGGAGGATTTCTTACTGTTGTGGGATAATGTCTTTCCTGACAAGGGGGTTACTCCGCTTGACTGATGAGACTTATGGCTGTGAAGCAATTTCAGGTTCTGGAGCCTGCTCCATGGTTGTTTAGGAGTTGATTCTGGGACTGCAGGAGGTGGTTCTGACAGCTCTGGATACCTCTCGCAAGTGACTTTGCTCTAAACTGATTGATGTGTCGTCTCCAAGTGATGCTAGACGCAATCTCCACTGTGTAGGAGATGGTCCAGTTCTGTCCTTAACTTTTCCAAGTACCCACTTTTGATCACCTCTGTAGTCCCTCTCCAAGACTGCTTGACCAGGAGTAAAACATCAAAACTCCTTGTTTGAGGAGCCCTCAATTTGTCTCAGCTGTTTGTCCTTCATATAACTTTATAACCATATAACAATAACAGCATGGAAACAGGCCATCTTGGCCCTTCTAGTCTGTGCTGAACGCTTACTCTCACCTAGTCCCACCTACCTGCACTCAGCCCATAACCCTCCATTCCTTTCCTCTCCATATACCTATCCACTTTTTTTTTTAAATGGCAAAATCAAACCTGCCTCTACCACTTATAACCATATAACATATAACAATTACAGCACAGAAACAGGCCATCTTGGCCCTACTAGTCCATGCTGACTCTTACACTCACCTAGTCCCACTGGCCCGCACTCAGCCCATAACCCTCCATTCCACTTCTCCACTTTTACCAGAAGCTCGTTCCTCATAGCTACCACTCTGTGAGTAAGGAAGTTCCCCCTGAAGTTCATATTCCTTCTGCGATTGGGTTTGAGGAGATCCAAGCATGAGCACAAGGGATGACCCTGGAACTGTGTAATTGGTGAGTTGTTGGTTGTGGTGTGTGTTGCATTGTGATCTGCAAGGAAGAGCTTCTGAATTGGTGTCAGTGTAGTATGTTCCACTGACATTGCTGGCAGTGCATTCTTTAGACTAGTGGTTGTCAACCCATCGATCGCAATCGACTGGTTGATCTTTGAGACTTCCCCACTAGATCCTGAAAACCCCCCCCCACAAATACTGTTGAGAGATTGTTTCTGAGTTGCGGGGTTTTAGTTCTGTTCTTTTAGTTCTGTTCTTTCTGCCCAGTGTGCATGCGTGTAGCTCCCCTGCACTACACAGTGTACTTCAGCGGTCCCCAACCAACCACGAGGAAACAATATGAGTCAGCTGCATCTTTCCTAATTCCCTGTCAGCCCACTGTTGAACTTGAACCCACGCGAGGACATCGGTTGTGTAAACGCAGTGATACCCTCGTGCCAAGGATCACTGGGTGGCCGGCAGGAAGTGCCGTTGCTACTGGCCTGGAGCGCGACAGATGGGCACCACCTCTAAACCTGTTTAGCACTCCGAACGTCCGTGGGAAAGCCAGTGCTAAAATATTCGCAGAAGACCTAATTCAGGCTCAGGGTTTCGTAAGTAGCCGAGCAGCTACCTCGCAGCGATCTACTGAAACAAACTTTTGTCGGCCCATAGATCCTACGGGGGGGGGGGGGGGCGGATGCACGTCCTGTTGCACTCCTCCTCACTCGGTCGGTCGGTCGGTCAGTCGCACTCTCTAGACTGCGACCACCACGGCCCCGGCACAGGGACCTCCGGCCCTTACCTTGTCCTCTCACCCCAACTACTACCAGCTGCACCTGGCCAAGGCGGCGGGCAGGCGGGAGGCTGCAGTTGGGCCGGGAGGCTGTCCAAGGCAATGAAACCCTCAATGCTGCTCTGGCACCTTGAGTCCAAGCACCCTGCACTTAAAGACAAATGTGTTGAGTTTTTCAGCGGAAAAAACGTGAGCAAGCGAGACAACAGCTAAGTGCCGAGAGCCGCGAAAACTAAATTGTGGAATAGACTGGATATAAGGAACTGCTTCGAGTATCGCTGTATTCCCGTTGTGTTTAACACCTCCCCCAGTTAGCCGGTCTACAAGAATATTGTCAATATTAAACCAGTCCGCGGTGCAAAAAAGGGTGGGTACCCCTGTGTTTATACATTATTTCTACTTCTGAGTTGTGGGGTTTTACCTCTGGTCTTTTCCGCCCTGGTGCACATGCGTGTAACTAATCGATTTAGTAGGTTGATCTTGCCTTTCACTAAGGCCGAGGTGGGGGATCTTGGGCTTAGAAAGGTTGGTGACCACTACTTTCGACTCTGGACAAACCTTCCCACCAAGCCATTTGTAGCTGGGTGGTATGGTGCAGATAAAATGTGTCTTTTTCCATTCGTTTTCAGCAACGACTGAAACTGTTCCACAACAAACAGTGGTCCATTGTCACTGACTAAGAAGAGGCTTCTTAACACATCACCATTCTGCGAGGCTGTAGTGGAGGCTATTGGGAACACTTCTGGCCTCTTTGTAGCTGTATCCACCAAGAAATTTGTGCCCATGAATGGTTCAGCAAAATCCACACATATCTTCTGCCAGGGCAATGCAGGCCATTCCCAGAGATGGAGCGGTGCTGCCTTTGGCACCTGGGTGTGTTGGCATCCTGAACTGTGCATGCTAAATTGCTAAATCTGCTGGTCTCTCCCAAGCCAACAGACAAAGCTTCAGGCCAATGCTTTTCTTCTTGACAACTCCTAGATCAGTACTGGCATGTAGCTTCTCCAACACTTTACCTGTCAGCTTGGATCCTGATCATATATTCTCAATCCTACACAAGGCAACCTCCGTCAAGGGCAAGTTCATCCTGGCGCGGATAAACATGTGGGAAACTGGAACTTCTGCTGCACATTCCAGACATTTTGGGTTGCTATTTAGACCTGAGACAGTGTGGGGTCTTTTCTTGTTTCTCTTTGGATCATCTCTGGTATAATAAGGAGAATTTCGATTTGCATTAGGGAGAATATGTCAAGAGGAGTGTCCTCTTCTGGAAATATTTCAGATATTTCCTCTTCCAAGGATAAACAGGACAATTCATCAACATTTTCAAGATTCCAGCATGTCTTTTTGAAACAGGGCCCATTTCTGCATTCCTGCTGCTGTTGTTAGTGGAACTCCCTTCTGTGGGTTGAAAATGGACACTTGTGGTTGATGATCAGTAATGAGGGTAAACTCTCTCCCATACAAATACTATTTGAAATGTTTTACATCTAAAACCAGACTGAAGGCCTCTCTGTCAATCTATAAATAAGTTTGTAAGCGGTAAAGGAATGGATGCAAAGGCTACGGAGCATTCACTTCTATCACTCATACCATATGGCAAGGTGTCACTGGCAGGCTTCACTGTATGATGTGGATCATAATGTGTCAGTACGGTGTTAGACATAATCATTTCCTTTGTCTAGTGGACAGCCATCTCACACTGATTTGTCTGTTGCCATTTCTTCCTGCTGTGTAGTCATGAGTTCAAGGGGTGGAGCACAGTAGCTAGGTTTGGCAGGAACTAGTTATAGTAATCAACAAATCCTAAAAAGGAGCAAAGCTGTGGGGCAACCACCACTGCTTGAATTTTCTCAACGCACTTGTGTAAATGATGCTTGGTTTAAAGAATTCATACTTGTTGCGTTGTGCTGTGAGCCTGAAGTTTAATCTTCTAATCTTTTTAACACTTAAGATTTTGGAGATGTTCCTTGTCATCCTCACTGGTAATAACGATGTCATCCAGGTAACACTGAGTGCCTGGGCAGCTTTGCAGCACCTGGTCTATAGCTTTCTGCCAGAGTGCCGGTGCAGATGCTACTCCAAAAATACACCTATTATAGTGATAAAGCCCTTTGTGAGAAACACTTTGAACTCTTCTTCCATCTTCATCTGTAGGTAGGACTCAGCTAAGCCTACTTTGCTGAATGTTTTCCTTCCAGGAAGGTTTGCAAAAATATCCTCTATCCTGGCCAGAGTGTATTGATCTACTTTCAGTACTGGGTTGATGGTGACCTTAAAATACCACAGATCCTGAGAGACCCATCTTTGGCTACTGGGACTACTGGCATTGCCCATAGGTTCCACTCAACCTTGATAAGAATTCCTTCAGCCTCCATGTGATCCAGCATGGATTATCCAATTTCCCTTGGGATTAATAAAGTATGTCTGTCTCACTGGCTACTTTAACATGGTTGGTATAAGGAACTGGATGGGTTTTGTAAAACTTGTATGTGGATTTTCATTTAACACCTTTTTACCCTTGATATGTTTGCATTTTCCAATGCCATTCTTATACACTGCTGTGGCATAATCCAGTACCTTTCTTAATTCACTTTCAGTTGATTCTTGCAGGGAATGAGGCATGCAAATGATGGATGGATCTCCAGTCAAGTTCTAGTTGTCTCAGCCAATTACAACCTCACAACGCCAGCCCTTGTGTTCTTACCAATGTGGCTTGTTGGTTGTTGTACTTTGCTGTTACAAATGCCATTCCCACAGGAGTTGTCTTTTCTCTAGTAATAATTTCGTAAGGATATCTGTAGGCTTCAGTATCGTTGAAATACTGTTTAAACTCAGTTTGTGGAATGACTGAAGCAGCAAACCAATGTCCAATTCAATTTTAATTAATTTGCCATGCACTTCTGGTGTAAACCATATTGCTTGTCTTGTTAGTTTTTATATTATAAATCTTAAGGCTATGCAGCCCTCTGTCACTCTGTTCATTATCAGATTTTTCATCAACAGCATGCAGATTAGTGTCTCATTTTTTGACTGCATTGTATTTGTGGTTTATAAATGACAATAGACTGAATCTGAATCTTTTTGAAGCTGAAACGACTTTATCTTTTTCTCTTCCATGTGCAGTCCATATATTTTTTCTGCCTGACATGCTCTTTATATGTGTCCTACTTTGTTTTATTTTCTGCAGGTTTTGCCTGTAAACCTGCGTTAGTCTAATGTATCTGAGCCCTTGCCACAATGATAACATAATTTGTTCAGCCAGGCAGATTTCTGTATCGACATTGCAATTTTGTTCACGTTCATTTTCATTCCTGACGGCAACTCAATTGTGTCTCTGATTACTGTATCTGTTGATACAGTGATTTCAACTGCTCTTTTAAATTTATGTTTCACTTAGGAGCCATTTTTAAATGCTTTGTTATAAGATTCCATAAACTAATGATCTCTGTGCATCATTAAGCCCATCACTGATCAGGCAATGCTCAGACAGCTTCTTAAATCCAGCTATGTAATGGGCTCCCCTTCTTTTTGATTCTGCTTATGAAGCCTAAAGTGTTCTACAATCAACAATGGGTTTGGTTCTACATGTTCCTGTATTACTTTAATGATATCAATAAAGCTAATTTCAGCTGGTTTGGTTGGGGCAGTTAAACTTCTAACCAAACTGTATGCTCTTTTAACAGTTGTACTTATTTCTCATTGGCTATTTAATTTGCTTCAAAATACTGTTCATTATACCGGTTACCCCTTGTGCAATTGAATGCATCTATCTTTTCGATGTAGCAAGCTATTTCTGCTTTTTTAAAATTTATGATTATTATCACCCAGTGCTCACTGTTTACAAACCCATGAATTTAGTCCCATTTTCTGCCTTTTTTTTACCTTGACTATCTTTCTCCCCCTCATAAAAAAAGTGCTATTTTTAAACTTAACTTTTGCTGCGCTTCAACAAATAGGTAGTCATCTTGGGTTTATTTAGAACGTTCTCATCACCACTATTATGCTTCGTAACTAATTGAATGAAAAACACTAAGCCAAGGATAACTCATGAAGTTTCTTACGTTGATGAGGCATGCACTTAGTGATGTGGTGGCATAATGACGTATGCCATTCACATACCTTTACATAAACCTGTAATTATGTAAACAACAAAAGCAGAATCAGGTTTATTATCACCGGCCCGTGACGTGAAATTTGTTAACTTAGCAGCAGCAGTTCAATGCAATACATAATCTAGTAGGGAGAAAAATAGTAAATAAAATTTTAAAAAAACAAGTAAATCAATTACACATATTGAATAGATTTAAAAAAAAGCATACAACAACAGAAAAACTGCATATTTAAAAAAAAGTGAGGTAGTGTCCAAAACTTCAAAGTCCATTCAGGAATCGGATGACAGAGGGGAAGAAGCTGTTCCTGAATCGCTGAGTGTGTGCCTTCAGGCTCCTGTATCTCCTACCTGATGGTAACAGTGAGAAAAGGGCATGCCCTGGTGGCTGGAGGTCATTAATAATGGATGCTACCTTTCTGTGACACCGCTCCTTGAAGATGTCCTGGGTATTTTGTAGGCTAATACCCAAGATGGAGCTGACTAGATTTACAACCTTCTGCAGCTTCTTTTGGTCCTGTGCAGTAGCCACCCCCCCCCCCCCCCCAACACAATTACCAGACTGATGCAGCCTGTCAGAATGCTCTCCACGGTACATCTAGAAGTTTTTGAGTGTATTTGTTGACATGTCAAATCTCTTCAAACTCCTAATAAAGTATAGCTGCTCTCTTGCCTTCATTATAACTACATCGATATATTGGTAACAGGTTAGATCCTCAGAGATCTTGACACCCAGGAACTTGAAGCTGCTCACTTTCTCCACTTCTGATCCCTCTATGAAGATTGGTGTGTGTTCCTTCGTCTTACCCTTCCTGAAGTCCACAATCAGCTCTTTTGTCTTACTGACATTGAGTGCCAGGTTGTTGCTGCGGCACCATTCCACTAGTTGGCATATTTCACTCCTGTACGCCCTCTCGTCACCACCTGAGATTCTACCAACAGTGGCTGTATCGTCAGCAAATTTATAGATGGTATTTGAGCTGTGCTGAGCCACACAGTCATAGAGAATAGAGCAGTGGGCTGTGCACACACCCCTGAGATGTGCTAGTATTGATGCTTAATCAAACGATACATTTACAATATTGCTCAAGTATTTCTGAAATATTAAATACACAACAGAGATGGACTCTCATGAACAGCCAAATTAGAGGAGGGCATTCCATGATCCATGACGAGGTAGATTGTGAAGTGAAGGGTTAAGAGACTGATAACAGCAGGATAGAAGCTATTCCTAAGCGTGGTGGTACCTGCTTTCAGCCTTTTTTATCTTCTCTCTGACATGAAGGGGAGAAGAGAGAATGTCTGGGGTGGGGGATGTCTTTGATTATGTTGACTGATTTTCCAAGTGTAGGCGGAGTTGCTGGATGGCGGCTGGTTTGTTTGATGTGCTGAGCTGTGTTCTTGCAGACATGGGTAGACCAGTTGTCTTACCAAGCCATGATGCATCTGGATTTTATGGTGCATTTGCAAAACTTGGTAAGGATAATTGGGGACAAGTTAAATTTCCTTAGTGCAACCGAGGAAGTAGAAATGCTGATGAGTTTGCTGGGCTGTTGGACCCACATGGTTGGGCCAGGACAACTGCTGCTTTCAGAACTCCAGTTGGTTTACTGAATCTTATCTTTTAGACGCCTTATGGTCTTGGTGGTTCTTGTGGTCAACAGTTGCAGCAACGAGTCGAGGGTGTACACTTGAGACTAATCATTATCGGTTTGGGAGGCTGTGAGCATTGGGACAGACAGCAACCCTGCTGGAGCTGCAAGTTCCACCACTGGCGCTTCTGTGTGGAATGCCTCTGGGAGTATTGGTGTAGCTGGAGGCCGTGTGGTAGTTTATACTGGTATTCCCAGCTTAACCACTCCTTGTAAACACTAGACATTTGGCAGATGCTGGAAATCCAGAGTAACACACGCAAAGCGCTGGAGGAACTCAGCAGGTCAGGCAGCATCTATGGAGAGAAACATGCTGCCTTATGCACTGAGTTCCTCCAGCGTTTTGTATGTTACTAACCATGGGTCAGCTAGGGCTGTGTCTGCCTATGGCACTACTCTGACACCTCTTCCAGAGGCCTGGGGGTTGTGGGGAAATCTAGAGCCAGGGTGCATAAAGTACAGGAGCAGAATTGGATTATTCAGCCCATTTTTGTGATCAATCATGACTGATTTATTTTTCCCTCTCAATCCCATTCTCCTGCCTTTCCCTGTAACCTTTGCCACCCTTACTAACTAAGAGGAGCATCGCCTCGTATTCCACCTGGGTAGCCTCCAACCTGACAGCACGAATATTGATTTCTCCATCTTCTGGTAATTTCTCCCTCCTCCTCTTTTCGTCCATTTCCCATTTTGGCACTCCTCTCACCCCTTCTCTTTACCTGCCCAACACCTCCCTCTAATCAAGACATACAAAAAAGCTGGATGAACTCAGCAGGTCAGGCAGCATCTGTTGAAAGGAGCAGTCAATGTTTTGGGTCGAGATCCTTTGTCAGGACTAAGAAGGAGGGGGCAGGGGCCCTATAAAGAAGGTGGGGGGAGGGTGGAAAACCAATCAGAGGAAAGATCAAGGGGTAGGGGAGCAGGGAGGGGATAGGCAGGAAAGGTGAAGAAGGAATCTAAGGGGAAAGCACTATGGGAAATAGAAGAAGGCAGAGTCATGAGACGTGATAGGTAGCTAGAAGAGGAGACAGAGTGAAGGTGGGATGGGGAAGGGAGAGGGAGGGAATTACCGGAAGCTAGAGAATTCGATGTTCATACCACCAGGCTGGAGACTACCCAGACGGTAGATGAGATGTTGTTCCTCCAACCGAAGCTTTGCCTCACCATGGCAGTAGAGGAGGCCATGTATGGACATATCCGAATAGGAATGTGAAGGAGAGTTGAAGTGAGTGGCAACCGGGAGATCCTGTCTGTTGTGGTGGACCTAGGTGCTCAATGAAGTGGTTCCCCAATCTGCATTGGGTCTCGCTGATGTAGAGGAGGGCATACCGGGAGCACCGGATGCAATGGATGACCCCAACAGACTCACAAGTGAAGTGCTGCCTCACCTGGAAGGACTGTTTGGGGCCCTGAATGGTGGTAAGAGATGAGGTGTAGGGACAGGTGTAGCACTTACGCTTGCAGGGATAAGTGCCAGGTGGGAGATATGTGGGAAGGGACATGTGGACCAGGCAGTTGCGGGGGGAATGATCCCTGCGAAAAGCAGAGAGTAGAGAGGGAAAGATGTCCTTAGCGTTGGGGTCCTGTTGAAGGTGGCAGAAGTTGCAGAGGATAATATGCTGGATCCGGAGGCTGGTGGGGTGATAGGTGAGGACAAGGGGAACACAGTCCCTGTTGTGACGGGAGGATGGGGTGAGGGCTGAAGTGCAAGAAATGGAGGAGATGCGGGTGAGGGCATCATTGATGACAACAGAAGGGAAACCACGATTCTTAAAGAAAGAGGACATTTGGGATGTCCTGGAACGGAAAGCCTCATCCTTAGAGCAGATGCGGCGGAGACTGAGGAACTGGGAATCGGGAATAGAATTTTTGCATTTGGCAGGGTGGGTAGAGCTATAATCAAGATAGTTATGGGAGTCGGTGGGTTTGTAGAAGATGTCAGTGGACAGTCTATCTCCAGAGATGGAGACTGAGAGATCAAGAAAGGGGAGAGAAGTGTCCGAGATGGACCAAGTGAATTTGAGGGCTGGGTGAAAGTTAGAGGCAAAGTCAATGAAATTGACAAGCTCGGCATGGGTGCAGGAAGCAGGACCAATGTAGTCGTCAATGTATCAAAGGAAAAGTTGGGGAGCAGTACCAGTATAGATTTGGAGCTTAGACTGTTCCACATAACCCACGAAGAGGCAGGTGTAGCTAGGGCCCATGCGAGTGCCTATAGCTACACCCTTGGTCTGGAGAAAGTGGGAAGAGCCGAAAGAGAAGTTATTAAGTGTGAGTACCAGTTCCGACAAGCTGAGGAGTGTGGTGGTGTTGGGGAACTGGTGAGGTCCAGAAGGCCTCAAAGCCCTCCACTACTTTCTGGAAAAATTCCATTTCCCGCACTTCAGCCCTCACCCCTTCTTCAGCTCTTCACCTCTTCTACCCATCACCTGCTAGCTTCTCACTTCATCCCCTACCACACCCACCCACCTCCCCTTTACCTAGTCTCACCTAATACCTGCCAGCTTCTATTTCTTCCCTTCCTCCCATCTCCTTATTTTGGTTTCTTCCCTCTTCCTTTCCAGTGTTGACTATTTATTCCCCTCCGTATATGCTGCTTGACCTGCTAAGCTCCTCCTGCATGTTGTGTGTGTTGCGCTGGATTTCTAGCACCTCCAGAATCAAGAACCTATCAGCCTTCAATTTATACCCAGTGACTCGGCCTCCACACCCACCTGTGGCAATGAATTCTACAGATTCACCACCCTATGGCTAAAGAAATTCCTCCTCATCTCTGTTCTGAAAGGATGTCCCTTTTTTCTGAGGCTTACAGTGATGCAAGTAAGGCATTGGGTGCTGAGATGAGGAAAAGTTATTCCCCTAAAGTCTAAGGGTCTTTTAAGAGACTCTGAGATAGGTACATGGAGCTTAGAAAGCTAGAGGGCTTTGCATTAGGGAAATTCTAGGCAGCTTCTGGAGTAGGTTACATGGTTGACACAACATTGTGGGCCGAAGGACCTGTAATCTGCTGTAGATGTCTATGTTTCAAAGTGTGGTGAAGCACTTAAATACATTAAATAGGGCCAAGGAGGGCTTGTGTATTGTTCCTTTTCCTGAAGAGAGGAGGGATGAGGGACAAAGCTGGGTTAAGGGACAGAGTTCAGCAGGGTTAATTTAGATGACAAGAGCAGTCAGTCTATACATAGAACATCAAACAGTATAAAGTCCTTCAGCCGACTGTAAGAAAAATGCAGCCCTTCCCTCCTACTTTTCTTTCATTCATGTGTCTATCTAAGAGTTTTTTAATGTCCCTAATGTATTTGTCTCTTATCACCACCCTGGTACAGCCCCTCCCACAGTGTGACCCTCCCTCAGTACCACCCCCACAGTGTGACCCTCCCTCAGTACCACCCCTCCCTCAGTACCGAGTGTGACCCTGCCAAAGTACCACCCCCCCACAGTGTGACCCTCTCTCAGTACCACCACTCCTGCAGTGTGACCCCCCCCTCGGTAACACCCCTCCCAAAGTGTGACCCTCCCTCAGTACCACCCCCCACTGTGTGATCCTTCCTCAGTAACACCCCTCCCACAGTGTGACCCTCCCTCAGTACCACCTCTCTCACAGAATGACCCTCCCTCAGTACTGCCCCCCACAGTGTGACCCTCCCTCAGTACCACCTCTCTCACAGAATGACCCTCCCACAGTGTGACCCTCCCTCAGTACTGCCCCCCACAGTGTGACCCTCCCTCAGTACCACCTCTCTCACAGACTGACCCTCCCTCAGTACCACCCCTCCCACAGTGTGACCCTCCCTCAGTACCACCCCTCCCACACAGTGACCCTCCCTCAATATTTCCCCTCCCACAGTGACCCTCCCTCAGCACCACCCCCCACAGTGTGACCCTCCCTCAGTACCACCCCCCAGTGTGACCCTCCCTCAGTACCACCCCCATAGTGTGACCCGCCCTCGGTACCACCCCTCCCACAGTGTGACCTTCCCTCAGTACCACCCCTCCCACAGTGTGACCCTGCCTCAGCACCACCCCCCACAGTGTGACCCTCCCTCAGTACCACCCCCCAGTGTGACCCTCCCTCAGTACCACCTCCATAGTGTGACCCGCCCTCGGTACCACCCCCATAGTGTGATCTTCCCTCAGTACCACCCCTCCCACAGTGTGACCCTCCCTCAGCACCACCCCCCACAGTGTGACCCTCCCTCAGTACCACCCCCCAGTGTGACCCTCCCTCAGTACCACCCCCATAGTGTGACCCGCCCTCGGTACCACCCTTCCCACAGTCTGACCCTCCTTCAATACCACCTCTCTCACAGAATGACCCTCCCTCAGACCTCCGCTTTTTCCCTCAAAAACTGCAAATGGTTATTCACTCAAAAGTCTGGGAAATACAAACATCATATATTAACAAGACAGTGAACAAATTCAAGTTAAAATATTATTGTTAATGTATATTAGATAGACAATTCCGTGAGGGTTGTACCGTTCATGGAACTCCCCGATTGTACCCATACTTTTTGTATACTCCCTCTTCAAGGATGCACTGGCACAAATGTAGCCCTGGAAGAGGGGCAGACGGTCGGCTCAGGCTGAGCCCATGACAGTCCACTGCCCAGACCTGTGAATGGCCATCTTGGGCAGGCTCAGGATCAAGGCTTCCAGGATATCCTCTGAGTGAGCCCATTGCCCTGTGCAACACCCTCCACCCCAGTCCCCCAATGTCCAGAGTCAAAACCCCACAGAGAGAGACTTTCACTGGGACTCCCTTTCACCACCTGATGGTAAGATGTGTTTGAATGGCAGGAGTGAAAATTGTGCAAGAACAGCCCGTACAGGAACCATCTCAGTACGATGCAGAATGGCACAGTGGTGGCTTGTGTGTGGGACTGTGTAAGATCTCAGGGTTTGGGTCTCATGGGCATCTCCAGCCAAGCAGGATTTGCTGCAGCTGGAGGCATACTACAGCCTCGATTCACCCCCATGCCCACTGCGAAGGGATGGGAAACAACCTCCCCATGGCTCGAGGAGCATTCTGACTGGAGAAGATCCAAAGACTAGACCTGTAATAGCTCCTGGTAAAAACCTGGCAAATCCCCCAGAGCGGTATAGCTGAAGTTTGCTGCTGGGAGCTGTATGCCCCGGTGAAGAAAGTGTCGCCAGCGCGAGCTAGGTCAGAGGGTGCTCAGTGTACACGTATCACCGCAGGGTCCTGAGGTGGAGAGCCATCAGCTAGGTATGCACGTACACCAGTGACTGATATCCCTCAGCGATCGGAATACTCAGGACCGCAGCAGAGACCCAATGCCTCCTGGTGCCCCAGAAGTCCACCAACTTCCTCTGGGTCCTGACGACAAATACAGTGGGTGGGACTAGCGTGGAGGTTGCTAGTTGGTTAATGACCAACGTCCTGACCCGGTATGGGATTGCGTGGAGTAGACCTGACCAGCATCCCAGCTTAGCAGAGATCTTTGTCTCTGTCACACCAGTTTGCCAGCCGCATCTCCATAAAGGAGTTTAGGTAGACTCCCAGATCGAGGCGGTGGGTTGTGCTCCGCACAATGGTTTTAGCCCCTCTGGCAGGGAGTCCAAACCCCACTGACCCACTGAAAGACCAGAGGACTTTCCCCAGTTGACTCTGGCAGAAGATGTGGCTGAGATGACCCTCTGGCAATCTCGCTGTGATCTTCAGGGTCAATGATCACAAGGAGGATATCATCAGCAGAAAGGACTGCCTTCGTCTGCAGCTCGTGCAGAGCTAGACCTTTCAACCACTTCTGGCGAAGGCACAGGAAAGGCTCTTTGCAGACAGAATACATTTGCTGCGACGTTGGTCAGCCCTGATGCAACCCTCCCCTCCCAAAGCAAAAAGATCCATTAACCCCTGTCAGTAGTGCACATCAAATGGACATGGGTGCCAGAATGGGTCTGAGTCTGAGCATACACAAAATACCGAGGAGATAGTTATAATCCACCCTTCTCCTGATTGAGAGAGAGAAAGGTGACTGACAGGCCAACCTCAGGGGACAGATGGATCAGGTCCCAGATGAGGTGGATATTGTTTTGAATGGACTGGCCTGGGACCATGTAAGACTGGTCTGCGTGGATCATTTGGGACAGCATGGAACCCAGGCGATTAGCCATTGCCCAGGCAAAGATCTTATATGTGGTGCACAGGAGAGACACTGGGTGCCAGTTCCTCAGATGGCGAAGTTCTGCCCCTCTTTGGTAGCAGGACCATGACTGTCCTATGCCAAGAGAGGGGCATCTCGTCTCTCGCTAGGCTTTCACTCAGGACCCTTGTGTGGTCAGCACTCAGTATGTTCCAGGAGGCCCAAAAGAATTCCACACTGCACTACCGGAAACATCCTCATCCTCACTGTCCCGTTCCTCACCCTCACTCCACTACCAGAAACATCCTCATCCTCACTGTCCCGTTCCTCACCCTCACTCCAATACCGGAAACATCCTCATCCTCACTGTCCCGTTCCTCACCCTCACTCCACTACCTGAAACATCCTCATCCTCACTGTCCCGTTCCTCACCCTCACTCCACTACCGGAAACATCCTCATCCTCACTGTCCCGTTCCTCACCCTCACTCCACTACCGGAAACAACCTCACCCTCACTGTCCCGTACCTCACCCTCACTCCACTACTGGAAACATCCTCATCCTCACTGTCCCGTTCCCACTCTCTCAATCCACTGTTGGAAACATCCTGATCCCGCTAACTCCACTACCGGAAACATCCTCATCCTCACTGTCCCGTTCCTCACCCTCACTCCACTACCGGAAACATCCACATCCTCACTGTCCCGTTCCTCACCCTCACTCCACTACCGGAAACATCCTCATCCTCACTGTCCCGTTCCTCACCCTCACTCCACTACCGGAAACACCCTCATCCTCACTGTTCCGTTCCTCACCCTCACTCCACTACCGGAAACATCCTCACCCTCCCTGTCCCGTTCCTCACCCTCACTTCACTACCAGAAACATCCTCATTGTCCCATTCCTCACCCTCACTCAAATACCGGAAACATCCTCATCCTCACTGTCCTGTTCCTCACCCTCACTCCACTACCGGAAACATCCTCATCCTCACTGTCCCGTTCCTCACCCTCACTCCACTACCGGAAACATCCTCATCCTCACTGTCCCGTTCCTCACCCTCACTCCACTACCGGAAACATCCTCATTCTCACTGTCCCGTTCCTCACCCTCACTGCACTACCGGAAACATCCTCATCCTCACTGTCCCGTTCCTCACGCTCACTCCACTACCGGAAACATCCTCATCCTCACTGTCCCGTTCCTCACCCTCACTGCACTACCGGAAACATCCTCATCCTCACTGTCCCGTTCCTCACCCTCACTCCACGACCGGAAATATCCTCATCCTCACTGTCCCGTTCCTCACCCTCACTCCACTACCGGAAACAACCTCACCCTCACTGTCCCGTTCCTGACCCTCACTCCACTACCGGAAACAACCTCACCCTCACTGTCCCGTTCCTCACCCTCACTCCACTACCGGAAACAACCTCACCCTCACTGTCCCGTTCCTCACCCTCACTCCACTACCGGAAACAACCTCACCCTCACTGTCCCGTTCCTCACCCTCACTCCACTACCGGAAACATCCTCATTCTCACTGTCCCGTTCCTCACCCTCACTGCACTACCGGAAACATCCTCATCCTCACTGTCCCGTTCCTCACGCTCACTCCACTACCAGAAACATCCTCATCCTCACTGTCCCGTTCCCACTCTCTCAATCCACTGTTGGAAACATCCTGATCCCGCTAACTCCACTACCGGAAACATCCTCATCCTCACTGTCCCGTTCCTCACCCTCACTCCACTACCGGAAACATCCTCATCCTTAACTGTCCCATTCCTCACCCTCACTCCACTACCGGAAACATCCTCATCCTCACTGTCCCGTTCCTCATGCTCACTCCACTACCGGAAACATCCTCATCCTCACTGTCCCGTTCCTCACCCTCACTCCACTACCGGAAACATCCTCATCCTTAACTGTCCCATTCCTCACCCTCACTCCACTACCGGAAACATCCTCATTCTCACTGTCCCGTTCCTCACCCTCACTGCACTACCGGAAACATCCTCATCCTCACTGTCCCGTTCCTCACCCTCACTCCACTACCGGAAACATCCTCATCCTCACTGTCCCGTTCCTCACCCTCACTCCACTACCGGAAACAACCTCACCCTCACTGTCCCGTTCCTCACCCTCACTCCACTACCGGAAACAACCTCACCCGCACTGTCCCGTACCTCACCCTCACTCCACTACAAGAAACATCCTCATCCTCACTGTCCCGTTCCCACTCTCTCAATCCACTGTTGGAAACATCCTGATCCCGCTAACTCCACTACCGGAAACATCCTCATCCTCACTGTCCCGTTCCTCACCCTCAATGCACTACCGGAAACATCCTCATCCTCACTGTCCCGTTCCTCACCCTCACTGCACTACCGGAAACATCCTCATCCTCACTGTCCCGTTCCTCACCCTCACTCCACTACCGGAAACATCCTCATTGTCCCGTTCCTCACCCTCACTTCACTACCGGAAACATCCTCATCCTCATTGTCCCGTTCCTCACCCTCACTCCACTAACGGAAACATCCTCATCCTCACTGTCCCGTTCCTCTCGCTCACTCCACTACCGGAAACAATTTCATCCTCACTGTCCCGTTCCTCTCTCACACTCCACTACCGGAAACATCCTCATCCTCACTGTCCCGTTCCTCACCCTCACTCCACTACCGGAAACATCCTCATCCTAACTGTCCCGTTCCTCTCTCACACTCCACTACCGGAAACATCCTCATCCTCACTGTCCCTTTCCTCACCCTCACTTCACTACCAGAAACATCCTCATCCTAACTGTCCCGTTCCTCACCCTCACTCCACTACCGGAAACACCCTCATCCTCACTGTTCCGTTCCTCACCCTCACTCCACTACCGGAAACATCCTCATCTTCACTGTCCCGTTCCTCACCCTCACTCCACTACCAGAAACATCCTCATTGTCCCATTCCTCACCCTCACTCAAATACCGGAAACATCCTCATCCTCACTGTCCCGTTCCTCACCCTCACTCCACTACCGGAAACACCCTCATCCTCACTGTTCCGTTCCTCACCCTCACTCCACTACCGGAAACATCCTCACCCTCCCTGTCCCGTTCCTCACCCTCACTTCACTACCAGAAACATCCTCATTGTCCCATTCCTCACCCTCACTCAAATACCGGAAACATCCTCATCCTCACTGTCCTGTTCCTCACCCTCACTCCACTACCGGAAACATCCTCATCCTCACTGTCCCGTTCCTCACCCTTACTCCACTACCGGAAACATCCTCATCCTCACTGTCCCGTTCCTCACCCTCACTCCACTACCGGAAACATCCTCATCCTGACTGTCCTGAACCCACATGCTGGAGTCAGTATAGTCGAGCGGCCTCACTACGGGCCTGGTACTAAGCTCATGAGCAGTCCTGGGGGGAGACACCACTATCCCTGGATCGTCAATAGCACCCATGGCCTGTTCCAGGGGCAGGGGAAGGCTGGCCCCCTATTTGCCACTACTAATCTCTACCATGCCTCAGTGTGGTCATCTCATCGACCTCCTTGGTCTGAAAGAAGGGCTTGACCCTCCTTGGCATTGCCCGTTTCTGCACCTGGGTGGCCTTGTTCACCCATCTTTGAATAATATCTCCCCACTATCACGACCCAGGCACTCCGCTGCTTCGGGAAGGATGGTGATGCAGGACTTCTCCGGATCCCATCAGACCCTGTGGACCGATGACCCCCAGAAGGGTAATTTGCTTCTGTGGACTCTACAGTCCAAGAGATCAACCCCGTGGATTACTCCCTTGCTGTTACCAGCGTCAGTCCCTTCCATGGTGGATGCGCACTCCAAGCACACTACACCACGCGACGACAGATCAGCCCCTTGAGCAAGTCCCTGTTTGGCAGGGGTACCCATCAAACCGGAGGTCGCAAGCTCAGGGGAGTCAGCCACAGCAGAGAGTGAGCCTCTTTCCACCGAGAGCCCCTAGAGTGCAGTCTTTTGGGTGGGGAAGTCTTCCCCCTTAGTCAGTTCCCTATCATCGGATTCAGGGGCACGTGCCTTCTCCTTTTTGTTCCTCTGATGTGGGGGGGGAGGGTGGGGAGACTGTGACCTCCATTTTGAAGGAAATTTCAGTCCTCAGCACTAAATCCTCCCTCATGACTTCTCCAGGCCCTTGTTGAGGTGATATTTGCATCTTCTTGTCTAGATCTGTGGGAAATCCCTGGTTCCTTTTCCTGTGGCAGAGAGGCTTGGAAATGTTTGTTCTTCCCCTTAGCCTTCCTGTCCTTTAACTCAACCCACCCCTCCTCGCTGTTCTTGGTGAGCTTGACCCTGTCACCCTCTGCTGCAATATCAGGAGGGACCACAGGTGCAGGTGCAAAAGGGTAAAGGGCAATGGGGAAAGGCCCTGGGGTGTCATCCTTTGCTGCCATGGTGGAGTTACTGGTCTTTGAATATGCCAAAACTCCTCGCAGGCGTGGCACCACGGCTGGCCTGTTGCTCAGCGGATCTAGTAATGCTCCTTTCCATGCCTTCTGTGAAAGTTCGCCCCATATCCTCTGGCCATTTCTGCTCCATAAATACCTCACGATGGAGGGTAATTATATGTCTAAAATGGCCTCTGTCTGACTTGAGCGATATATGGGTGACCAGCAATTTCATCTCACCCTGAGAACGCAGCTGAGGAAGGAGGTCTACTTCATGAGAGATGAAACTGCATCTTATAGAGGGGTCACTTCTTTAAATGGGGTGCGTCACTGGCTGTACTGGCACAAAGACCCCTTCCACTTTTAAATGCACCCCCCCCACGCTACTTAGGGCTACAGACGCCTCTCTAACAGACCATAGGCTGAAATGCGACTTTTGGTTCATGTAACCAATGTCCACCCACGGATACACCCGTAGTGGCTAGCTTCTTCTCAGCACTCGAGCACCACGGTTTTTTTCTGAAAGGAGGTGGCTCTGCAGGACTTCTTCCACCACAAGCTATGGTTCCTATTTAGGAACTAGGTCCTGCCATTTTGGAGCTGCAGCCCTCCAAGTTAAAGACCCACACAATCCAAAATCAGAACGTCACTGAATTAGCAGACTTTCAAAGAGCAGTTCTGAAAAGAGAGAAAGGATAGGAGTTCTCCACCAGGCAGGCAGGACAGTCTGTGCGATGAAACTTCAGCGCTGACCGTACCGTTGTGTGGCTCTGAAATTCCTCTGTCCAAGCATTTACTGCAAAACTCTTCACGCAGTCATCCGGGACTGAGTACTCCAGGTGGGGGAGGGTTTACCGATGTTAACAGTCGGAGAAATCCATCCCAGCTCCCAGTAAAAGTTTCAGGATCAAACTGTGGGAAGCTGCCAGCCACTGTTCCTGCCGCAGCCCGCACACAGACTCACAAACTTGGGAAAACAGCTTTTCTTTGTGAAGAAAACTGCTGCAGTCCACTGCCAGAGATGAATTACCATCCCTCCTATCCCTTCCTCCATTTTCGTCACTGTTCTTCAGGGTTTATTCCCAAAATAAATTGACTTTTTTCTGAAAGCTCACACAGAGTACAAACTCTGCCACCCACAGTGTGACCCTCCCTCAGTAACACTCCCCCACAATCTGACTCTCTCAGTACCACCCCCCTACAGTGTGACCCTCCCACAGTACAAACCCCACCCCCCACAGTGTGACCCTCCCTCAGTACAAACCCTGCCACCCACAGTGTGACCCTCCCTCAGTACCATCACCCTCCCACCACAGTGTAACCATACCTCAGTTCCAAACTCCCCCACAATCTGACTCTCAGTACCACCCCCCTACAGTGTGACCCTCCCACAGTACAAACCCCACCCCCCACAGTGTGACCCTCCCTCAATACCACCCCTCCCACAGTGTGACCCTCCCTCAGTACAAACCCCACCCCCACAGTGTGACCCTCCCTCAGCACAGCCCCTCCCACAATGTGACCCTCCCTCAGCACCAACCCCCCCACAGTGTGTCTATGCTTCAGTGCCAGCACCTCCCACAGTGTGACCTTCCCTCGGTGTGAGCCTCCACCTTTTTTATAACAAATTTACAAAATATTTATTCTCTCACAGTACACATTTAGTAGTCAGGGATTCACAAAACTCTGTGATTTCAGTTTAAATTACAATTACCATTATTGACAAAACATTTAATTCCCTGATGAGTCCACTGTGCTTAGGAATCCCCCACTGTACCCAGAGTGACTGCATGCTCCCTTTCCATGGATGCCCTGGGACGGATATAACCGTGGAAGTGGAGCAGAGAGTTCAACTGCCTTCCACCTGACCCTGGGAATGGCCATCTTGGCCAGGCCCTTGAGCAAACCCAGCAGTTAATCCCCTGAGCAACCCAGACTGTCAGACATCACTGAGAGGAGAAAAGGAGCTGGTTACCGCCCCCCCCCCCCCACCCAGCCACCAACCCCCATTCATCCTGGGAAGCTTGCAGTGTTTCCAAACTTGGTAGCTTGGTGTTGACACGGTTGCCTGGGAGATGCAGCTTGTGTTGGCCTGGGGAACCCAATATGTGGTTCCTGCTGGAGTCCCTCCGCTGCAGTAACCCTGTCCTTCCTACCCTTGCTAAACCACTTCCCATCCTCTCGCACTCTACAAAGACCCCATCCTCACTTTCTCCCACCTTCGCACTTCCTCTTCCAGCCGTCCAACTATTGCACCCACCCCCCACTCATCCTATCCTCCATCCCTCCCATCTCAGTTAATTTCCTCCAGATCATTCTCCTCACCACCCACCTCACCCCTCTGTCCCTCCCCGCAGCTGCCTGTCAGTGAGGGAGAGAGGTGGGGTTACTGGCAGGCTGTGAAGGAACAAGCTTCCATGTGGAGGGGCAGCACGCCAGTGGGGATGTACTGTGGCCCTCACTGGGTCAGTCCTCTCCAGCCGTAGGTTCAGGCACCTCTGTCTGCGTTACACAGCGTGGGAATGCAGTGGTGACGGTGGAGGGGAGGGCTTCTAGAACTGGTGGTGGGAGGAGAGAGGGAAGGAGAGGGAGACATAGAGGGATGTAGGGTGACAGAGGGGGATTGAGAGCAAAGTACTGAAGAGAGTGTGGGTGAGAGAAAGTGAGGGTGCTGGGTGGGCGGACAGAGGGAGGAAGGACCCAATGGGTACCCGGTGCTCGGTGAATTTCATTAAACCGGGAGCATTTGAAAATTGTCCTGTGGCTGGTCAGAGAGTGCGCCTGCCTCAGACTCAGGTTGTGTGAAAACACTGAGACTGGGCTGAGGTGCCGATTGGCTGTAATCTCATTGAATGGGGGATCAGACTAGAGAGACAGAATAGCCTGTCCTGCCTGCTGCTCAGAATGGGTACAGTCAGGGAGCATGTTCCCATAACCTGTGGGGATCCTGTTCCCTGTCACCACGGTGTTCCGGAGCTGCCTTGGAAGCCCAATCCTTGTCAAGCTGACTTTACATTCCTTCCCTTCCAGAAAACAACAACCACCTCAAAGTGTTCCTGCCCCACAAACTCATCGACAGTTTACCCAAGTGTGCGGCCCTGCCCAAGGAGAGACAGCGGTGGAACACCAATGAGGCAAGTATCAGAACAGGGTGGCGTCCAGAAAGGACGACACTCCGCCCTCCCCCCCCCCGTTGCTTCCTCCCTCATCGCCCTCTCCCTTGCCCCACTCATCCCCCCCACTTCCCTTGTCCCCTCCACATTACTATGCCTACTCTTCACCTTCACGCTCCCATGCCCATCACCCTTCCCTGACATCCTTCCACCCTGTCCTCTCCCCCATCACTCAGGGCCAACCTCTCTGCTCTGTCATTAGCGTCAGTCTGTTAACGACCCCTCACACAGGGCCATCCTCTCTGCTCTGTCATTAGCGTCAGTCTGTTAACGACCCCTCACACAGGGCCATCCTCTCTGCTCTGTCATTAGCGTCAGTCTGTTAACGACCCCTCACACAGGGCCATCCTCTCTGCTCTCTCGTTGGGGTCAGTCTGTTAACGACCCCTCACACAGGGCCATCCTCTCTGCTCTCTCATTGGGGTCAGTCTGTTAACGACCCCTCACACAGGGCCATCCTCTCTGCTCTCACATTGGGGTCAGTCTGTTAACGACCCCTCACACAGGGCTATCCTCTCTGCTCTCACATTGGGGTCAGTCTGTTAACGATCCCTCACACAGGGTCATCCTCTCTGCTCTCTCATTGTGGTCAGACTGTTAACGACCCCTCACACAGGGCCATCCTCTCTGCTCTCACATTGCGGTCAGTCTGTTAACGACCCCTCACACAGGGCTATCCTCTCTGCTCTCACATTGGGGTCAGACTGTTAACGACCCCTCACACAGGGCTATCCTCTCTGCTCTGTCATTAGCGTCAGTCTGTTAACGACCCCTCACACAGGGCCATCCTCTCTGCTCTCACATTGGGGTCAGTCTGTTAACGATCCCTCACACAGGGTCATCCTCTCTGCTCTCTCATTGGGGTCAGACTGTTAACGACCCCTCACACAGGGCCATCCTCTCTGCTCTCTCATTGGGGCCAGTCTGTTAACGACCCCTCACACAGGGCCATCCTCTCTGCTCTCTCATTGGGGTCAGACTGTTAACGACCCCTCACACAGGGCCATCCTCTCTGCTCTCTCATTGGGGTCAGACTGTTAACGACCCCTCACACAGGGTCATCCTCTCTGCTCTCTCATTGGGGTCAGACTGTTAACGACCCCTCACACAGGGCCATCCTCTCTGCTCTCTCATTGGGGTCAGACTGTTAACGACCCCTCACACAGGGTTATCCTCTCTGCTCTCTCATTGGGATCAGACTGTTAACGACCCCTCACACAGGGCCATCCTCTCTGCTCTCTCATTGGGGTCAGACTGTTAACGACCCCTCACACAGGGCCAACCTCTCTTCTCTGTCATTAGCGTCAGTCTGTTAACGACCCCTCACACAGGGCCATCCTCTCTGCTCTCTCGTTGGGGTCAGTCTGTTAACGACCCCTCACACAGGGCCATCCTCTCTGCTCTCTCATTGGGGTCAGTCTGTTAACGACCCCTCACACAGGGCCATCCTCTCTGCTCTCACATTGGGGTCAGTCTGTTAACGACCCCTCACACAGGGCTATCCTCTCTGCTCTCACATTGGGGTCAGTCTGTTAACGATCCCTCACACAGGGTCATCCTCTCTGCTCTCTCATTGTGGTCAGACTGTTAACGACCCCTCACACAGGGCCATCCTCTCTGCTCTCACATTGCGGTCAGTCTGTTAACGACCCCTCACACAGGGCTATCCTCTCTGCTCTCACATTGGGGTCAGACTGTTAACGACCCCTCACACAGGGCTATCCTCTCTGCTCTGTCATTAGCGTCAGTCTGTTAACGACCCCTCACACAGGGCCATCCTCTCTGCTCTCACATTGGGGTCAGTCTGTTAACGATCCCTCACACAGGGTCATCCACTCTGCTCTCTCATTGGGGTCAGACTGTTAACGACCCCTCACACAGGGTCATCCTCTCTGCTCTCTCATTGGGGTCAGTCTGTTAACGATCCTTCACACAGGGTCATCCTCTCTGCTCTCTCATTGGGGTCAGACTGTTAACGACCCCTCACACAGGGCCATCCTCTCTGCTCTCTCATTGGGGTCAGACTGTTAACGACCCCTCACACAGGGTCATCCTCTCTGCTCTCTCATTGGGGTCAGACTGTTAACGACCCCTCACACAGGGCCATCCTCTCTGCTCTCTCATTGGGGTCAGACTGTTAACGACCCCTCACACAGGGCCATCCTCTCTGCTCTCTCATTGGGGTCAGACTGTTAACGACCCCTCACACAGGGTCATCCTCTCTGCTCTCTCATTGTGGTCAGTCTGTTAACGATCCTTCACACAGGGTCATCCTCTCTGCTCTCTCATTGGGGTCAGACTGTTAACGACCTCTCACACAGGGCCATCCTCTCTGCTCTCTCATTGGGGTCAGTCTGTTAACGACCCCTCACAGAGGGCCATCCTCTCTGCTCTCTCATTGGGGTCAGTCTGTTAACGACCCCTCACACAGGGCCATCCTCTCTGCTCTCACATTGGGGTCAGTCTGTTAACGATCCCTCACACAGGGTCATCCTCTCTGCTCTCTCATTGTGGTCAGTCTGTTAACGACCTCTCACACAGGGCCATCCTCTCTGCTCTCATTGGGGTCAGTCTGTTAACGACCCCTCACACAGGGCTATCCTCTCTGCTCTCTCATTGTGGTCAGACTGTTAACGACCCCTCACACAGGGCCATCCTCTCTGCTCTCACATTGCGGTCAGTCTGTTAACGACCCCTCACACAGGGCTATCCTCTCTGCTCTGTCATTAGCGTCAGTCTGTTAACGACCCCTCACACAGGGCCATCCTCTCTGCTCTCACATTGGGGTCAGTCTGTTAACGATCCCTCACACAGGGTCATCCTCTCTGCTCTCTCATTGGGGTCAGACTGTTAACGACCCCTCACACAGGGTCATCCTCTCTGCTCTCTCATTGGGGTCAGTCTGTTAACGATCCTTCACACAGGGTCATCCTCTCTGCTCTCTCATTGGGGTCAGACTGTTAACGACCCCTCACACAGGGCCATCCTCTCTGCTCTCTCATTGTGGTCAGACTGTTAACGACCCCTCACACAGGGTCATCCTCTCTGCTCTCTCATTGGGGTCAGACTGTTAACGACCCCTCACACAGGGCCATCCTCTCTGCTCTCTCATTGGGGTCAGACTGTTAACGACCCCTCACACAGGGCCATCCTCTCTGCTCTCTCATTGGGGTCAGACTGTTAACGACCCCTCACACAGGGTCATCCTCTCTGCTCTCTCATTGGGGTCAGTCTGTTAACGATCCTTCACACAGGGTCATCCTCTCTGCTCTCTCATTGGGGTCAGACTGTTAACGACCTCTCACACAGGGCCATCCTCTCTGCTCTCTCATTGGGGTCAGTCTGTTAACGACCCCTCACACAGGGCCATCCTCTCTGCTCTCTCATTGGGGTCAGTCTGTTAACGACCCCTCACACAGGGCCATCCTCTCTGCTCTCTCATTGGGGTCAGACTGTTAACGACCCCTCACACAGGGCCATCCTCTCTGCTCTCTCATTGGGGTCAGACTGTTAACGACCCCTCACACAGGGTCATCCTCTCTGCTCTCTCATTGGGGTCAGACTGTTAACGACCCCTCACACAGGGTCATCCTCTCTGCTCTCTCATTGGGGTCAGACTGTTAACGACCCCTCACACAGGGCTATCCTCTCTGCTCTCTCATTGGGGTCAGTCTGTTAACGACCCCTCACACAGGGCTATCCTCTCTGCTCTCTCATTGGGGTCAGTCTGTTAACGATCCTTCACACAGGGTCATCCTCTCTGCTCTCTCATTGGGGTCAGACTGTTAACGACCCCTCACACAGGGCCATCCTCTCTGCTCTCTCATTGGGGTCAGACTGTTAACGACCCCTCACACAGGGTCATCCTCTCTGCTCTCTCATTGGGGTCAGACTGTTAACGACCCCTCACACAGGGCCATCCTCTCTGCTCTCTCATTGGGGTCAGACTGTTAACGACCCCTCACACAGGGCCATCCTCTCTGCTCTCTCATTGGGGTCAGTCTGTTAACGACCTCTCACACAGGGCCATCCTCTCTGCTCTCTCATTGGGGTCAGTCTGTTAACGACCCCTCACACAGGGCCATCCTCTCTGCTCTCTCATTGGGGTCAGACTGTTAACGACCCCTCACACAGGGTCATCCTCTCTGCTCTCTCATTGGGGTCAGACTGTTAACGACCCCTCACACAGGGTCATCCTCTCTGCTCTCTCATTGGGGTCAGACTGTTAACGACCCCTCACACAGGGCTATCCTCTCTGCTCTCTCATTGGGGTCAGTCTGTTAACGACCCCTCACACAGGGCTATCCTCTCTGCTCTCTCATTGGGGTCAGTCTGTTAACGACCCCTCACACAGGGCTATCCTCTCTGCTCTCACATTGGGGTCAGTCTGTTAACGATCCCTCACACAGGGTCATCCTCTCTGCTCTCTCATTGTGGTCAGTCTGTTAACGACCTCTCACACAGGGCCATCCTCTCTGCTCTCATTGGGGTCAGTCTGTTAACGACCCCTCACACAGGGCCATCCTCTCTGCTCTCTCATTGGGGTCAGACTGTTAACGACCCCTCACACAGGGTCATCCTCTCTGCTCTCTGATTGGGGTCAGTCTGTTAACGACCCCTCACACAGGGCCATCCTCTCTGCTCTCTCATTGGGGTCAGACTGTTAACGACCCCTCACACAGGGTCATCCACTCTGCTCTCTCATTGGGGTCAGTCTGTTAAGAACCCCTCACACAGGGTCATCCTCTCTGCTCTCTCATTGGGGTCAGTCTGTTAACGATCCTTCACACAGGGTCATCCTCTCTGCTCTCTCATTGGGGTCAGACTGTTAACGACCCCTCACACAGGGTCATCCTCTCTGCTCTCTCATTGGGGTCAGTCTGTTAACGACCCCTCACACAGGGTCATCCTCTCTGCTCTCTCATTGTGGTCAGTCTGTTAACGACCCCTTACACAGGGTCACCCTCTCTGCTCTCTCATTGGGGTCAGTCTGTTAACGACCCCTCACACAGGACCATCCTCTCTGCTCTCTGATTGGGGTCAGTCTGTTAACGACCCCTCACACAGGGCCATCCTCTCTGCTCTCTTTGTGGTCAGTCTGTTAATGACCCCTCACACAGGGTCATCCTCTCTGCTCTCTCATTGGGGTCAGTCTGTTAACAATCCCTCACACAGGGCCATCCTCTCTGCTCTCATTGGGGTCAGTCTGTTAACGACCCCTCACACAGGGCCATCCTCTCTGCTCTCTTTGTGGTCAGTCTTAACGACCCCTCACACAGGGCCATCCTCTCTGCTCTCTCAGTGGGGTCACTCTGTTAACGACCCCTCACACAGCGTCATCCTCTCTGCTCTCTGTTTGGGTCAGTCTGTTAACGACCCCTCACACAGCGTCATCCTCTCTGCTCTCTGATTGGGGTCAGTCTGTTAACGACCCCTCACACAGGGCCATCCTCTCTGCTCTCTCGTTGGGGTCAGTCTGTTAACGACCCCTCACACAGGGCTATCCTCTCAGCTCTCTCATTGGGGTCAGTCTGTTAACAACCCCTCACACAGGGTCACCCTCTCTGCTCTCTCATTGGGGTCAGTCTGTTAACGACCCCTCACACAGGGACATCCTCTCTGCTCTCTCGTTGGGGTCAGTCTGTTAACGACCCCTCACACAGGGACATCCTCTCTGCTCTCTCGTTGGGGTCAGTCTGTTAACGACCCCTCACACAGGGCCATCCTCTCTGCTCTCTCATTGGGGTCAGACTGTTAACGACCCCTCACACAGGGCCATCCTCTCTGCTCTCTTTGTGGTCAGTCTGTTAACGACCCCTCACACAGGGCCATCCTCTCTGCTCTCTGATTGGGGTCAGTCTGTTAACGACCCGTCTCACACAGGGCCATCCTCTCAGCTCTCTCATTGGGGTCAGACTGTTAACGACCCCTCACACAGGGCCATCCTCTCTGCTCTCTGATTGGGGTCAGTCTGTTAACGACCCCTCACACAGGGCCATCCTCTCTGCTCTCTGATTGGGGTCAGTCTGTTAACGACCCCTCACACAGGGACATCCTCTCTGCTCTCTCGTTGGGGTCAGTCTGTTAACGACCCCTCACACAGGGCCATCCTCTCTGCTCTCTCGTTGGGGTCAGTCTGTTAACGACCCCTCACACAGGGACATCCTCTCTGCTTTCTGATTGGGGTCAGTCTGTTAACGACCCCTCACGCAGGGCCATCCTCTCTGCTCTCTCATTGGGGTCAGTCTGTTAACGACCCCTCATACAGGGCCATCCTCTCTGCTCTCTTTGTGGTCAGTCTGTTAACGGCCCCTCACACAGGGCCATCCTCTCTGCTCTCTTTGTGGTCAGTCTGTTAACGACCCCTCACACAGGGACATCCTCTCTGCTCTCTTTGTGGTCAGTCTGTTAACGGCCCCTCACACAGGGCCATCCTCTCTGCTCTCTTTGTGGTCAGTCTGTTAACGACCCCTCACACAGGGACATCCTCTCTGCTCTCTCGTTGGGGTCAGTCTGTTAACGGCCCCTCACACAGGGCCATCCTCTCTGCTCTCTCATTGGGGTCAGTCTGTTAACGACCCCTCACACAGGGACATCCTCTCTGCTCTCTCGTTGGGGTCAGACTGTTAACGACCCCTCACACAGGGCCATCCTCTCTGCTCTCTCTACTGCTGCACCAACCTGTACACCTTCTGCTGCCACTCAGTGTCAGCTTCAGTTGGGCTGTGTCTAGTCTGGTTTAATCCGAGATACCCTGCACTGGGACCTCATGCAATTGTCTGTCTGGGGCTGCTTGGCACGGCAGTCTTGCTGTTCTCACCCAGTACAGTTTGACTCTGTCACATCTCAGGGCCTAGTCACGGCTGGAGCTGTCAGTGTATATCAGGCTCCCAGCCTCAGCCCTTTCAATACTGTGACCAGCCATCCAATGCCTATTTACTGCCGCGGTCCACAGGGTCACTTCTAACTGAATGGGTGGGGGCTTTAATCTGAATTGGATCAATGTTACTTGCAGCAAAGGAATCAAAAGAAGGTTGAAATTTAATGTACCTTCTGACAGAAACCATGGGAACAGGAGCTCCAGCCTGGCGCATCCCTGTCTGTCACAGACACATATTTAAATCTTGCTGACGTAATTCCGTACTGCTTTGTAAATCAGGAGATTTTCCCAATTTCTTTGCTCCAGTGAGGGCCCGGCAGCCAAATTCACCCCGCTGCGTGATGAATGGCCCTGAATGTTCATGCCCTATTCCCAACAGGTGAACTGAAGCCATTAGTCCAGAGTCCATCGGAACTGAAGGCTTCAGGGACTGCGTGTGAATGGTCTTCATATTGGTTTATTTCATTTAATGAGATACAATTAAAAGCTTTCTTACATACTGTTCATAGAGATCAAATTATTACACAGTGCATTGAGGTAAGACAATAGAACGCAGAGTAAAATGTTTCAGTTACTGAGAAAGTACAGACAGGGCAGGCAGACAAGGCCATGATAACTAGCTGAGATCAGAGTTCATCTTATCACTCTAGGGGACAGTTTAGTAGTCTAATGACAGCAGGGTGGAAACTTTCCTTGATGGGATAGGGAAGAAGAGAGAATGTCCAGGTGGGTGGTATGTTTGGTTATGCTGGTTTCTTTGCTGACGTAGTGGGACATTTAAGACAAGTCTCTGGAGGGGACGCCGGTTCCAAGAAAGTAGATTGTGAGGTCAAGAGTCCATCTATTGTACACAAAGTCTGATAGCAGCAGGTGCAGAGACTGCCCATGGAGACACAGGAGACTACAGATGCTGGAATAAGAACATAGAGAAGTACAGCACAGGAATAGGAACTTTGGCCCACAATGTTGTTCTGGATCAGCTAAAAAGCAATTCAAAAACACTCGGAAGCTAATCCCTCCTACCTAGAAAACGTCCATTTCCCTCCATCTTTCTCACATCCATGTGCCTGTCTAAACGTCTCGTAAAAGCCTCCAACGTGTTTGCCTCTGCCACCACACCAGGCAGCGCAATCCAAGCATCCACCACTCTCCTAGTAAAAAATCTTACCCCTCCTTCACATTCCCTTTGAACTACCCCCCTCACCTTCTATGCATGCCCCCTGGTGTTAGACATCGCTACCCTGGATAACAGATACCCTGTCTGCTCTATCTATGCCTCTCATAATTTTATAAACCCCTCAGCCTCTGTTGTTGCAGAGTAAACAACCTGAGTTTATACAGTCTCTCATGATAGCACAAACCCTCTAATCCAGGCAACATCCTGGTAAATCCCCTCTTCACTCTCCAACGCCTGAATATGACCAGAATGGTATGGAGCAATGCACAATCTGCTGGAGGAACTCAGCAGGTCAGGCAACATCTTTGAGGCTTGGGGAGGGTTATTCGATGTTTCAAGTTGATCCAAAATGTCAAGCTTTCTTTCCCCTCTACAGACCCAGCAGATGGCTTGTTGCTCAAGGGTCAGCCAGGGACTACATACTGTTGCTACTTTCCATCATTGTTTGTTACTTCACATGCAAACAAGCCATTTGGCCCTGCTTGTTCATGCCAACCATCTAAGCTAGTCCTATTTACCTGTGTTGGGTCTATATCCTTTGAAACCTTTCATATCCATATACCTATCCCAAAATTCTTTCAACATTATAATTCTACCACCTCCATATCCACACCAAGCTCTGTATGGAAAATTTCCCTCTTGAAATCTCTTCCCTCTCACCTTAACCCTGTACCCTCTAGGTTTAGACTACCCTACCCTGGGGAAAAGATGGAAACCATCCAGCTTATCTATGTTCCTCAGGATTTTACATCCCTCTTCAGCCTCCTTCGCTCCAGGGAGAACAGTCTCAGCCAGTCCAGTCTGTCTGTGCCTGCTGTCTCAGGGCTGGGTATGTTTGCACCCGCGCCAACCACCCGCCCTGGCATTCCTTCTCTGCCACTTGTCCTGCCCCACACCCCTCCCACAGCACCTCATGCTTGCCATACCCAGCATCTTTGCTGCCGCCAGATTTACAAACCTGCTCTCCCCTCCTGTTGACAAATACAGTGCTATTCAAAAGCCTCAGGCACACTAGCTATATATATGTGCCCAAGCTTTTGCACAGTACTGTATACCAGTGATAATAAACCTGATTCTAATGGTGAATGTCCATACCTTGTTCTTTTCAATCCTCCTGGTCACCTCTTCAAAATGGAATTCAAGTTCACAAGACACTATTTCCCACACAAAGCTATGCTGACTGTCCCTAATCAGTCCTTGCCTTTTTTAATGCTTGGTTCCTTTCCAGTACCTTTCCCACTACTGATGTAAAGCTCACCAACTTATAGTTGTTTGATTTGTCCTTGCAACCTTTCTTAAATAAAGCCCTCCAGTCTTCCAGTACCACCCTTTGCTCAGCATGATATAGATATCTCTGCCATAACCTCCCACAGTCCATGGGTGCACTGGGCCGAGGATAGAGGGGGAGGTGTTGCAGTTGCTGAAGAGGAGATCATGGACCCTGCCTTGTTGGGGAGGGTGTTGTCTGTGATGATGTTTCGTTAAAAGTATAACTATAAGTGGGTACAACACCCAACTAAAACAGACAGATCTTCATGTCCAAAGTAAGGAGGGGGGGTATGATAATCCAACCACCACCCCTCCCCCCACCGCTGGTCCTGAATTTTGTCCTTCACCAGCAGCTGTGAGCTCAGATCTGCTGTGAAGTCTTTTAAATGTGGCACAAGTTTGGAACGAAACTTTGGCCAGTAGAACAGTAGCAGGGGTTGGAAGTGGTGGGTGAGGAAGAGGTGCAGGTGGGTGGGTTGGGACATTGATGAGATCTATCCCTGAGCAATCCAGGCTCCCTCAGTTTGGACTGGGCTGTCCCATAGTGGAATGGCCTGCTCTCCATCCCCCCCCCCCCCCCACGCCAATACGGACTGATCTCTCCCACAACTCAGACTGGGTCCCACCTCCCCCAGCAGAGTGGAACCCCCATGGAGTGGACCAAGTTGGATTGACCCCATCTCCCCCAACTGGAGTGGCTGTGTACCAGCTGTATTGCGCTTTGCGAGTTGCTTGAGGGGAGGTGGTGCCTGGAGGTGGGCTGGCTCTGGCCCTGATGGGGCAGCTCCCTCTCTGTGGGAATCGACTGTGTACGTCAAGCTGATCACTGGGCTGTGCTTTGTGCTTTCAGGAGATTGTGTCATACCTGACCAGCTTCGAGAAGCACGAGGAGTGGTTGTCAGGCTCTCCCCGCACCAGGTGAGCTTGTGCAGTATGGCTGGGAGGGGATCTGCTGGAAAGTACTTTCTCCACCGCATACACAGTCTGATAACTGGCCTGAGGCTGTTCCCCTCAATAATAAGTGGTTGGGAAAGTCACAGCAACTGGGTCTCTAGCAATAAATCTGGCCCTGTGGCTCAGAATGGAAGCGGGGGGAGACTTCCCACCCATTCTATCTTTGCTTCTTATCATCTTGTACACCTCTATCAAGTTGCCTCTCATCCTCCTTCGCTCCAAAGAGAAAAGCCCCAGCTCACTCAACCCAATTGAGGCAAGTATTGGTAAGTATTCTCTACACCCTCTCTAAGGCTTCCACATCCTTCCTATAATGAGGTGACTGAAACAGTATTCCAAGTGTGGTCTAACCGTTGAGCTGTGCATTACCTCTGCTGCTGATGCCGAGAGCTGAGTTATGGAAACTTGGGTAGATGGATATTGATAGAGTTAAGAGGTGCTGGAAATCTAGAGCAATGCAGAAAATGTGCATTGTGGATGGGAATAAACTGTTGATGTTTTGGTCAGAGACCCTACATTGTGAGTTGGATATTCAGTTTGGAAGTTTGTCATGTGCAGCAAGAGTTGTACAGCACAGAAACAGGCCCTTCAGCCCATCACATCTCTGCCAACCTTCCAGCCTGTCAACACATGCTATTTGCCCAGCTGTTCTTCAAGCTCACTCAATTTCAGTGTAGCACAGTGGTGATGGCCTGAAGGGCCTGTTGTTGTGCTGTACTGCCCTCCCGATGTAGGAGGATGCAGGTGGGATGGAGGATTCACAGCTCAGGCAGCCAGAGGTTGGGATGGGAACTCCACAGCAAAGTCTCCCAGCCCAAGTTAAGTTTGTCCTGGCACCTGCACTCCACTGTCCCATCTCAATCTATCTGTGACCTCCCTATCATAACAGTGGAGTCCCAACACAAGCTCGAGGAACCACTCCTTATTTCCTCTCTAATCACAAGACCTTGAGATCTCAAGCAAATGCACTCATCACAATACCACAGACAAAATGTTGGAGGAACTGAGCAGGTCAGGCAACATCTATGGATTGATACCTGATGAAGCGTCACAGCTTGAAACTTTACTGTTTATTCCTCTTCACAGAGGCTGCCTGAGTTCCTCCAGCATTTTGTGTGTGTTGCTCTGGGTCTCCAGCATCTGCAGGATCACTTGTGTTTATCGTGGGCCTCTCATCTCAATAACTCAGATCTCAGTTTCATCAGAAATGACCCTTTCTGCTGCGTTATCTACCTGTCCTCCTCCTCCTCCTCTCCTGAGGCACCCATGACCTGCTATTTGCAACATGAAGCACCATTGACCCTCTCCAACCTACCCATTACTGACCCACACATTCGGAATGAGTTCAACAGCCAGAATGAGATCATGCGGTGTTTCATGGTGAGCAAGGAGCATGATAAGGCACAGAAGTCATGGTTATCCACACGCCATCAACCCTTGGATAATAAATTTTACTTTGAACTTTGAGTTCAACATTTACTGTAAAAGTTCAGTTAGAGGTTGAAGTACAGATCTGGATACAATGTGCATAAATACTAGCCAGTATTTACAATGTAAACAGCATTATATAAAGTGATTTAAGTGTTTTCAGTGCAGTGATGGGATAATAGATAGAGGGGGTAGACAGTGGGCTAACTAGAATGGCTGATCAGATTAATTGCCTGGGGGAAGAAATATTGGCATGAAATTTTTGTTTTAATAGTCTTGTTGTGTTTTCCAGAAGGGAGCTTTGGAGGGTGGGTAGAAAAATGCCTTGTCCTCTCCATCTGCTCTACCCACACCTTTCCAACTCAAAATGATGCTGCCTGACTGTTGAGATCCTCCAGCCTTGTGGTTCCTCTTTGTCTATGGAGGGTGTTTGACCTGTAATGTTACTGGTGACTGGCTGCTTGACGTTTGCAGCATAACCTCTCCCTGCCATATCTCCCCAGGAGGGAACCATAGACCTGTTTTAGGTGGGAGAGATGCCTGTCCTGGGCTGCAGGTGAAGCTGTGTTACTAATGGATTGATATGCTGCTCCTGTACAGACCGCTGAATGGTTCAATCATCCTGAGGGTTCCCCCAGGAGGGAGCCACACATCTGCTTTAGGTGGGAGACATGCCTGTCCCTGCCTGCAGGTGAAGCCATGTCGTTAATGGATTGTTACCTTGCTCCTGCACAGGCCGCTGAATGGCTCGATCATCCTCTACAACAGGAAGAAGGTGAAGTATCGGAAAGATGGGTACTGCTGGAAAAAGAGGAAAGACGGCAAAACAACGAGAGAAGATCACATGAAGCTGAAGGTGCAGGGGATGGAGGTGCGTGCAGACATCAGTGCTGGAGTCTGGCAGATGGTGGTGCACTGAATCCAGGGGTTGGAGACGTGTGGAGATCAGTGCAGTGGTCCAGGGGACGGAGGTGTATGGAGATGATGGACTGGGTTCAGGGAATGGGAGCGTGTGATCAGTGCTGGGGTCCAGGGGATGGAGGTGTGTGGAGATCAGTGCTGGGGTCCAGGGGATGGAGGTGTGTGATCAGTGCTGGGGTCCAGGGGATGGAGGTGTCTGGAGATCAGTGCTGGGGTCCAGGGGATGGAGGTGTGTGGAGATCAGTGCTAGGGTCCAGGGGATGGAGGTGTGTGATCAGTGCTGGGGTCCAGGGGATGGAGGTGTGTGGAGATCAGTGCTGGGGTCCAGGGGATGGAGGTGTGTGATCAGTGCTGGGGTCCAGGGGATGGAGATGTGTGATCAGTGCTGGGGTCCAGGGGATGGAGGTGTGTGCTCAGTGCTGGGGTCCAGGGGATGGAGATGTGTGATCAGTGCTGGGGTCCAGGGGATGGAGGTGTGTGATCAGTGCTGGGGTCCAGGGGATGGAGGTGTGTGATCAGTGCTGGGGTCCAGGGGATGGAGCTGTGTGATCAGTGCTGGGGTGCAGGGGATGGAGGTGTCTGGAGATCAGTGCTGGGGTCCAGGGGATGGAGGTGTCTGGAGATCAGTGCTGGGGTCCAGGGGATGGAGGTGTCTGGAGATCAGTGCTGGGGTCCAGGGGATGGAGGTGTCTGGAGATCAGTGCTGGGGTCCAGGGGATGGAGGTGTCTGGAGATCAGTGCTGGGGTCCAGGGGATGGAGGTGTGTGATCAGTGCTGGGGTCCAGGGGATGGAGGAGTCTGGAGATCAGTGCTGGGGTCCAGGGGATGGAGGTGTCTGGAGATCAGTGCTGGGGTCCAGGGGATGGAGGTGTGTGATCAGTGCTGGGGTCCAGGGGATGGAGGTGTGTGATCAGTGCTGGGGTCCAGGGGATGGAGGTGTGTGATCAGTGCTGGGGTCCAGGGGATGGAGGTGTCTGGAGATCCGTGCTGGGGTCCAGGGGATGGAGGTGTCTGGAGATCAGTGCTGGGGTCCAGGGGATGGAGCTGTGTGATCAGTGCTGGGGTCCAGGGGATGGAGGTGTCTGGAGATCAGTGCTGGGGTCCAGGGGATGGAGATGTGTGATCAGTGCTGGGGTCCAGGGGATGGAGGTGTGTGGAGATCAGTGCTGGGGTCCAGGGGATGGAGGTGTCTGGAGATCAGTGCTGGGGTCCAGGGGATGGAGGTGTCTGGAGATCAGTGCTGGGGTCCAGGGGATGGAGCTGTGTGATCAGTGCTGGGGTCCAGGGGATGGAGGTGTCTGGAGATCAGTGCTGGGGTCCAGGGGATGGAGGTGTCTGGAGATCAGTGCTGGGGTCCAGGGGATGGAGGTGTCTGGAGATCAGTGCTGGGGTCCAGGGGATGGAGGTGTGTGATCAGTGCTGGGGTCCAGGGGATGGAGGTATCTGGAGATCAGTGCTGGGGTCCAGGGGATGGAGCTGTGTGATCAGTGCTGGGGTCCAGGGGATGGAGGTGTGTGGAGATCAGTGCTGGGGTCCAGGGGATGGAGGTGTCTGGAGATCAGTGCTGGGGTCCAGGGGATGGAGCTGTGTGATCAGTGCTGGGGTCCAGGGGATGGAGGTGTCTGGAGATCAGTGCTGGGGTCCAGGGGATGGAGGTGTCTGGAGATCAGTGCTGGGGTCAAGGGATGGAGGTGTGTGATGAATGCTGGGGTCCAGGGGATGGAGGTATCTGGAGATCAGTGCTGGGGTCCAGGGGATGAAGGTGTGTGATCAGTGCTGGGGTCCAGGGGATGGAGGTGTGTGATCAGTGTTGGGGTCCAGGGGATGGAGGTGTGTAATCAGTACTGGGGTCCAGGGGATGGAGGTGTGTGATCAGTGCTGGGGTCCAGGGGATGGAGGTGTCTGGAGATCCGTGCTGGGGTCCAGGGGATGGAGGTGTCTGGAGATCAGTGCTGGGGTCCAGGGGATGGAGCTGTGTGATCAGTGCTGGGGTGCAGGGGATGGAGGTGTCTGGAGATCAGTGCTGGGGTCCAGGGGATGGAGGTGTCTGCAGATCAGTGCTGGGGTCCAGGGGATGGAGGTGTCTGGAGATCAGTGCTGGGGTCCAGGGGATGGAGGTGTGTGATCAGTGCTGGGGTCCAGGGGATGGAGGTATCTGGAGATCAGTGCTGGGGTCCAGGGGATGGAGATGTGTGATCAGTGCTGGGGTCCAGGGGATGGAGGTGTGTGGAGATCAGTGCTGGGGTCCAGGGGATGGAGGTGTCTGGAGATCAGTGCTGGGGTCCAGGGGATGGAGCTGTGTGATCAGTGCTGTGATCCAGGGGATGGAGGTGTCTGGAGATCAGTGCTGGGGTCCAGGGGATGGAGGTGTCTGGAGATCAGTGCTGGGGTCCAGGGGATGGAGGTGTCTGGAGATCAGTGCTGGGGACCAGGGGATGGAGGTGTGTGATCAGTGCTGGTGTCCAGGGGATGGAGGTATCTGGAGATCAGTGCTGGGGTCCAGGGGATGGAGATGTGTGATCAGTGCTGGGGTCCAGGGGATGGAGGTGTGTGGAGATCAGTGCTGGGGTCCAGGGGATGGAGGTGTCTGGAGATCAGTGCTGGGGTCCAGGGGATGGAGCTGTGTGATCAGTGCTGGGGTCCAGGGGATGGAGGTGTCTGGAGATCAGTGCTGGGGTCCAGGGGATGGAGGTGTCTGGAGATCAGTGCTGGGGTCCAGGGGATGGAGGTGTGTGATCAATGCTGGGGTCCAGGGGATGGAGGTATCTGGAGATCAGTGCTGGGGTCCAGGGGATGAAGGTGTGTGATCAGTGCTGGGGTCCAGGGGATGGAGGTGTGTGATCAGTGCTGGGGTCCAGGGGATGGAGGTGTGTAATCAGTGCTGGGGTCCAGGGGATGGAGGTGTGTGATCAGTGCTGGGGTCCAGGGGATGGAGGTGTCTGGAGATCCGTGCTGGGGTCCAGGGGATGGAGGTATCTGGAGATCAGTGCTGGGGTCCAGGGGATGAAGGTGTGTGATCAGTGCTGGGGTCCAGGGGATGGAGGTGTGTGATCAGTGCTGGGGTCCAGGGGATGGAGATGTGTGATCAGTGCTGGGGTCCAGGGGATGGAGGTGAGTGCTCAGTGCTGGCGTCCAGGGGTTGGAGATGTGTGATCAGTGCTGGGGTCCAGGGGATGGAGTTGTGTGATCAGTGCTGGGGTCCAGGGGATGGAGGTGTGTGATCAGTGCTGGGGTCCAGGGGATGGAGGTGTGTGATCAGTGCTGGGGTCCAGGGGATGGAGGTATCTGGAGATCAGTGCTGGGGTCCAGGGGATGAAGGTGTGTGATCAGTGCTGGGGTCCAGGGGATGGAGGTGTGTGATCAGTGCTGGGGTCCAGGGGATGGAGGTGTGTGATCAGTGCTGGGGTCCAGGGGATGGAGGTGTGTGATCAGTGCTGGGGTCCAGGGGATGGAGGTGTGTGATCAGTGCTGGGGTCCAGGGGATGGAGGTATCTGGAGATCAGTGCTGGGGTCCAGGGGATGAAGGTGTGTGATCAGTGCTGGGGTCCAGGGGATGGAGGTGTGTGATCAGTGCTGGGGTCCAGGGGATGGAGGTGTGTGGAGATCAGTGCTGGGGTCCAGGGGATGGAGGTGTCTGGAGATCAGTGCTGGGGTCCAGGGGATGGAGCTGTGTGATCAGTGCTGGGGTCCAGGGGATGGAGGTGTCTGGAGATCAGTGCTGGGGTCCAGGGGATGGAGGTGTCTGGAGATCAGTGCTGGGGTCCAGGGGATGGAGGTGTCTGGAGATCAGTGCTGGGGTCCAGGGGATGGAGGTGTGTGATCAGTGCTGGGGTCCAGGGGATGGAGGTATCTGGAGATCAGTGCTGGGGTCCAGGGGATGGAGATGTGTGATCAGTGCTGGGGTCCAGGGGATGGAGGTGTGTGGAGATCAGTGCTGGGGTCCAGGGGATGGAGGTGTCTGGAGATCAGTGCTGGGGTCCAGGGGATGGAGCTGTGTGATCAGTGCTGGGGTCCAGCGGATGGAGGTGTCTGGAGATCAGTGCTGGGGTCCAGGGGATGGAGGTGTCTGGAGATCAGTGCTGGGGTCCAGGGGATGGAGGTGTCTGGAGATCAGTGCTGGGGTCCAGGGGATGGAGGTGTGTGATCAGTGCTGGGGTCCAGGGGATGGAGGTATCTGGAGATCAGTGCTGGGGTCCAGGGGATGGAGATGTGTGATCAGTGCTGGGGTCCAGGGGATGGAGGTGTGTGGAGATCAGTGCTGGGGTCCAGGGGATGGAGGTGTCTGGAGATCAGTGCTGGTGTCCAGGGGATGGAGCTGTGTGATCAGTGCTGGGGTCCAGTGGATGGAGGTGTCTGGAGATCAGTGCTGGTGTCCAGGGGATGGAGGTGTCTGGAGATCAGTGCTGGGGTCCAGGGGATGGAGGTGTGTGATCAATGCTGGGGTCCAGGGGATGGAGGTGTGTGATCAGTGCTGGGGTCCAGGGGATGGAGCTGTGTGATCAGTGCTGGGGTCCAGGGGATGGAGGTGTCTGGAGATCAGTGCTGGGGTCCAGGGGATGGAGGTGTCTGGAGATCAGTGTTGGGGTCCAGGGGATGGAGGTGTCTGGAGATCAGTGCTGGGGTCCAGGGGATGGAGGTGTCTGGAGATCAGTGCTGGGGTCCAGGGGATGGAGGTGTGTGATCAGTGCTGGGGTCCAGGGGATGGAGGTATCTGGAGATCAGTGCTGGGGTCCAGGGGATGGAGATGTGTGATCAGTGCTGGGGTCCAGGGGATGAAGGTGTGTGATCAGTGCTGGGGTCCAGGGGATGGAGGTGTCTGGAGATCAGTGCTGGGGTCCAGGGGATGGAGGTGTGTGATCAGTGCTGGGGTCCAGGGGATGGAGGTGTGTGATCAGTGCTGGGGTCCAGGGGATGGAGGTGTGTGATCAGTGCTGGGGTCCAGGGGATGGAGGTGTCTGGAGATCAGAGCTGGGGTCCAGGGGATGGAGGTGTCTGGAGATCAGTGCTGGGGTCCAGGGGATGGAGATGTGTGATCAGTGCTGGGGTCCAGGGGATGGAGGTGTGTGGAGATCAGTGCTGGGATCCAGGGGATGGAGGTGTCTGGAGATCAGTGCTGGGGTCCAGGGGATGGAGCTGTGTGATCAGTGCTGGGGTCCAGGGGATGGAGGTGTCTGGAGATTAGTGCTGGGGTCCAGGGGATGGAGGTGTCTGGAGATCAGTGCTGGGGTCCAGGGGATGGAGGTGTCTGGAGATCAGTGCTGGGGTCCAGGGGATGGAGGTGTGTGATCAGTGCTGGGGTCCAGGGGATGGAGGTATCTGGAGATCAGTGCTGGGGTCCAGGGGATGGAGATGTGTGATCAGTGCTGGGGTCCACGGGATGTAGGTGTGTGGAGATCAGTGCTGGGGTCCAGGGGATGGAGGTGTCTGGAGATCAGTGCTGGGGTCCAGGGGATGGAGCTGTGTGATCAGTGCTGGGGTCCAGCGGATGGAGGTGTCTGGAGATCAGTGCTGGGGTCCAGGGGATGGAGGTGTCTGGAGATCAGTGCTGGGGTCCAGGGGATGGAGATGTGTGATCAGTGCTGGGGTCCAGGGGATGGAGGTGTGTGGAGATCAGTGCTGGGATCCAGGGGATGGAGGTGTCTGGAGATCAGTGCTGGGGTCCAGGGGATGGAGCTGTGTGATCAGTGCTGGGGTCCAGGGGATGGAGGTGTCTGGAGATTAGTGCTGGGGTCCAGGGGATGGAGGTGTCTGGAGATCAGTGCTGGGGTCCAGGGGATGTAGGTGTGTGGAGATCAGTGCTGGTGTCCAGGGGATGTAGGTGTGTGGAGATCAGTGCTGGGGTCCAGGGGTGGAGGTGTCTGGAGATCAGTGCTGGGGTCCAGGGGATGGAGCTGTGTGATCAGTGCTGGGGTCCAGCGGATGGAGGTGTCTGGAGATCAGTGCTGGGGTCCAGGGGATGGAGGTGTCTGGAGATCAGTGCTGGGGTCCAGGGGATGGAGGTGTGTGATCAGTGCTGGGGTCCAGGGGATGGAGGTATCTGGAGATCAGTGCTGGGGTCCAGGGGATGGAGATGTGTGATCAGTGCTGGGGTCCAGGGGATGGAGGTGTGTGGAGATCAGTGCTGGGGTCCAGGGGATGGAGGTGTCTGGAGATCAGTGCTGGTGTCCAGGGGATGGAGCTGTGTGATCACTGCTGGGGTCCAGTGGATGGAGGTGTCTGGAGATCAGTGCTGGTGTCCAGGGGATGGAGGTGTCTGGAGATCAGTGCTGGGGTCCAGGGGATGGAGGTGTGTGATCAATGCTGGGGTCCAGGGGATGGAGGTATCTGGAGATCAGTGATGGGGTCCAGGGGATGAAGGTGTGTGATCAGTGCTGGGGTCCAGGGGATGGAGGTGTGTGATCAGTGCTGGGGTCCAGGGGATGGAGCTGTGTGATCAGTGCTGGGGTCCAGGGGATGGAGGTGTCTGGAGATCAGTGCTGGGGTCCAGGGGATGGAGGTGTCTGGAGATCAGTGCTGGGGTCCAGGGGATGGAGGTGTCTGGAGATCAGTGCTGGGGTCCAGGGGATGGAGGTGTCTGGAGATCAGTGCTGGGGTCCAGGGGATGGAGGTGTGTGATCAGTGCTGGGGTCCAGGGGATGGAGGTATCTGGAGATCAGTGCTGGGGTCCAGGGGATGGAGATGTGTGATCAGTGCTGGGGTCCAGGGGATGGAGGTGTGTGGAGATCAGTGCTGGGGTCCAGGGGATGGAGGTGTCTGGAGTTCAGTGCTGGGGTCCAGGGGATGGAGGTGTGTGGAGATCAGTGCTGGGGTCCAGGGGATGGAGGTGTCTGGAGATCAGTGCTGGGGTCCAGGGGATGGAGCTGTGTGATCAGTGCTGGGGTCCAGGGGATGGAGGTGTCTGGAGATCAGTGCTGGGGTCCAGGGGATGGAGGTGACTGGAGATCAGTGCTGGGGTCCAGGGGATGGAGGTGTCTGGAGATCAGTGCTGGGGTCCAGGGGATGGAGGTGTGTGATCAGTGCTGGGGTCCAGGGGATGGTGGTATCTGGAGATCAGTGCTGGGGTCCAGGGGATGGAGCTGTGTGATCAGTGCTGGGGTCCAGGGGATGGAGGTGTCTGGAGATCAGTGCTGGGGTCCAGGGGATGGAGGTGTCTGGAGATCAGTGCTGGGGTCCAGGGGATGGAGGTGTCTGGAGATCAGTGCTGGGGTCCAGGGGATGGAGGTGTGTGATCAATGCTGGGGTCCAGGGGATGGAGGTATCTGGAGATCAGTGCTGGGGTCCAGGGGATGAAGGTGTGTGATCAGTGCTGGGGTCCAGGGGATGGAGGTGTGTGATCAGTGCTGGGGTCCAGGGGATGGAGGTGTGTAATCAGTGCTGGGGTCCAGGGGATGGAGGTGTGTGATCAGTGCTGGGGTCCAGGGGATGGAGGTGTCTGGAGATCCGTGCTGGGGTCCAGGGGATGGAGGTGTCTGGAGATCAGTGCTGGGGTCCAGGGGATGGAGCTGTGTGATCAGTGCTGGGGTGCAGGGGATGGAGGTGTCTGGAGATCAGTGCTGGGGTCCAGGGGATGGAGATGTGTGATCAGTGCTGGGGTCCAGGGGATGGAGGTATCTGGAGATCAGTGCTGGGGTCCAGGGGATGGAGATGTGTGATCAGTGCTGGGGTCCAGGGGATGGAGGTGTGTGGAGATCAGTGCTGGGGTCCAGGGGATGGAGGTGTCTGGAGATCAGTGCTGGGGTCCAGGGGATGGAGCTGTGTGATCAGTGCTGGGGTCCAGGGGATGGAGGTGTCTGGAGATCAGTGCTGGGGTCCAGGGGATGGAGGTGTCTGGAGATCAGTGCTGGGGTCCAGGGGATGGAGGTGTGTGATCAATGCTGGGGTCCAGGGGATGGAGGTATCTGGAGATCAGTGCTGGGGTCCAGGGGATGGAGATGTGTGATCAGTGCTGGGGTCTAGGGGATGGAGGTGTGTGGAGATCAGTGCTGGGGTCCAGGGGATGGAGGTGTCTGGAGATCAGTGCTGGGGTCCAGGGGATGGAGCTGTGTGATCAGTGCTGGGGTCCAGGGGATGGAGGTGTCTGGAGATCAGTGCTGGGGTCCAGGGGATGGAGGTGTCTGGAGATCAGTGCTGGGGTCCAGGGGATGGAGGTGTCTGGAGATCAGTGCTGGGGTCCAGGGGATGGAGGTGTGTGATCAATGCTGGGGTCCAGGGGATGGAGGTATCTGGAGATCAGTGCTGGGGTACAGGGGATGAAGGTGTGTGATCAGTGCTGGGGTCCAGGGGATGGAGGTGTGTGATCAGTGCTGGGGTCCAGGGGATGGAGGTGTGTAATCAGTGCTGGGGTCCAGGGGATGGAGGTGTGTGATCAGTGCTGGGGTCCAGGGGATGGAGGTGTCTGGAGATCCGTGCTGGGGTCCAGGGGATGGAGGTGTCTGGAGATCAGTGCTGGGGTCCAGGGGATGGAGCTGTGTGATCAGTGCTGGGGTGCAGGGGATGGAGGTGTCTGGAGATCAGTGCTGGGGTCCAGGGGATGGAGATGTGTGATCAGTGCTGGGGTCCAGGGGATGGAGGTATCTGGAGATCAGTGCTGGGGTCCAGGGGATGGAGATGTGTGATCAGTGCTGGGGTCCAGGGGATGGAGGTGTGTGGAGATCAGTGCTGGGGTCCAGGGGATGGAGGTGTCTGGAGATCAGTGCTGGGGTCCAGGGGATGGAGGTGTCTGGAGATCAGTGCTGGGGTCCAGGGAATGGAGGTGTCTGGAGATCAGTGCTGGGGTCCAGGGGATGGAGGTGTCTGGAGATCAGTGCTGGGGTCCAGGGGATGGAGGTGTGTGATCAATGCTGGGGTCCAGGGGATGGAGGTATCTGGAGATCAGTGCTGGGGTCCAGGGGATGAAGGTGTGTGATCAGTGCTGGGGTCCAGGGGATGGAGGTGTGTGATCAGTGCTGGGGTCCAGGGGATGGAGGTGTGTAATCAGTGCTGGGGTCCAGGGGATGGAGGTGTGTGATCAGTGCTGGGGTCTAGGGGATGGAGGTGTCTGGAGATCCGTGCTGGGGTCCAGGGGATGGAGGTGTCTGGAGATCAGTGCTGGGGTCCAGGGGATGGAGCTGTGTGATCAGTGCTGGGGTGCAGGGGATGGAGGTGTCTGGAGATCAGTGCTGGGGTCCAGGGGATGGAGGTGTCTGGAGATCAGTGCTGGGGTCCAGGGGATGGAGGTGTCTGTAGATCAGTGCTGGGGTCCAGGGGATGGAGGTGTCTGGAGATCAGTGCTGGGGTCCAGGGGATGGAGGTGTGTGGAGATCAGTGCTGGGATCCAGGGGATGGAGGTGTCTGGAGATCAGTGCTGGGGTCCAGGGGATGGAGCTGTGTGATCAGTGCTGGGGTCCAGGGGATGGAGGTGTCTGGAGATTAGTGCTGGGGTCCAGGGGATGGAGGTGTCTGGAGATCAGTGCTGGGGTCCAGGGGATGGAGGTGTCTGGAGATCAGTGCTGGGGTCCAGGGGATGGAGGTGTGTGATCAGTGCTGGGGTCCAGGGGATGGAGGTATCTGGAGATCAGTGCTGGGGTCCAGGGGATGGAGATGTGTGATCAGTGCTGGGGTCCACGGGATGTAGGTGTGTGGAGATCAGTGCTGGGGTCCAGGGGATGGAGGTGTCTGGAGATCAGTGCTGGGGTCCAGGGGATGGAGCTGTGTGATCAGTGCTGGGGTCCAGCGGATGGAGGTGTCTGGAGATCAGTGCTGGGGTCCAGGGGATGGAGGTGTCTGGAGATCAGTGCTGGGGTCCAGGGGATGGAGATGTGTGATCAGTGCTGGGGTCCAGGGGATGGAGGTGTGTGGAGATCAGTGCTGGGATCCAGGGGATGGAGGTGTCTGGAGATCAGTGCTGGGGTCCAGGGGATGGAGCTGTGTGATCAGTGCTGGGGTCCAGGGGATGGAGGTGTCTGGAGATTAGTGCTGGGGTCCAGGGGATGGAGGTGTCTGGAGATCAGTGCTGGGGTCCAGGGGATGTAGGTGTGTGGAGATCAGTGCTGGTGTCCAGGGGATGTAGGTGTGTGGAGATCAGTGCTGGGGTCCAGGGGTGGAGGTGTCTGGAGATCAGTGCTGGGGTCCAGGGGATGGAGCTGTGTGATCAGTGCTGGGGTCCAGCGGATGGAGGTGTCTGGAGATCAGTGCTGGGGTCCAGGGGATGGAGGTGTCTGGAGATCAGTGCTGGGGTCCAGGGGATGGAGGTGTGTGATCAGTGCTGGGGTCCAGGGGATGGAGGTATCTGGAGATCAGTGCTGGGGTCCAGGGGATGGAGATGTGTGATCAGTGCTGGGGTCCAGGGGATGGAGGTGTGTGGAGATCAGTGCTGGGGTCCAGGGGATGGAGGTGTCTGGAGATCAGTGCTGGTGTCCAGGGGATGGAGCTGTGTGATCACTGCTGGGGTCCAGTGGATGGAGGTGTCTGGAGATCAGTGCTGGTGTCCAGGGGATGGAGGTGTCTGGAGATCAGTGCTGGGGTCCAGGGGATGGAGGTGTGTGATCAATGCTGGGGTCCAGGGGATGGAGGTATCTGGAGATCAGTGATGGGGTCCAGGGGATGAAGGTGTGTGATCAGTGCTGGGGTCCAGGGGATGGAGGTGTGTGATCAGTGCTGGGGTCCAGGGGATGGAGCTGTGTGATCAGTGCTGGGGTCCAGGGGATGGAGGTGTCTGGAGATCAGTGCTGGGGTCCAGGGGATGGAGGTGTCTGGAGATCAGTGCTGGGGTCCAGGGGATGGAGGTGTCTGGAGATCAGTGCTGGGGTCCAGGGGATGGAGGTGTCTGGAGATCAGTGCTGGGGTCCAGGGGATGGAGGTGTGTGATCAGTGCTGGGGTCCAGGGGATGGAGGTATCTGGAGATCAGTGCTGGGGTCCAGGGGATGGAGATGTGTGATCAGTGCTGGGGTCCAGGGGATGGAGGTGTGTGGAGATCAGTGCTGGGGTCCAGGGGATGGAGGTGTCTGGAGTTCAGTGCTGGGGTCCAGGGGATGGAGGTGTGTGGAGATCAGTGCTGGGGTCCAGGGGATGGAGGTGTCTGGAGATCAGTGCTGGGGTCCAGGGGATGGAGCTGTGTGATCAGTGCTGGGGTCCAGGGGATGGAGGTGTCTGGAGATCAGTGCTGGGGTCCAGGGGATGGAGGTGACTGGAGATCAGTGCTGGGGTCCAGGGGATGGAGGTGTCTGGAGATCAGTGCTGGGGTCCAGGGGATGGAGGTGTGTGATCAGTGCTGGGGTCCAGGGGATGGTGGTATCTGGAGATCAGTGCTGGGGTCCAGGGGATGGAGCTGTGTGATCAGTGCTGGGGTCCAGGGGATGGAGGTGTCTGGAGATCAGTGCTGGGGTCCAGGGGATGGAGGTGTCTGGAGATCAGTGCTGGGGTCCAGGGGATGGAGGTGTCTGGAGATCAGTGCTGGGGTCCAGGGGATGGAGGTGTGTGATCAATGCTGGGGTCCAGGGGATGGAGGTATCTGGAGATCAGTGCTGGGGTCCAGGGGATGAAGGTGTGTGATCAGTGCTGGGGTCCAGGGGATGGAGGTGTGTGATCAGTGCTGGGGTCCAGGGGATGGAGGTGTGTAATCAGTGCTGGGGTCCAGGGGATGGAGGTGTGTGATCAGTGCTGGGGTCCAGGGGATGGAGGTGTCTGGAGATCCGTGCTGGGGTCCAGGGGATGGAGGTGTCTGGAGATCAGTGCTGGGGTCCAGGGGATGGAGCTGTGTGATCAGTGCTGGGGTGCAGGGGATGGAGGTGTCTGGAGATCAGTGCTGGGGTCCAGGGGATGGAGATGTGTGATCAGTGCTGGGGTCCAGGGGATGGAGGTATCTGGAGATCAGTGCTGGGGTCCAGGGGATGGAGATGTGTGATCAGTGCTGGGGTCCAGGGGATGGAGGTGTGTGGAGATCAGTGCTGGGGTCCAGGGGATGGAGGTGTCTGGAGATCAGTGCTGGGGTCCAGGGGATGGAGCTGTGTGATCAGTGCTGGGGTCCAGGGGATGGAGGTGTCTGGAGATCAGTGCTGGGGTCCAGGGGATGGAGGTGTCTGGAGATCAGTGCTGGGGTCCAGGGGATGGAGGTGTGTGATCAATGCTGGGGTCCAGGGGATGGAGGTATCTGGAGATCAGTGCTGGGGTCCAGGGGATGGAGATGTGTGATCAGTGCTGGGGTCTAGGGGATGGAGGTGTGTGGAGATCAGTGCTGGGGTCCAGGGGATGGAGGTGTCTGGAGATCAGTGCTGGGGTCCAGGGGATGGAGCTGTGTGATCAGTGCTGGGGTCCAGGGGATGGAGGTGTCTGGAGATCAGTGCTGGGGTCCAGGGGATGGAGGTGTCTGGAGATCAGTGCTGGGGTCCAGGGGATGGAGGTGTCTGGAGATCAGTGCTGGGGTCCAGGGGATGGAGGTGTGTGATCAATGCTGGGGTCCAGGGGATGGAGGTATCTGGAGATCAGTGCTGGGGTACAGGGGATGAAGGTGTGTGATCAGTGCTGGGGTCCAGGGGATGGAGGTGTGTGATCAGTGCTGGGGTCCAGGGGATGGAGGTGTGTAATCAGTGCTGGGGTCCAGGGGATGGAGGTGTGTGATCAGTGCTGGGGTCCAGGGGATGGAGGTGTCTGGAGATCCGTGCTGGGGTCCAGGGGATGGAGGTGTCTGGAGATCAGTGCTGGGGTCCAGGGGATGGAGCTGTGTGATCAGTGCTGGGGTGCAGGGGATGGAGGTGTCTGGAGATCAGTGCTGGGGTCCAGGGGATGGAGATGTGTGATCAGTGCTGGGGTCCAGGGGATGGAGGTATCTGGAGATCAGTGCTGGGGTCCAGGGGATGGAGATGTGTGATCAGTGCTGGGGTCCAGGGGATGGAGGTGTGTGGAGATCAGTGCTGGGGTCCAGGGGATGGAGGTGTCTGGAGATCAGTGCTGGGGTCCAGGGGATGGAGGTGTCTGGAGATCAGTGCTGGGGTCCAGGGAATGGAGGTGTCTGGAGATCAGTGCTGGGGTCCAGGGGATGGAGGTGTCTGGAGATCAGTGCTGGGGTCCAGGGGATGGAGGTGTGTGATCAATGCTGGGGTCCAGGGGATGGAGGTATCTGGAGATCAGTGCTGGGGTCCAGGGGATGAAGGTGTGTGATCAGTGCTGGGGTCCAGGGGATGGAGGTGTGTGATCAGTGCTGGGGTCCAGGGGATGGAGGTGTGTAATCAGTGCTGGGGTCCAGGGGATGGAGGTGTGTGATCAGTGCTGGGGTCTAGGGGATGGAGGTGTCTGGAGATCCGTGCTGGGGTCCAGGGGATGGAGGTGTCTGGAGATCAGTGCTGGGGTCCAGGGGATGGAGCTGTGTGATCAGTGCTGGGGTGCAGGGGATGGAGGTGTCTGGAGATCAGTGCTGGGGTCCAGGGGATGGAGGTGTCTGGAGATCAGTGCTGGGGTCCAGGGGATGGAGGTGTCTGTAGATCAGTGCTGGGGTCCAGGGGATGGAGGTGTCTGGAGATCAGTGCTGGGGTCCAGGGGATGGAGCTGTGTGATCAGTGCTGGGGTCCAGGGGATGGAGGTGTCTGGAGATCAGTGCTGGGGTCCAGGGGATGGAGGTGTCTGGAGATCAGTGCTGGGGTCCAGGGGATGGAGGTGTGTGATCAATGCTGGGGTCCAGGGGATGGAGGTATCTGGAGATCAGTGCTGGGGTCCAGGGGATGGAGGTGTCTGGAGATCAGTGCTGGGGTCCAGAGGATGGAGCTGTGTGATCAGTGCTGGGGTCCAGCGGATGGAGGTGTCTGGAGATCAGTGCTGGGGTCCAGGGGATGGAGGTGTCTGGAGATCAGTGATGGGGTCCAGGGGATGGAGGTGTCTGGAGATCAGTGCTGGGGTCCAGGGGATGGAGGTGTGTGATCAGTGCTGGGGTCCAGGGGATGGAGGTATCTGGAGATCAGTGCTGGGGTCCAGGGGATGGAGATGTGTGATCAGTGCTGGGTCCAGGGGATGGAGGTGTGTGGAGATCAGTGCTGGGGTCCAGGGGATGGAGGTGTCTGGAGATCAGTGCTGGTGTCCAGGGGATGGAGCTGTGTGATCAGTGCTGGGGTCCAGTGGATGGAGGTGTCTGGAGATCAGTGCTGGTGTCCAGGGGATGGAGGTGTCTGGAGATCAGTGCTGGGGTCCAGGGGATGGAGGTGTGTGATCAATGCTGGGGTCCAGGGGATGGAGGTATCTGGAGATCAGTGATGGGGTCCAGGGGATGAAGGTGTGTGATCAGTGCTGGGGTCCAGGGGATGGAGGTGTGTGATCAGTGCTGGGGTCCAGGGGATGGAGCTGTGTGATCAGTGCTGGGGTCCAGGGGATGGAGGTGTCTGGAGATCAGTGCTGGGGTCCAGGGGATGGAGGTGTCTGGAGATCAGTGCTGGGGTCCAGGGGATGGAGGTGTCTGGAGATCAGTGCTGGGGTCCAGGGGATGGAGGTGTGTGATCAGTGCTGGGGTCCAGGGGATGGAGGTATCTGGAGATCAGTGCTGGGGTCCAGGGGATGGAGATGTGTGATCAGTGCTGGGGTCCAGGGGATGAAGGTGTGTGATCAGTGCTGGGGTCCAGGGGATGGAGGTGTGTGATCAGTGCTGGGGTCCAGGGGATGGAGGTGTGTGATCAGTGCTGGGGTCCAGGGGATGGAGGTGTGTGATCAGTGCTGGGGTCCAGGGGATGGAGGTGTGTGATCAGTGCTGGGGTCCAGGGGATGGAGGTGTCTGGAGATCAGAGCTGGGGTCCAGGGGATGGAGGTGTCTGGAGATCAGTGCTGGGGTCCAGGGGATGGAGATGTGTGATCAGTGCTGGGGTCCAGGGGATGGAGGTGTGTGGAGATCAGTGCTGGGATCCAGGGGATGGAGGTGTCTGGAGATCAGTGCTGGGGTCCAGGGGATGGAGCTGTGTGATCAGTGCTGGGGTCCAGGGGATGGAGGTGTCTGGAGATTAGTGCTGGGGTCCAGGGGATGGAGGTGTCTGGAGATCAGTGCTGGGGTCCAGGGGATGGAGGTGTGTGATCAGTGCTGGGGTCCAGGGGATGGAGGTATCTGGAGATCAGTGCTGGGGTCCAGGGGATGGAGATGTGTGATCAGTGCTGGGGTCCAGGGGATGTAGGTGTGTGGAGATCAGTGCTGGGGTCCAGCGGATGGAGGTGTCTGGAGATCAGTGCTGGGGTCCAGGGGATGGAGCTGTGTGATCAGTGCTGGGGTCCAGCGGATGGAGGTGTCTGGAGATCAGTGCTGGGGTCCAGGGGATGGAGGTGTCTGGAGATCAGTGCTGGGGTCCAGGGGATGGAGGTGTCTGGAGATCAGTGCTGGGGTCCAGGGGATGGAGGTGTGTGATCAGTGCTGGGGTCCAGGGGATGGAGGTATCTGGAGATCAGTGCTGGGGTCCAGGGGATGGAGATGTGTGATCAGTGCTGGGGTCCAGGGGATGGAGGTGTGTGGAGATCAGTGCTGGGGTCCAGGGGATGGAGGTGTCTGGAGATCAGTGCTGGTGTCCAGGGGATGGAGCTGTGTGATCAGTGCTGGGGTCCAGTGGATGGAGGTGTCTGGAGATCAGTGCTGGTGTCCAGGGGATGGAGGTGTCTGGAGATCAGTGCTGGGGTCCAGGGGATGGAGGTGTGTGATCAATGCTGGGGTCCAGGGGATGGAGGTATCTGGAGATCAGTGATGGGGTCCAGGGGATGAAGGTGTGTGATCAGTGCTGGGGTCCAGGGGATGGAGGTGTGTGATCAGTGCTGGGGTCCAGGGGATGGAGCTGTGTGATCAGTGCTGGGGTCCAGGGGATGGAGGTGTCTGGAGATCAGTGCTGGGGTCCAGGGGATGGAGGTGTCTGGAGATCAGTGCTGGGGTCCAGGGGATGGAGGTGTCTGGAGATCAGTGCTGGGGTCCAGGGGATGGAGGTGTCTGGAGATCAGTGCTGGGGTCCAGGGGATGGAGGTGTGTGATCAGTGCTGGGGTCCAGGGGATGGAGGTATCTGGAGATCAGTGCTGGGGTCCAGGGGATGGAGATGTGTGATCAGTGCTGGGGTCCAGGGGATGGAGGTGTGTGGAGATCAGTGCTGGGGTCCAGGGGATGGAGGTGTCTGGAGTTCAGTGCTGGGGTCCAGGGGATGTAGGTGTGTGGAGATCAGTGCTGGGGTCCAGGGGATGGAGGTGTCTGGAGATCAGTGCTGGGGTCCAGGGGATGGAGCTGTGTGATCAGTGCTGTGGTCCAGGGGATGGAGGTGTCTGGAGATCAGTGCTGGGGTCCAGGGGATGGAGGTGTCTGGAGATCAGTGCTGGGGTCCAGGGGATGGAGGTGTCTGGAAATCAGTGCTGGGGTCCAGGGGATGGAGGTGTGTGATCAGTGCTGGGGTCCAGGGGATGGTGGTATCTGGAGATCAGTGCTGGGGTCCAGGGGATGGAGCTGTGTGATCAGTGCTGGGGTCCAGGGGATGGAGGTGTTTGGAGATCAGTGCTGGGGTCCAGGGGATGGAGGTGTCTGGAGATCAGTGCTGGGGTCCAGGGGATGGAGGTGTCTGGAGATCAGTGCTGGGGTCCAGGGGATGGAGGTGTGTGATCAATGCTGGGGTCCAGGGGATGGAGGTATCTGGAGATCAGTGCTGGGGTCCAGGGGATGAAGGTGTGTGATCAGTGCTGGGGTCCAGGGGATGGAGGTGTGTGATCAGTGCTGGGGTCCAGGGGATGGAGGTGTGTAATCAGTGCTGGGGTCCAGGGGATGGAGGTGTGTGATCAGTGCTGGGGTCCAGGGGATGGAGGTGTCTGGAGATCCGTGCTGGGGTCCAGGGGATGGAGGTGTCTGGAGATCAGTGCTGGGGTCCAGGGGATGGAGCTGTGTGATCAGTGCTGGGGTGCAGGGGATGGAGGTGTCTGGAGATCAGTGCTGGGGTCCAGGGGATGGAGATGTGTGATCAGTGCTGGAGTCCAGGGGATGGAGGTATCTGGAGATCAGTGCTGGGGTCCAGGGGATGGAGATGTGTGATCAGTGCTGGGGTCCAGGGGATGGTGGTGTGTGGAGATCAGTGCTGGGGTCCAGGGGATGGAGGTGTCTGGAGATCAGTGCTGGGGTCCAGGGGATGGAGCTGTGTGATCAGTGCTGGGGTCCAGGGGATGGAGGTGTCTGGAGATCAGTGCTGGGGTCCAGGGGATGGAGGTGTCTGGAGATCAGTGCTGGGGTCCAGGGGATGGAGGTGTGTGATCAATGCTGGGGTCCAGGGGATGGAGGTATCTGGAGATCAGTGCTGGGGTCCAGGGGATGGAGATGTGTGATCAGTGCTGGGGTCCAGGGGATGGAGGTGTGTGGAGATCAGTGCTGGGGTCCAGGGGATGGAGGTGTCTGGAGATCAGTGCTGGGGTCCAGGGGATGGAGCTGTGTGATCAGTGCTGTGGTCCAGGGGATGGAGGTGTCTGGAGATCAGTGCTGGGGTCCAGGGGATGGAGGTGTCTGGAGATCAGTGCTGGGGTCCAGGGGATGGAGGTGTCTGGAGATCAGTGCTGGGGTCCAGGGGATGGAGGTGTGTGATCAATGCTGGGGTCCAGGGGATGGAGGTATCTGGAGATCAGTGCTGGGGTACAGGGGATGAAGGTGTGTGATCAGTGCTGTGGTCCAGGGGATGGAGGTGTGTGATCAGTGCTGGGGTCCAGGGGATGGAGGTGTGTAATCAGTGCTGGGGTCCAGGGGATGGTGGTGTCTGGAGATCCGTGCTGGGGTCCAGGGGATGGAGGTGTCTGGAGATTCGTGCTGGGGTCCAGGGGATGGAGGTGTCTGGAGATCAGTGCTGGGGTCCAGGGGATGGAGCTGTGTGATCAGTGCTGGGGTGCAGGGGATGGAGGTGTCTGGAGATCAGTGCTGGGGTCCAGGGGATGGAGATGTGTGATCAGTGCTGGGGTCCAGGGGATGGAGGTATCTGGAGATCAGTGCTGGTGTCCAGGGGATGGAGATGTGTGATCAGTGCTGGGGTCCAGGGGATGGAGGTGTGTGGAGATCAGTGCTGGGGTCCAGGGGATTGAGGTGTCTGGAGATCAGTGCTGGGGTCCAGGGGATGGAGGTGTCTGGAGATCAGTGCTGGGGTCCAGGGGATGGAGGTGTCTGGAGATCAGTGCTGGGGTCCAGGGGATGGAGGTGTCTGGAGATCAGTGCTGGGGTCCAGGGGATGGAGGTGTGTGATCAATGCTGGGGTCCAGGGGATGGAGGTATCTGGAGATCAGTGCTGGGGTCCAGGGGATGAAGGTGTGTGATCAGTGCTGGGGTCCAGGGGATGGAGGTGTGTCATCAGTGCTGGGGTCCAGGGGATGGAGGTGTGTAATCAGTGCTGGGGTCCAGGGGATGGAGGTGTGTGATCAGTGCTGGGGTCTAGGGGATGGAGGTGTCTGGAGATCCGTGCTGGGGTCCAGGGGATGGAGGTGTCTGGAGATCAGTGCTGGGGTCCAGGGGATGGAGCTGTGTGATCACTGCTGGGGTGCAGGGGATGGAGGTGTCTGGAGATCAGTGCTGGGGTCCAGGGGATGGAGGTGTCTGGAGATCAGTGCTGGGGTCCAGGGGATGGAGGTGTCTGGAGATCAGTGCTGGGGTCCAGGGGATGGAGGTGTCTGGAGATCAGTGCTGGGGTCCAGGGGATGGAGCTGTGTGATCAGTGCTGGGGTCCAGGGGATGGAGGTGTCTGGAGATCAGTGCTGGGGTCCAGGGGATGGAGGTGTCTGGAGATCAGTGCTGGGGTCCAGGGGATGGAGGTGTGTGATCAATGCTGGGGTCCAGGGGATGGAGGTATCTGGAGATCAGTGCTGGGGTCCAGGGGATGAAGGTGTGTGATCAGTGCTGGGGTCCAGGGGATGGAGGTGTCTGGAGATCAGTGCTGGGGTCCAGGGGATGGAGCTGTGTGATCAGTGCTGGGGTCCAGGGGATGGAGGTGTCTGGAGATCAGTGCTGGGGTCCAGGGGATGGAGGTGTCTGGAGATCAGTGCTGGTGTCCAGGGGATGGAGGTGTCTGGAGATCAGTGCTGGGGTCCAGGGGATGGAGGCGTCTGGAGATCAGTGCTGGGGTCCAGGGGATGGAGGTGTGTGATCAGTCCTGGGGTCCAGGGGATGGAGGTATCTGGAGATTAGTGCTGGGGTCCAGGGGATGGAAGTGTCTGGAGATCAGTGCTGGGGTCCAGGGGATGGAGGTGTGTGGTCAGTGCTGGGGTCCTGGGGATGGAGGTATCTGGAGATCAGTGCTGGGGTCCAGGGGATGGAGATGTGTGATCAGTGCTGGGGTCCAGGGGATGGAGGTGTGTGGAGATCAGTGCTGGGGTCCAGGGGATGGAGGTGTCTGGAGATCAGTGCTGGGGTCCAGGGGATGGAGCTGTGTGATCAGTGCTGGGGTCCAGGGGATGGAGGTGTCTGGAGATCAGTGCTGGGGTCCAGGGGATGGGGGTGTGTGATCAGTGCTGGGGTCCAGGGGATGGAGGTGTCTGGAGATCCGTGCTGGGGTCCAGGGGATGGAGGTGTCTGGAGATCAGTGCTGGGGTCCAGGGGATGGAGCTGTGTGATCAGTGCTGGGGTGCAGGGGATGGAGGTGTCTGGAGATCAGTGCTGGGGTCCAGGGGATGGAGATGTGTGATCAGTGCTGGGGTCCAGGGGATGGAGGTGTGTGGAGATCAGTGCTGGGGTCCAGGGGATGGAGGTGTGTGATCAGTGCTGGGGTCCAGGGGATGGAGGTGTCTGGAGATCCGTGCTGGGGTCCAGGGGATGGAGGTGTCTGGAGATCAGTGCTGGGGTCCAGGGGATGGAGCTGTGTGATCAGTGCTGGGGTGCAGGGGATGGAGGTGTCTGGAGATCAGTGCTGGGGTCCAGGGGATGGTGATGTGTGATCAGTGCTGGGGTCCAGGGGATGGAGGTGTGTGGAGATCAGTGCTGGGGTCCAGGGGATGGAGGTGTCTGGAGATCAGTGCTGGGGTCCAGGGGATGGAGCTGTGTGATCAGTGCTGGGGTCCAGGGGATGGAGGTGTCTGGAGATCAGTGCTGGGGTCCAGGGGATGGAGGTGTCTGGAGATCAGTGCTGGGGTCCAGGGGATGGAGGTGTCTGGAGATCAGTGCTGGGGTCCAGGGGATGGAGGTGTGTGATCAGTGCTGGGGTCCAGGGGATGGAGGTATCTGGAGATCAGTGCTGGGGTCCAGGGGATGGAGATGTGTGATCAGTGCTGGGGTCCAGGGGATGGAGGTGTGTGGAGATCAGTGCTGGGGTCCAGGGGATGGAGGTGTCTGGAGATCAGTGCTGGGGTCCAGGGGATGGAGCTGTGTGATCAGTGCTGGGGTCCAGGGGATGGAGGTGTCTGGAGATCAGTGCTGGGGTCCAGGGGATGGAGGTGTCTGGAGATCAGTGCTGGGGTCCAGGGGATGGAGGTGTGTGATCAATGCTGGGGTCCAGGGGATGGAGGTATCTGGAGATCAGTGCTGGGGTCCAGGGGATGGATGTGTCTGGAGATCAGTGCTGGAGTCCAGGGGATAGAGGTGTGTGATCAGTGCTGGGGTCCAGGGGATGGAGGTGTGTAATCAGTGCTGGGGTCCAGGGGATGGAGTTGTGTGATCAGTGCTGGGGTCCAGGGGATGGAGGTGTCTGGAGATCCGTGCTGGGGTCCAGGGGATGGAGGTGTCTGGAGATCAGTGCTGGGGTCCAGGGGATGGAGCTGTGTGATCAGTGCTGGGGTGCAGGGGATGGAGGTGTCTGGAGATCAGTGCTGGGGTCCAGGGGATGGAGGTGTCTGGAGATCAGTGCTGGGGTCCAGGGGATGGAGGTGTGTGATCAATGCTGGGGTCCAGGGGATGGAGGTATCTGGAGATCAGTGCTGGGGTCCAGGGGATGGAGATGTGTGATCAGTGCTGGGGTCCAGGGGATGGAGGTGTGTGGAGATCAGTGCTGGGGTCCAGGGGATGGAGGTGTCTGGAGATCAGTGCTGGGGTCCAGGGGATGGAGCTGTGTGATCAGTGCTGTGGTCCAGGGGATGGAGGTGTCTGGAGATCAGTGCTGGGGTCCAGGGGATGGAGGTGTCTGGAGATCAGTGCTGGGGTCCAGGGGATGGAGGTGTCTGGAGATCAGTGCTGGGGTCCAGGGGATGGAGGTGTGTGATCAATGCTGGGGTCCAGGGGATGGAGGTATCTGGAGATCAGTGCTGGGGTACAGGGGATGAAGGTGTGTGATCAGTGCTGGGGTCCAGGGGATGGAGGTGTGTGATCAGTGCTGGGGTCCAGGGGATGGAGGTGTGTAATCAGTGCTGGGGTCCAGGGGATGGTGGTGTCTGGAGATCCGTGCTGGGGTCCAGGGGATGGAGGTGTCTGGAGATTCGTGCTGGGGTCCAGGGGATGGAGGTGTCTGGAGATCAGTGCTGGGGTCCAGGGGATGGAGCTGTGTGATCAGTGCTGGGGTGCAGGGGATGGAGGTGTCTGGAGATCAGTGCTGGGGTCCAGGGGATGGAGATGTGTGATCAGTGCTGGGGTCCAGGGGATGGAGGTATCTGGAGATCAGTGCTGGGGTCCAGGGGATGGAGATGTGTGATCAGTGCTGGGGTCCAGGGGATGGAGGTGTGTGGAGATCAGTGCTGGGGTCCAGGGGATGGTGGTGTCTGGAGATCAGTGCTGGGGTCCAGGGGATGGAGGTGTCTGGAGATCAGTGCTGGGGTCCAGGGGATGGAGGTGTCTGGAGATCAGTGCTGGGGTCCAGGGGATGGAGGTGTCTGGAGATCAGTGCTGGGGTCCAGGGGATGGAGGTGTGTGATCAATGCTGGGGTCCAGGGGATGGAGGTATCTGGAGATCAGTGCTGGGGTCCAGGGGATGAAGGTGTGTGATCAGTGCTGGGGTCCAGGGGATGGAGGTGTGTCATCAGTGCTGGGGTCCAGGGGATGGAGGTGTGTAATCAGTGCTGGGGTCCAGGGGATGGAGGTGAGTGATCAGTGCTGGGGTCTAGGGGATGGAGGTGTCTGGAGATCCGTGCTGGGGTCCAGGGGATGGAGGTGTCTGGAGATCAGTGCTGGGGTCCAGGGGATGGAGCTGTGTGATCAGTGCTGGGGTGCAGGGGATGGAGGTGTCTGGAGATCAGTGCTGGGGTCCAGGGGATGGAGGTGTCTGGAGATCAGTGCTGGGGTCCAGGGGATGGAGGTGTCTGGAGATCAGTGCTGGGGTCCAGGGGATGGAGGTGTCTGGAGATCAGTGCTGGGGTCCAGGGGATGGAGCTGTGTGATCAGTGCTGGGGTCCAGGGGATGGAGGTGTCTGGAGATCAGTGCTGGGGTCCAGGGGATGGAGGTGTCTGGAGATCAGTGCTGGGGCCAGGGGATGGAGGTGTGTGATCAATGCTGGGGTCCAGGGGATGGAGGTATCTGGAGATCAGTGCTGGGGTCCAGGGGATGAAGGTGTGTGATCAGTGCTGGGGTCCAGGAGATGGAGGTGTCTGGAGATCAGTGCTGGGGTCCAGGGGATGGAGCTGTGTGATCAGTGCTGGGGTCCAGGGGATGGAGGTGTCTGGAGATCCGTGCTGGGGTCCAGGGGATGGAGGTGTCTGGAGATCAGTGCTGGGGTCCAGGGGATGGAGGTGTCTGGAGATCAGTGCTGGGGTCCAGGGGATGGAGGCGTCTGGAGATCAGTGCTGGGGTCCAGGGGATGGAGGTGTGTGATCAGTGCTGGGGTCCAGGGGATGGAGGTATCTGGAGATTAGTGCTGGGGTCCAGGGGATGGAGGTGTCTGGAGATCAGTGCTGGGGTCCAGGGGATGGAGGTGTGTGGTCAGTGCTGGGGTCCTGGGGATGGAGGTATCTGGAGATCAGTGCTGGGGTCCAGGGGATGGAGATGTGTGATCAGTGCTGGGGTCCAGGGGATGGAGGTGTGTGTAGATCAGTGCTGGGGTCCAGGGGATGGAGGTGTCTGGAGATCAGTGCTGGGGTCCAGGGGATGGAGCTGTGTGATCAGTGCTGGGGTCCAGGGGATGGAGGTGTCTGGAGATCAGTGCTGGGGTCCAGGGGATGGAGGTGTGTGATCAGTGCTGGGGTCCAGGGGATGGAGGTGTCTGGAGATCCGTGCTGGGGTCCAGGGGATGGAGGTGTCTGGAGATCAGTGCTGGGGTCCAGGGGATGGAGCTGTGTGATCAGTGCTGGGGTGCAGGGGATGGAGGTGTCTGGAGATCAGTGCTGGGGTCCAGGGGATGGAGATGTGTGATCAGTGCTGGGGTCCAGGGGATGGAGGTGTGTGGAGATCAGTGCTGGGGTCCAGGGGATGGAGGTGTGTGATCAGTGCTGGGGTCCAGGGGATGGAGGTGTCTGGAGATCCGTGCTGGGGTCCAGGGGATGGAGGTGTCTGGAGATCAGTGCTGGGGTCCAGGGGATGGAGCTGTGTGATCAGTGCTGGGGTGCAGGGGATGGAGGTGTCTGGAGATCAGTGCTGGGGTCCAGGGGATGGAGATGTGTGATCAGTGCTGGGGTCCAGGGGATGGAGGTGTGTGGAGATCAGTGCTGGGGTCCAGGGGATGGAGGTGTCTGGAGATCAGTGCTGGGGTCCAGGGGATGGAGCTGTGTGATCAGTGCTGGGGTCCAGGGGATGGAGGTGTCTGGAGATCAGTGCTGGGGTCCAGGGGATGGAGGTGTCTGGAGATCAGTGCTGGGGTCCAGGGGATGGAGGTGTCTGGAGATCAGTGCTGGGGTCCAGGGGATGGAGGTGTGTGATCAGTGCTGGGGTCCAGGGGATGGAGGTATCTGGAGATCAGTGCTGGGGTCCAGGGGATGGAGATGTGTGATCAGTGCTGGGGTCCAGGGGATGGAGGTGTGTGGAGATCAGTGCTGGGGTCCAGGGGATGGAGGTGTCTGGAGATCAGTGCTGGGGTCCAGGGGATGGAGCTGTGTGATCAGTGCTGGGGTCCAGGGGATGGAGGTGTCTGGAGATCAGTGCTGGGGTCCAGGGGATGGAGGTGTCTGGAGATCAGTGCTGGGGTCCAGGGGATGGAGGTGTGTGATCAATGCTGGGGTCCAGGGGATGGAGGTATCTGGAGATCAGTGCTGGGGTCCAGGGGATGGATGTGTCTGGAGATCAGTGCTGGAGTCCAGGGGATAGAGGTGTGTGATCAGTGCTGGGGTCCAGGGGATGGAGGTGTGTAATCAGTGCTGGGGTCCAGGGGATGGAGTTGTGTGATCAGTGCTGGGGTCCAGGGGATGGAGGTGTCTGGAGATCCGTGCTGGGGTCCAGGGGATGGAGGTGTCTGGAGATCAGTGCTGGGGTCCAGGGGATGGAGCTGTGTGATCAGTGCTGGGGTGCAGGGGATGGAGGTGTCTGGAGATCAGTGCTGGGGTCCAGGGGATGGAGGTGTCTGGAGATCAGTGCTGGGGTCCAGGGGATGGAGGTGTCTGGAGATCAGTGCTGGGGTCCAGGGGATGGAGGTGTCTGGAGATCAGTGCTGGGGTCCAGGGGATGGAGGTGTCTGGAGATCAGTGCTGGGGTCCAGGGGATGGAGGTGTGTGATCAGTGCTGGGGTCCAGGGAATGGAGGTGTCTGGAGATCAGTGCTGGGGTCCAGGGGATGGAGGTGTCTGGAGATCAGTGCTGGGGTCCAGGGGATGGAGGTGTGTGATCAGTGCTGGGGTCCAGGGGATGGAGGTGTGTGATCAGTGCTGGGGTCCAGGGGATGGAGGTGTGTGATCAATGCTGGGGTCCAGGGGATGGAGGTGTCTGGAGATCAGTGCTGGGGTCCAGGGGATGGAGGTGTCTGGAGATCAGTGCTGGGGTCCAGGGGATGGAGGTGTGTGATCAGTGCTGGGGTCCAGGGAAGGAGGTGTCTGGAGATCAGTGCTGGGGTCCAGGGGATGGAGCTGTGTGATCAGTGCTGGGGTCCAGGGGATGGAGGTGTCTGGAGATCAGTGCTGGGGTCCAGGGGATGGGGGTGTCTGGAGATCAGTGCTGGGGTCCAGGGGATGGAGGTGTGTGATCAGTGCTGGGGTCCAGGGGATGGAGGTGTGTGATCAGTGCTGGGGTCCAGGGGATGGAGGTGTGTGATCAGTGCTGGGGTCCAGGGGATGGAGGTGTGTGATCAGTGCTGGGGTCCAGGGGATGGAGGTATCTGGAGATCAGTGCTGGGGTCCAGGGGATGGAGCTGTGTGATCAGTGCTGGGGTCCAGGGGATGGAGGTGTCTGGAGATCAGTGCTGGGGTCCAGGGGATGGAGGTGTGTGATCAGTGCTGGGGTCTAGGGGATGGAGGTGTCTGGAGATCAGTGCTGGGGTCCAGGGGGAGGTGTGTGATCAGTGCTGGGGTCCAGTGGATGGAGGTGTGTGATCAGTGCTGGGGTCCAGGGGATGGAGGTGTCTGGAGATCAGTGCTGGGGTCCAGGGGATGGAGGTGTGTGATTAGTGCTGTGGTCCAGGGGATGGAGGTGTGTGGAGATCAGTGCTGGGGTCCAGGGGATGGAGGTGTCTGGAGATCAGTACTGGGGTCCAGGGGATGGAGATGTGTGATCAGTGCTGGGGTCCAGGGGATGGAGGTGTCTGGAGATCAGTGCTGGGGTCCAGGGGATGGTGTCTGGAGATCAGTGCTGGGGTCCAGGGGATGGAGGTGTCTGGAGATCAGTGCTGGGGTCCAGGGGATGGAGATGTGTGATCAGTGCTGGGGTCCAGAGGATGGAGGTGTCTGGAGATCAGTGCTGGGGTCCAGGGGATGGAGGTGCCTGGAGATCAGTGCTGGGGTCCAGGGGATGGAGGTGTGTGATCAGTGCTGGGGTCCAGGGGATGGAGCTGTGTGATCAGTGCTGGGGTCCAGGGGATGGAGGTGCCTGGAGATCAGTGCTGGGGTCCAGGGGATGGAGGTGTGTGATCAGTGCTGGGGTCCAGGGGATGGAGGTGTGTGATCAGTGCTGGGGTCCAGGGGATGGAGGTGTGTGATCAGTGCTGGGGTCCAGGGGATGGAGGTGTGTGATCAGTGCTGGGGTCCAGGGGATGGAGGTGTGTGGAGATCAGTGCTGGGGTCCAGGGGATGGACGTGTGTGATCAGTGCTGGGGTCCAGGGGATGGAGCTGTGTGATCAGTGCTGGGGTCCAGGGGATGGAGGTGTGTGATCACTGCTGGGGTCCAGGGGATGGAGGTGTGTGATCACTGCTGGGGTCCAGGGGATGGAGGTGTGTGATCAGTGCTGGGGTCCAGGGGATGGAGGTGTGTGATCAGTGCTGGGGTCCAGGGGATGGAGGTGTCTGGAGATCAGTGCTGGGGTCCAGGGGATGGAGGTGTGTGATCAGTGCTGGGGTCCAGGGGATGGAGGTGTGTGATCAGCACTGGTGTCCAGTGGATTCGAGTGTGTGGAGGCATCAACGATGGGTCTACAGGATGGGACTGTGTGGAGAAGTCAGCACTGGGATCCAGGGAATGGGGGTGTGTGGAGATCTTAGTGATGTGTCTAGCAGACAGAAGTGTGTGGAATCATTGGTGATGGTCTAGGTGATGGGAGTATGTTTGAGGATGATAGACGGTTCCAGGATGTCCAGGGAATGAGAGTGTGTTCAGCATTGGGGTCCAGCTGATGGAGCATGTGGGGATGATGGACGGTTCGAGGGGATGGGTGTGAGTGAATATGATGGCGGGTTCGAGGGGATGGGTGTGAGTCGATATGATGGAGGGTTCGAGGGGATGGGTATATGTCGATATGATGGCGGGATCGAGGGGATGGGTGTGAGTCGATACGGAGGGTTCGAGGGGATCGGTATATGTCGATATGATGGAGGGTTCGAGGGGATGGGTATGTGTCGATATGATGGAGGGTTCGAGGGGATGGGTGTGAGTCGATATGATGGAGGGGACGAGGGGATGGGTGTGTGTTGATATGATGGAGGGTTCGTGGGGATGGGTCTTTGTCGATATGATGGAGGGTTCGAGGGGATGGGTATGTGTCGATATGATGGAGGGTTCGAGGGGATGGGTGTGTGTCGATATGATGGAGGGTTCGAGGGGATGGGTGTGAGTCGATATGATGGAGGGGACGAGGGGATGGGTGTGTGTTGATATGATGGAGGGTTCGAGGGGATGGGTGTGTGTCGATATGATGGAGGGTTCGAGGGGATGGGTGTGAGTCGATATGATGGAGGGTTTGAGGGGATGGGTGTGAGTCGATATGATGGAGGGTTCGAGGGAATGGGTGTGAGTCGATATGATGGAGGGTTCGAGAAGATGGGTATATGTCGATATGTTGGAGGGGTCGAGGGGATGGGTATATGTCGATATGATGGAGGGTTCGAGGGGATGGGTGTGAGTCGATATGGAGGGTTTGAGGGGCTGGGTATATGTCGATATGATGGAGCGTTCGAGGGGATGGGTGTGTGTCGATATGATGGAGGGTTCGAGGCGATGGGTGTGAGTCGATATGATGGAGGGTTTGAGGGGATGGGTGTGAGTCGATATGATGGAGGGTTAGAGGGGATGGGTGTGCGGTGTGTTGATATGATGAAGGGTTCGAGGGGATGGGTGTGGCGTGTCGAAATGATGGAGGGTTCGAGGGGATGGGTGTATGTCGATATGATAGACATATGATGGAGGGTTCAAGGGGATGGGTGTGCGGTGTCGATATGATGGAGGGTTCGAGGGGATGGGTGTGAGTCGATATGATGGAGGGGTCGAGGGGATGGTTGTGTGTCGATATGATGGAGGGTTCGAGGGGATGGGTGTGTGTCGATATGATGGAGGGTTCGAGGGGATGGGTCTGAGTCGATATGATGGAGGGTTCGAGGGGATGGGTGTGAGTCGATATGATGGAGGGTTCGAGGGGATGGGTGTGTGTCGATATGATGGAGGGGTGGAGGGGATGGGTGTGTGTCGATATGATGGAGGGTTCGAGGGGATGGGTGTGTCGATATGATGGAGGGTTCGAGGGGATGGGTGTGAGTCGATATGATGGAGGGTTCGAGGGGATGGGTGTGTGACGATATGATGGAGGGGTCGAGGGGATTGGTGTGTGTCGATATGATGGAGGGTTCGAGGGGATGGGTATATGTCGATATGATGGAGGGTTCGAGGGGATGGATATATGTCGATATGATGGAGGGTTTGAGGAGATGGTTATATGTCGATATGATGGTGGGTTCGAGGGGATGGGTGTGAGTCGATATGATGGAGGGTTCGAGGAGATGGGTGTGAGTCGATATGATGGAGGGTTTGAGGGGATGGGTTTGAGGGGATGGGTTTGAGTCGATATGATGGACGGGTCGAGGGGATGGGTGTGTGTCGATATGATGGAGGGTTCGAGGGGATGGGTGTGAGTCGTTATGATGGAGGGTTTGAGGGGATGGGTGTGAGTCGATATGATGGACGGGTCGAGGGGATGGGTGTGTGTCGATATGATGGCGGGTTCGAGGGGATGGGTGTTTGTCGATATGATGGCGGGTTCGAGGGGATGGGTGTGAGTCGATATGATGGACATATGATAGAGGGTTCGAGGGGATGGGTATATGTCAATATGATGGAGGGTTCGAGGGGATGGGTGTGTGTCGATATGATGGAGGGTTCGAGGGGATGGGTGTGTGTCGATATGATGGAGGGTTCGAGGGGATGGGTATATGTCGATATGATGGAGGGTTCGAGGGGATGGGTGTGAGTCGATATGATGGAGGGTTTGAGGGGATGGGTGTGCGATGTGTCGATATGGAGGGTTCGAGGAGATGGGTATATGTCGATATGATGGAGGTTTCGAGGGGATGGGTGTGAGTCGATATGATGGAGGGTTCGAGGGGATGGGTGTGAGTCGATATGATGAAGGGTTCGAGGGGATGTGTGTGTGTCGATATGATGGAGGGTTCGAGGGGATGGGTGTGTGTCGATATGATGGAGGGTTCGAGGGGATGGGTGTGTGTCGATATGATGGAGGGTTCGAGGGGATGGGTGTGAGTCGATATGATGGAGGGTTCGGGGGGATGGTTGTGGCGTGTCGATATGATGGAGAGTTCGAGGGGATGGGTATATGTCAATATGATGGAGGGTTCGAGGGGATAGGTGTGTGTCGATATGATGGTGGGTTCGAGGGGATGGGTGTGTGTTGATATGATGGAGGGTTCGAGGGGATGGGTATGAGTCGATATGATGGAGGGTTCGAGGGGATGGGTGTGAGTCGATATGATGGAGAGTTCGAGGGGATGGGTGTGGCGTGTCGATATGATGGAGGGTTCAAGGTGATGGGTGTATGTCGATATGATGGAGGGTTCAAGGGGATGGGTGTATGTCGATATGATGGAGGGTTCGAGGGGATGGGTGTGGCGTGTCGATATGGAGGGTTCGAGGGGATGGGTGTGAGTCGATATGATGGAGGGTTCGAGGGGATGGGTGTGGCGTGTCAATATGATGGAGGGTTCGAGGGGATGGGTGTATGTTGATATGACGGACATATGATGGAAGGTTCGAGGGGATGGGTGTGCGGTGTCGATATGATGGAGAGTTCGAGGGGATGGGTGTGAGTCGATATGATGGAGGGGTGGAGGGGATGGGTGTGTGTTGATATGATGGAGGGTTCGAGGGGATGGGTGTGTGTCGATATGATGGAGGTTTCGAGGGGATGGGTGTGTGTCAATATGATGGAGGGTTTGAGGGGATGGAAGTGAGTTCAGATGATGGAGAGTTCCAGGGGATTTGAGTGTGTGGGGTTGTAACTGCTGTGGTCCGGGGGTGGGAGTGTGCGGGTGTGTGGTTGTCAGTGCAGGGGTTTTCTTCATTAACTCACACACTCCTTTTAGATTGTAGAAGGAGGCTATTTGGTCCATTGTGTGTTCAGTGGCTCAGTGTAATCTCATCCATACTGTTTCCTCATATATTTCCGATCACCTCTTCTCTCTCATCTGCCTGTTAATACCTGATACCTGATTCCATCTCCCCCTTCATACCAGAGGAACTAACATGTCAGACCACAACTTGACTCCCTCTATGCACTACAGTAACTAACTAACCTGTTAGACCCCAATTCAACTCCCTCTACACCCCAGTGTAACTAACTGGCTAAACCCCAATTCGACTCTCCTTATGCACAGGAGTAACAAGCTAACCCAGGGGTGGCCACCCTTTTGCATTCCAGCTGTCAATTTTTTCATGCACAAGTTCAGATGCACCACACAACTCTTGTACCCCCATTCAATTCTTGTAAAATATGTTAATATAGACATATTTAGCATTTTTACATGATATCTTGATTTAATATAAAAACAAGATAAACCTTAATGAGACTTTTAACAAATATATTTTGTCTTCTTTTTATTTCTTCCTTTTTCTTAATCACATATTCTTTTCGTAACTCAGGCCCAAGCACTGGCTTCAGTTTTCTTTCTACTTCAGTCTGATGTTGTGTTTTATACTGTCTATTAGGTTCATGTCTTCTATTATGTGTGAAAGTGTTTTCACAAACAGTGCGCAACGGTTTTCCTGATGGACCCGCTATAAATAAGAACTCATTTTCCCACTGTTCATTGAATTCATGCTATTATCACTTTCTGCTTTTCTTTTGCACTGTGATGGGTAACTGAATGTAAAAACAAGGCTTAATTTTTGAAAAAGTACAAAACTGCAAATGTTCACAAAGGATGAATGAAGCACAACTTCATAGTGCACGAATGTCAGTTGTAAACTGACTGGCAAAAACCTGCGACGCACCGCTGGTGCAGACGCCTGGTGCCTCAGGATCAAACAAGTACCAAACGTGTATTGAACAGTTATGAAACAACTGCAGAACAAAAGTCCTTCTTTCCTAGTTTGACTCATTGAATATTTTTTAAAAAATTGAAAACAGATTAATGTGAAAGAAGATAACATTCGCCAAAAGATGTGCATGAAATAATAAAATCGCTAAAAATAATTGCTAGGTGTTAGATTTATTCTCAGTAAAACCCATTTCTAGCTCTAGGCTACTTCAATTCCTGTTATAGATTTTTTTCTACAAATCGGTTTTTGGTTAATACTTTTTGCATGAGTAGGCTTACTTTTTTAAATTATGATCACTGGGGTGCAATGCGCCTCTTTGGCACATATGCCATAGGTTGGCCATCCCTGAGCTAACCCATTGACCCTACACATTGTTACAATGTGTTAGAATACCTGAACCCTGGGACACTTGCAAACTCCACACAGACAGCTCTGGAGGTTGGGATCGAACCTGGGTCTTGGAGCTGTGAGTACCACTGTGCCTTCGTTCAGGACGTGAATGTTGCTGGGGCTTTCGGTGTCTGTGGCCAGCCACATCTGCCCTGAAAAGGATCAGACTATGCCATCCACCAGCACATCCTCGGCAAGTGAATCTCAGACAGTTGTGGTGCTTCTCTGCAGCACGTCCGATGAGGTGAATGTCCCAAGGCTTGTATAAGAACATAAGAAATAGGAGCAGGAGTATCTGGTCCTCTGGCTCATTGAGTCTGCTCCACCATTCAGTAAGATCATGGCTGATCTGAAATATGTGTGTCCATTCCTCCCTGTCCCTGAGGCAGTATGATGGACTGTGAGCTGTTGATCATGTTGTGAAGGTTCTTGCAGTGCTCTGCCCTGGGAACTGGACATGGCACCATCTAAAGAAACCAAGAGGTTACCCACTCGGCCTTGTGAGAGATATGGTGGGGTGGGGTATTTGCAAGGATTGTTGGGGTTACAGATGGGGTTGTGGAGAGTCTGGAACATATGAAGAGACTGTCTCCACACTTGGAGCATTCAGTTGATCAAGGGTCTTTGTAGTTTCGGTGTGTGTGGACTGGTCGCAGAGCTGAGGAGGTCTGAGAAGGTTGGTGTCTGAACTGCTGAGGTCTTTAAACCAGGGGTAAAGGCGATGCCTGCTTTAGCAAGTAGTAGTATGGTCTTCTCAGCTGGAAGTTCTCAATACACCAGGGATGTCTTGTCACTGGTCACACCTGGGCCTTGGTATCCAACAGGGATAGACCTACTGTAGGAGTCTATCAGAGGTTGTGCAGAGTTCGCTTTGGTGTGGTGGGACTGTTGTGTAAAGACAAATGAAGGGAACCAGGATTGTATTCACGAGACTTTTTGTATATGCTGGAAATTCAGAGCAACACACACACAAAAAATGCTAGAGGTATTCAGAAGGCCAGGTAGCATCTAATATTTACTCACCCCTAAAGGGCCTAGGCCACAGACAGCAGATTGCCACAGTCTTCTGTCCTGGACCAGTCTTTCATGCTGTCCTCATCTTTGAAGATCCAGGACATCTTCAAGGACTGATACCTCAAAAAGATGTGTGAGTTTGTGTGTGTATTTCCTGCATTTCATAGGTTTTATTATAATGTATTGCAATGTATTGCTACCACATAACAACAGATTTCACAGAATATGCCAGTGATTCTTATACCGATCCCTTGCCCTGCTGGGAATGAGCTCTTCTGAGCTTCCTTTGGCTTTTCTGTAGCTCTGGGCTTTTATTGGATGGGGTTGCTTGCCCCTGTCCATAGCTGCCCCTCCTTTCTAAGCTTGGCTTGGGACCATCCTGGTGGAGTTAGGCAGCATCGAGGGAGCAGCCCTTGTTTCGGGCAAGACCGTCTGTATTCACCTGAGTTCAGGAGAACAAGAAATATCTGACTGAAACTTCCAGATCCTGGCTGGCTTCAACAGATACACTGCTTCCCTGACCAGCTCCTTTCTCTGCATCCAGGATGAGCCGTGTAGGACTGAGGTGAGGAGAGGTCTCTTCTGGCTTCATGGAGGACAAGTCATGGAACATTTGTGAGAGGAGATTGACAGAGTTCTGGACAGGAAAAGTCAGGTTGTAGGGGGAGGGGAGGTGGTGGCAGTGATAGGAGCTGCTGTCCTTGGATCTCTGGACTGAGCAAAGCCTGGGCTGGCTGGGAGTTGAGAGAGGACCCTTGATCCTGGTTTCTGTGCTCGGCACCAGATGGTGCCGGACAAGTGTGGGTGAGACGGTGTGTCTGACCTCTTGCTGTTCTTTCCACAGTGTCTGTATGGCTGTTACGTGCATTCTTCCATCATTCCAACATTCCACCGCAGGTGTTACTGGCTTCTCCAGGTAGGAACAAAAAGCCCTGTTCACTCCACGGCTTGTGAACCCAAGGGGTGGGGGACAGACGCATTGGTCCCCATGTACCGTGGTGGGGGGCTCACAGGGTACAGTTTACCCATGGGGCAGGCCATGGGGATCCATGTAATGGGGGGAGGGGGAGAACAGGTGTACAGGGTTCTGTGCTCATGGGGCTGGTGCACGGGGCACTGTGTACCCGGGGGTGTCCCGTTACCCAGGGTGGCAGACACACTGGTCCCACATACCCAGGGGACGGGTGCACGGTGTTTCGGGTAGCCTGTGCAGGCATGTGGGTTTGATGTGGGGGCGAGTATGGGGACAGCATAGGTGTGGGTTCAGTGGGTTTGCTTTGAGGACATGGGAGTTCTGGGTCCAGTGTGGGGTTTTGCATTCGGTGTTGGGGTATGAGATGTGTATGGGTGTAGGCATCCTCCTGCCCTGTGACTCCCTAACTGTGGTCTCTGGCAGAACCCCGACATTGTACTGGTTCACTACCTGAATGTGCCAGTCACTGAGGACTGTGGCAAGATCTGTGGGCCCATGCTCAGCCCCAGCAGCAGCGACCGGAAGGAGTGGCTCAAGTGGTCTAAAGAAGAGCTCATCTGTCAGCTCAAGCCCATGTGTAAGTTGTACTAGCGCTTTCGGAGATTTCCGTCGATCCCGATCTACCCTGCCATACCGCTGTCACTGCCCCCCCCCGCGTCAGTCCCAGTCACTGACTGTCAACTCATGTTCATCTGCAAGTTGTATAGGCTCTCGCGGAGACTCCTATCAATCCCGGTGTAGCCTGCCACGCAACCGTCAACCTCCCACCCCGTCAGTCCAAACCTACGTGAGACTATAAGGCCACTTGGCCCTTTGTATCTGCTCCGACATTTTCCTCTCAACCCTAATCTGCCTTCGCCCCGTATCCCTTCATGTCCTGACCAATCAAGAATCCATCATCCTCTGCTTGAAATATACATGCAGACTTGGCCTCTACAGCTGCCTGTGGCAATGAATTCCACAGTTTCACCATTCTCTGGCTAAAGAAATTCCTTCGCATCTCCATTGTAAAAGGACACCTCTCTATTCTGACGCTGTGTCCTCTGGTTTTAGACTCTCCCACCGTAGGAATCATCCTCTCCACATCCACTCTATCAAGGCCTCTCACCATTCGATAGGTTCAATAAGTCACCCCTCATTCTCCTGAATTCTAGTGAATAGAGGCCCAGAGCCATCAAAGACTGTATGACAAGCCATTCAATTCTGGAATCATTTTCGTGAACTCCTTTGAACCATATCTAGTTTCTGCACGTTCCTGTTGATCCCTGTCATCTCTACTTCTTCCCATCGATTTGATTCGACCCCTGTTGATCCCTCTCTTCCCCACCTCTCCCTGTCGCTTCTCTCCCAGTTGACCTCTGCCACCTCCACCTCTCCCCGTCAATCCCTGTCATGCCACATAGATCCCTGTCACTCGTCTGGATTTCTGTCATTCTCTGCCACTTCCTGTCAGTCGCATGCTCGCCATCAGCCCACACCGCTCTCCACTCTCCCTGTGACTGCCCCCACTGCCTCTTCGTGCTGGATATGGAGAGGGGTTGCAGGGTGCTTGTTTAAGAGCGGCTTGCACCTTGTCTGGGTGATTAGGAAGTGGTCTCTGGGCAATATCAGCCACGCTTGGAGTGCAGACAAGCTTACCAGAGCCCAGCCTTGCCTGGTAGCTGGCAGCGATGCCTTCAGGACAATCGCTTTTCAATGAGGGTGGTACTGTGATGGCAGGAGATGGGTGGGAGCAGGGCCTGTCACCCGGTATAACTCCCCCCTCCACCCCCTCCATGGGTGGTGCTGGACTTCTGCAGCCTTCCAGATGTTCCCTCTCGTTGGGGCACAGCCGGTCCATTTGGGTGCCCCACACTTGGTGAGGGAATTCAGGGGTTTCTCAGAGGTGGATGAAATGGGGAGCCAGGTGGGAGGAGGGGTCCGTGAAGGGGTCAGACAGGAGCGACCAAGCTAAAACCACCACGGCTGGAGGAAAGGTTTCAGGTAACATTTGTGAGGAACGTGGGGGAACGGGCTCCTCAATTACCCTCAGTTGGAGGGTCCATTCAAAATGTATGGGGTCGATGGGAGCAATGGGATTAGCTCAGGGAGCCTGAGGCTGGGGCTGCAGCCTGCCCCTGTCCCACAAGGGGCACAGATTGTCTGTCACTGACTCTCTTGACTCTGTCTAAACACTGTCTCACTGACTGTTTGTCTCTCCGTTGAAGTCCACTGCATCAAGTGGACATGTAGCAATGGCAATGGGTCCGTGGAGTTCTCAGTCGAACAGCTGGTCCATCAGGTTCTGGAGAGTCAACCCCCGCCCCGCACTCACATGTGCCTCTTCAACAGTGGCCTCGGTAAGTTCATGCCCCACCCATTCGTGGCCGTTGGTTTAAACACTGTTGAGTTGACTGCTGCCCCACAGTGGTTTCCCCCAAGGACTAACCTATATTCACTGGCTCAGAGTTCAGTCCCAACCTCCATGTGGAGTTTGCACGTGCCCACGTAGTTTTCCCCGGGGGGAGGCAAGAGTGCCCTGGTTTTTTTCCACATCCTGACACACAAGGTTGGTGGGCAATTGGCTGCTAAAAGTTGCCCTGCCACCCCTGAATGTGTGAGTGGAGGTGGAGTTAGATGATGGAAATATGTGTGGATGGGCGGGGAATGGGTACTGGAAATGTGTACAGGAAACAGGCCTCCATCCTGACCATGAGCACCCAGCTATAACAACTCAATTTCCCAGCTCTTGGCCCATAACCCCTATATGTTAGCTATTGAAGTGCCTTGATGTGGTTAGAGTCTCTGCTCCCAACACCACCTCTGGCTGTGTGCTGAGATCCCACCTCTCTTCAGGGGAAAATTCTCCTCCTCAGGTATCTAAGCCTCACTTTAAATCCACACTTTCTTGGTTTAGACCTCCCTGCCGTGAGGATGGGTTCCTCACTGTCTGGCCTACCCATGTCTGTCATGTTGGTGTACACTTCCAACAGGTCTCTCTGCATACACAATGAATAGTGGGCACTGAGGACTGCAGCAGAACAGAGGGGCTTGGGAATACAGGTCCATAATTCCTTGAAAATGGTGTCACAGGTAGATAGGGTCGTAAAGAGAGTTTGTGTTATATTGTTTTCATGAATCAAAGTATTCAGTACTGGAGTTGGGATGTTATGTTGAAGTTGAATAAGATGTTGGTGAGGCCTAATTTAGAGTATTGTGTGCAGTTCTGGTCACCTACATACAGAAAAGATGTAAGTAGGACTGAAAAAGTAAAGAGAAAATTTAGAAGGACGTTACTGGGTCTTGAGGACTTGAGTTAAAAGGCAAGATGGACTAGGTTAGGACTTATTTACCTAGAGAATGAAGGAGGTTTGATAAAGATGTACAAAATTATGACGGGTATAGATTGGGCTTTTGAGTGGCAGGGTGAAGATACGTTGCTACCTACCAAAGGAGGAGTATGCACTCCTTCCCTCCACTAACTTGCAGGTCACCCTTGGGCAATGTGTAGTACCTGCTTAGGTACCCCCTCCCCCCGATCAGGGTCATGTGAAGCTATGAGAACAGAAGGAGGATGGTCATATGAGCAGCTGATCATATCACTAATCCTGTTTATGTGACCACTGACAATATCTGGAGAGTATTGATAATGGCTGGGGTCACCCGTCTTGTAAAGACTCTGCCCAGAAGAAGGCAATGGCAAACCACTTCTGTAGCAAAAATTTGCCAAAAACAATCATGGTCATAGAAAGACCATGATCGTCCATGTCATCCGACACGGCACATTACAGACATGTGGATAGAGAGGGTTAATGCAAGCCGGCTTGTTCCACTGGAGTTGGTTTTAAACTAGATCTAGAGCTCATAGATTAAGGGTGAAAGGTGAAATATTTAAGGGGCCCCTTAGTGGAAACTTCAGATAGATGGTGCTGCAAGTGTGGAGCGAGCTGCCAGTGGAAGTGTGGATGTGGGTTCAATTTCAACATTTAAGAAAAGTTGGGATAGGTACATAGATGGGAGGGGTATGGAGGGCTATGTTCAAGGTGTAGGTCGATGAGAATTATGAGAATAATTTGGCACAGACTAAATGGGCCAAATAGCCTGTATTTTTTGCTGTGATGCTATCACTCTAACTGAAATGCTACATCTAGGGAACATCCTCTGCACTCTCTCCAGCATAGTCACCTCTTCCCTTAGTGCACACAGTTGTTCACCTCTGCAGCAGGCAATGATCTTTAACCTCCCTGCTCGTATGTTCTACACCCTGGCTAGTGAAGACAGGCAATCTGTTTGCCTTACAGGGAACTTTGGACTCTATGCGAAGGCCTCTCTGTTACTCAGCATTCATTGCATTATGTCCTTGTTGCCACCCTTGCTTGCTGCCTGATGCCATTCTGTGGCTCGAGATCGCTCCTCACGGTCAACAGCACCACCAGATTTCATGTCACCTGCCAATTCGCTAATCTTTCTGCTCATTCACATGTCTGACACACTGCCTGTAAACTGCCCCCCCTGGGTGGGGACAGAAATGATGGTTGGGGGGGAATTGATGAGAACATGGGGAGACTGGTTTTGGGACTTAGAAATGTGAGTGGGTCACAATGTGGTGCACCACAGATCACAGGCTTCCAATTGGTACAGCGCCCCTCCACCATCACTTACCAGTCAGCGTTGCATCCAGTTTTTTTTTAAAAGGTCCTCGGATACCATGCGCTCTGACCTTTATGACCAAGGGTGGGGGGTGGGAGGGAATGAATTGTTCTCAGCCAGCACTGGCTTGATGTTGAATGATACGATCCCCCTGTCCATTGACTGGAGTTGTGGATTCCCATCCAGGGTTGGGGCTGCATTTGCTGGGGTTGGGGCTGCATTCGCCGGGGTTGGGGCTGTGCTGATGTTCCCGGCTGTCTGTGTTGTGCAGGGAGCCGAGGAAACATACCTCACAAGTGTAACAGCACCAAGCACCGGATCATCTCGCCCAAGGTGGACCTTGGTCTGGCTCCCTGCTCTGCCTTAACGGAAGTGCAAAACCTCTCGGCGGCCGACAGCAGCGGCAATGTGGTCAATCAGGACAAGAAGTTGGTGAAACTGCCCAAGTCTGTGCCTCGGGTGAAGGGGGGCAGAGAGGCCTCGCCCTCGGGCACGCTAGACAATGTGGATCCCAGCAGCCGCACCCCGGGAGCGCGGAGTAACGGCAGTTATGGCAACCGAGAGCTCACCACCATTGCCTGTGTCACCAATGTGCCAAATCTCAGCATTGCCACAGTGACGTGCAGCATTCCCCGCAATGCCCTCATCCTGATGACGGGCGTCGGTGACAAGCCAGTGTCTTTGGCCCTCGGCAGTCAGCAGCTGGCGGTCAGCAGCCAGGCCGCTGGTCTGGGCAGCCGAGACCTGACCTTGGCCCTGGCGTCTAGCACTGGGAGTGGACTGGTGCTGTCCGAGACCAGCATGGACACCTCCGAGACCAGTCCCACTTTCGACCCCGATTCCTTCCTCAACAGCCCCAAGCAAGGTCAGACATACGGGGGTGGAGGGAGTGCCAGGGAGGGGGGCAACATTGCCCCAGCCTACCCTGCGCTGGGCCTGGGAGACTCCCTAGAGAGGGAGGCAAGCCTGGAGAGTGCAGGACCAGGGAGAGAGTCCCGACTCCCTGACTGTGGGATGCCTCCCGTCTCCTCCACTTCTGTCTTCCCACAGACTCCAGGCCTGATGACAGTGAGACGGGATCCAGCTGCAGCCACAGTGTGCGTGGAGTCGCCTGCCCTAGACCTGGCCACTGTGCTGGATTACAACGACACGGGCTCCCCCAAACCCTATACCGGCACTTTCCCCCAGCCCTCCCCCATGGGAGCCCCTCTCCCTTCACCATGCAGATCGTTCTTCCACGGAGACGCAGGGGGCCACAGCAGTGGGTCTGATCCCTCGGCCCCGGCGATCCTGGGGACTGAGCCCCTCTGCCAGTTTCCACAGGAGGCCACTGACAACAGAGGGGAGAGGGACAAGCTGGGGGTTGGGGGTCTGCGGACGGTGGTTCCCGAGGCTGAGACCCCGATGGACACCTCCCAGGGGACAGGTCTGCAGAAAGGGGCAGGGAAGGTGGAGCCGGGTTATGGGGCGCTGCCCTGTGGGAATAGCAGCGACTTGTACTCCATTATACAGAGTGAGATGCCCCCCACCCAGCATCCCCCTGCCAGCCTCGAGCTGGACATCGACCACTTTGACATCTCGTTTGACAGCCAATTCCCGGACCTGATCCCGGACTTCATGGCAGAGGGTGGAGGTGAGGGAGGAAGGGCATACCCCTCAGCTGAATCATCGGACCACACTATCTCTCCAACCTTCCCCGAGACATCAGCCTCACGATCACCCCAGCAGCCCGTGGGAACAGACAGAGCTGCAGTCTTCCCCGAGGTTCCTGCAGCTCCAGCAGACCTGCCCAGCCTCTCCCCCAGTACCGCCCTGGAGGGACCCTCTGTCAGCATCACGGACTTCTCCCCGGAGTGGTCCTATCCTGAGGTAAGATGCCCATTTCCCTGTGGAATGATACTGTTCAGTCCCAGCACTAACTTCTTCCCCTCTTCTCCCTCCAGGCACCTCCAATTTCTGAATTTGCTCCGTATCTACACCTTTATTCCTTTTACCCAAGTGCATGACCAGCATTTCCCTAATTGTATTCCTCCTGCCAACTCTTTACCCATTCTCCTCGTATGTCCAAGTCCCTTCTTCCACAACACAACCTTCTCGTCACCTATCTTTGTTTTGTCCACAAACTTGGCCACAAAGACAAAAATTCCATCATCCTAATCATTGACATCTAACATGAAAAGAAGCGGTCCCAACAATGACCCATGTGGAACACTACTAGTTGCCAGCAGCCAACCAGAAAAGGGCCTCTTTATTCCCGTTCTTTGCATCCCATCAGTCAACCAATTTTCTATCCTATCTTTTCTGTAATTCCATGGGTCTTAATCTTGTTAAGACCCTCATTGCAGCACCTTGTCAAAGGCCTTCTGAAAACCCAAGTAAACACCATCCATTGACTCTCATTTGACTCGTCTGCTTGCTATTTCCTCAAATAATTCCAACAAATTTGCCAGGAAAGATTTCCCCACAAGGAAACAATGCTGACTTTGGCCTACTTTATCATGTGCCTTCAAGTACCTTGAAACTTTATTGTTAATAATGGACACCAACATCTTCCACTCAAATCAGACAGACTCATAATTTCCTGTCTTTTGCCACTCCCCCTTAAAAAAGTGGAGTGACATTTGCAACTTTCCAGTCCTCTGGATCTATTCCAGAATCTAGTGATACTTGAAAGATCATTACCAACGCCTCCACAATCTCCTAAGCTACCTCTTTCAGAACCTTGAGGTATAGTCCATCTAGATCAGGTGACTTATCTATCTTCAAACTTTGCAGCTTCCCAAGCACCTTCTCTTAGCAATAGTGATTAAATTCACTTCTGCCCCCTGACTCTTGAGTATTTCTGGCATATTGCTGGTGTAACCATAGTGAAGACAGATGCAAAATACTTGCTGAATTAGTCTGCAATTTCTTTATCCTCTAGTATTACCTCCAGCATTATTTTCCAGTGGTCTTGTATCTACTTTTGCCTCTTTTTTTTGGTCTTTGTATATCTGAAAAATCTTCTGGTATCCTCTTTGATATTATTGGCTATCTGACCTTCATATGTCATCTTTTCCCTCATTGTTTTTTTAGTTATCTTCTGTTGGTTTTTAAAAGTTTCCCAGTTCTCCAGCTTCCCACTAATTTTTGCTATATTATATGGCCTCTCTTTTACTTATATGCTGTCTTTGACTTCTCTTGTCAACCACAGTTGCTTCATCCTCCCTTTAAAATATTTCATTTTTTTGATTAATCGATCCCGTGTTCCCTGAATGACTCCCAGAAAGTCGAGCCATTACTGCTGTACCATCATCCTTGCTAGTGTCCCCTTCCAATTAACTTTGGCCAGCTCCTCTCTCATGTCTCTGTAATTCCCTTTACTCCACTGCAATACTGATTTATTTGACTTTAGCTTATCCCTTTCAAACTGCAAAGTGAATTCTATCATATTATGATCACTGCTCCTAGCGTTCCTTTACCTTGAGCTCCCTTATTAAATCCAGAATTATCTTATCAACCAGAAGCTGCAGTAAAAAGCCATCCTTAGGTATTCTACAAATTCTCTCTCTTGGGATCCAGCACCAACCTAATTTTCCCAATCTCCTTGCACACTGAAATCCCCCATGACAATCGTAACATTGTCCTTTTTACATGACTTTTCTATCTCCTATTGTAATTAGTATCCCAAAACCTGCTTCCTGTTTGGAGCCCAGTATATAATTTCCATTAGGATCTTTTAACCCTTGAAGTTTGGAAACTCTACCCACAAGAATTCTACATCTTCTAGTCCTGTGTCACTTCTTTCAAAGAATTTGATTTCCCTTTTTACCAACAGAGCCACCCCTCCCCTTTGTCTACCCTCCTGTACTTTTGATATAACGTGCGTCCTTGGGTGTTAAGCTCCCAAGTATGATCTTCTTTCAGCCACATCTCAGTGATGTCCACAACACCGTAACTGTCAATAGTCACAGAGTCATAGAAAAGTACAGCACAGAAACAGGCCCTTTGGGCCATCTAGTCTGTGCTGAACCATTTAAACAGCCTAGCCCCATTGACCTGCACCCAGACATAGCCATCCGTACCCCTTCTCTCCATGTACCTATCCAGACATTGAAATCAAACTGGCATGCACCATAGCTCTAATGGCTCTGCAAGATCATCAACCTTTCTCATATGCTGTGTACATTCACATATAACACTGATAATCCTGTATTCATCACCCTTTTCGATGTTGAGTTAAATTATTTATTTCTAAACTTTCTGTCTATACTTTATTCTGGGGACTTTCATATCCACTCTTGCACTCTCCTTCCCTTTTACTTTATCTTCACTTTTATTTTACCTTCACTTTTCTGAACTGTTAAACCCAGCACCCACCTCTCCACTATTTAGCTTTAAGCCCTACCCACAGCCTTAGTTCTGTGACTCGCCGGTACCATCAGAGCAGCTCTCTTCTTCCCCAATACTGGTGCAATGTCTCACAAATTCAAACGCACTTCTCCCACACCAATCTTTGACCCACACCTTTATTTCTCTGTGATCTTATGTGCCTGTGTCAGTTTGCCCGTGACCAACGTAACAGTCCAGCGGTTATTACCTTTATGGCTGTGCGATTTAATTTAGTCCTTGGCTGCTGAAATTTCCTCAGCAGAACCTCTTTCCTAGTTCTTTCTGTATTGTTGGTATCCACGTGAACCATGACAACTGAATTTTTCCTGTCCCACTCCAAATTCCTCTGCAGGTCAGATGAGGTGTCTTGAACCCAGCCACCAGGCAGACACAGAGCCTTCGGGACTCTCCATCCCTGTGACAGAGAATTGTGTCTATTTTCCCTGAAGATACTATCCCCAAATGCATCTGCATCTCTCTTCTGTCCTTGCTCTTGAATGGCTCCCTGAACCATGCTGTTCATGGCATGCTAGCTCATTCTTCCCTCAGCCCCCACTTCATCCTCACAGGAGCAACAATCTCAGACTTTTTGAGGAAGCTCCTCCAGCACTATCTCTTGGCTCCCCCACCTGCTTCACTCAGTCACACCTTCTTGTCCCTGCCACAGACCGAATATGAAGTAGATAATCTTCTTGGTGTGACTAACTTCTGAAATTCTTCCCCTCACTAATGCATTGCAGGGATTGAAGCTGAGATTCCAGGTCATAAACTTTGAGCTCGATTTGCCTCATCCTTTTCCCACTCCTCTGTATGTACGTGTATGTATATACACATGCACACATACACACTTGTACTCACGCACGTACACATACACACTCTCTACCCCCTTACCCCAACTCCCCCTCTCTTACCCCTCTCTCCCCCTCACCCCACTTCACCCCCACCTCTCTCACCCACCCCACTTCCTCTCCCACCCCCCTCTCCCACACCCCTCTCCCACACCCCTCTCCCACACCCCTCTCCCACACCCCTCTCCCACACCCCTCTCCCACCCCCCTTCTCCCACACCCCTCTCCCACCCCCCTTCTCCCTCTCCCACCAACCCTTCTTCTCCCTACCCCTCTGCCTCCCCCCTCCACAACTCCTCCTTTTCCATTGTCGGTCACTTGGTACTTGATCTGACCCAGAACAATCAGACTGATGTCCTGTTGTTAATAAGGAGCCATATGGAGTCGAGAAGGAGTGGTGTGCTGGGCAGGGAGGAGGGTAGGCCCTGGCTCGATGGGCTGAAAGTCCTCCCAGATTTTTTTGGGCAAAGGTGTGGGGTAGAGCTCTGGGGGCTGTATGCAGAGCTTGTGAGGGTAAGGTGTTGGGGGTGGAATGCGTTGGGGTGGTGGTTAGGTGATACTGCCTCACATCTGCCCAGGGTGAGGGCAAGGGGCAAGTGATATTGGGAGTGTCGGGCAAGTGTGTGTGCCAGGTCTGATGCTCCCTCCCTCCAGGTCAGAATGGGGTGGTGGGGTTGTGTGCAGTGTTGGGGTGGTTGAAGATCTGACGCCTCACCCTCCTGTCCAGGATGGGGCAAAGATGAGGAGGGTCGGGGTGTGGGTGTTTGAGTGGTGTGCCAGGCCTCCCTCCTGTCAGGGTCGGGTGGTCGGGGCTGTGTCTGATGTTTCTCTCCTCTCGCACTGGGTGAGTGAGGCACATGCTGATGGGGGGTGTATGTAGACGAGGCGGTTTGGGGGGTATGGGGAAGTTGTTGGGGGTGGTGGGGTCAATGCAGGCTCTGATGCTCCCTCCCTCATGCCAGGGCGGAGTGAAGGTGTTGATCACGGGGCAGTGGGGAGACGGCGCTGATGGATATTCCTGTGTTTTCGATCACATCACCGTGTCAGCTGCGCTCATCCAGTCCGGAGTCCTTCGCTGCTACTGCCCAGGTTGGTGACCACCTCATTTCCATCATGACCTGGTGTCCCTAGGTGCAAGAACCCTCAACCCAGTTCACGACCTCCGTCCCCAGGTATGTGACTCATCTTTTCAGGTCATGACCCCTCACCCAAAGTCACTTTGGATCATGAATCCCACATCCCCAGGTTATGCCTGCTCACATGGGTCATAATCCCATTCTCCCTTGGATCATAACTTCCTCACCCAAGGTTGCGACCCCTATCCCCAGGTTATGACCCCTCACTCCAAATCCAGACCTCATACCATCCGCAGGTCAGAGGTTCCAGTGTCCGTACCATCTGGACCCAGTAGGCTCCTGATTTTCAGAATGTACGGTGAGCTCTCTCTTTCTCCCCTCTCCCCTGCCGCCACCTCTGCACCTCCTTTCCTCTATGCCCTCCCTAACCCTCCCTGTCCCACATGCCTCTGTTCTAGCAGGAATGGTTGGTGAGGACACTTGACTATCTTCACTCTGTCATCTCCCTACCCTCCTCCAATCCCTCACCCTACCCTCTGCCTTCCCTGTCCTGTGCCCGGTGGGCACTGACTGCTGTCTGTTCTGTTGCAGCCCATGAGGCTGGTGTGGTAAGGCTGCACGTGACACGGGAGAAGCCCCCCCTCGTCTCCAACACGGTGATGTTTGAATACAGAGCACGCAACAGCTTGGCCCTGCCCAGCTCCCAGCTGGACTGGTTGTCTCTGGACGGTAGGTGTGGGGACCTGGCTGGTGCAGTCAGGGAAGGCAGTTGGCTCTTCTCTGAGCTGATCAGTATTGGGGCGGGAGTGGGCTGGATGTGTTTTACCCATTAGGCAATGAAACATTACTTTATTTTGGTTGCTGAAACGTTCGTCTGAAAGCACCCAGACAGCACATCCCATACACTGAGTTAGTTCAGATGGGACAGAGCAATTCAGAGCATGGTGTTACATAGTAAGTGCAGCGTGGGCAAGGCAGACTGGAATCTCTCTTGTACAAGGCGTTTGTTCAGGAGTATTATATCAGCAGAGTGGAAGCTATCCTTGAGCCTGGTGACTTCTGCCTGATGGGAGGGGGGAGAAGAGAGAATGTCCAGGGTGGGAGGGGCCCTTAATTATGTTGGAACATAGAACAACAGGAACAGGCCCTTCAGCCCACAGTGTTGTGCTGAACTGATGAAATTAGTAATCATCATTATGTGCCATGTTGTATGACGTAGGCAATCGTAGTCTATCACCATGAGTGTTCCTGGCAAATTCTTTCACCAGAAGTGGTTTGCCATTGCCTTCTGACCAATATCTTTGCAAAGTGGGTGACCCCAGCCATCATTCAGAGATTGTCTGCCTGGTGTCAGTGGTCGTATAACAAAGACTTGTGATATGCATCAGCTGCTCATACGACCATCCGCCACCTACTCCCATGGCATCATGTGACCCTGTCCCGGGGGAGGGGCGATGCTAAGCAGGTGCTGCACCTTGCTCAAGGGCGACCTGCAGTCTAGCACCTGACACCTCCTTTGGTAGAGACGTATCTATACCCAACCCACCACCATTTAGTAATCAAATGCCCAATTAAAACCACTTTCTTGCTACGCAATGTCCATATCCTTCCATTTCATGCATATCCATGTGTCTATCTAAGAGCATCGTAAACAGCCCTGTTGTATCTGCCACCTCCACCACCCCTCGTAGTGTATTCCAGGCACCCATCACTCTTGGTGTAAAAAAGAAAACTCCCACATTTCTCCTTTGAACTCTCCCCTCTCACCTTAAATGCATTCCCTCTGGTGGTAGACATCTCAACTCTGGCAAATAGATACTGTCTAACTGCTCTATCTATGCCTTTCATAATCTTATAAAGCTCTATCAGGTCTCCGCTCCAGAGAAAACAACCCAAGTTTGTTCAAACTCTCCTTAGAGCTTGAGCTCTCTAATCCAGGCAGCATCCTGATGAACCACTTCTGCACACTCTCCAAGGCCTCTGAATGCTTCCTGTAATAGGGCAACTGGTTCTCTAAGTGGTTTCTGCTCTTGTCCTTCCAACTGGTAGAGGTGTTGGATTTGGAAGTTCCTGTCTGAGGAGTCTTGGTGAGTTGTTGCAGTGTGTTCTGTAGCTGGAACACTCTTCTTACTGTGTGTGTCGGTGGTGGGTGAGGAGTGGACAAGCCTGTGTGTGTCAGTGGTGGGTGAGGAGTGGACAAGCCTGTGTGTGTCAGTGGTGGGTGAGGAGTGGACAAGCCTGTGTGTGTCAGTGGTGGGTGAGGAGTGGACAAGCCTGTGTGTGTCAGTGGTGGGTGAGGAGTGGACAAGCCTGTGTGTGTCAGTGGTGGTGGGTGAAGAGTGGACAAGCCTGTGTGTGACGGTGGTGGGTGAGGAGTGGACAAGCCTGTGTGTGTCAGTGGGGGTGGGTGAAGAGTGGACAAGCCTGTGTGTCGGTGATGGTGGGTGAGGAGTGGACAAGCCTGTGTGTGTCAGTGGTGGGTGAGGAGTGGACAAGCCTGTGTGTGACGGTGGTGGGTGAGGAGTGGACAAGCCTGTGTGTGACGGTGGTGGGTGAGGAGTGGACAAGCCTGTGTGTGTCGGTGGTGGTGAGTGAGGAGTGGACAAGCCTGTGTGTGTCGGTGGTGGTGGGTGAAGAGTGGACAAGCCTGTGTGTGTCAGTGGTGGGTGAGGAGTGGACAAGCCTGTGTGTGTCGGTGGTGAGTGAGGAGTGGACAAGCCTGTGTGTGTCAGTGGTGGGTGAGGAGTGGACAAGCCTGTGTGTGTCAGTGGAGGGTGAGGAGTGGACAAGCCTGTGTGTGTCAGTGGTGGTGGGTGAGGAGTGGACAAGCCTGTGTGTGTCAGTGGTGGTGGGTGAGGAGTGGACAAGCCTGTGTGTGTCGGTGGTGGTGGGTGAGGAGTGGACAAGCCTGTGTGTGTCGGTGGTGGTGAGTGAGGAGTGGACAAGCCTGTGTGTGACGGTGGTGGGTGAGGAGTGGACAAGCCTGTGTGTGTCAGTGGTGGTGAGTGAGGAGTGGACAAGACTGTGTGTGATGGTGGTGGTGAGTGAGGAGTGGACAAGCCTGTGTGTGACGGTGGTGAGTGAGGAGTGGACAAGCCTGTGTGTGACGGTGGTGGGTGAGGAGTGGACAAGCCTGTGTGTGACGGTGGTGGTGGGTGAGGAGTGGACAAGCCTGTGTGTGTCAGTGGTGGGTGAGGAGTGGACAAGCCTGTGTGTGTCGGTGGTGGTGGGTGAGGAGTGGACAAGCCTGTGTGTGTCAGTGGTGGGTGAGGAGTGGACAAGCCTGTGTGTGTCAGTGGTGGGTGAGGAGTGGACAAGCCTGTGTGTGTCGGTGGTGGGTGAGGAGTGGACAAGCCTGTGTGTGTCAGTGGTGGGTGAGGAGTGGACAAGCCTGTGTGTGACGGTGGTGGGTGAGGAGTGGACAAGCCTGTGTGTGACGGTGGTGAGTGAGGAGTGGACAAGCCTGTGTGTGTCGGTGGTGGTGGGTGAGGAGTGGACAAGCCTGTGTGTGTCGGTGGTGGTGGGTGAGGAGTGGACAAGCCTGTGTGTGTCGGTGGTGGTGGGTGAGGAGTGGACAAGCCTGTGTGTGTCAGTGGTGGTGGGTGAGGAGTGGACAAGCCTGTGTGTGATGGTGGTGGTGGGTGAGGAGTGGACAAGCCTGTGTGTGTCGGTGGTGGTGGGTGAGGAGTGGACAAGCCTGTGTGTGTCGGTGGTGGTGGGTGAGGAGTGGACAAGCCTGTGTGTGTCGGTGGTGGTGGGTGAGGAGTGGACAAGCCTGTGTGTGTCAGTGGTGGGTGAGGAGTGGACAAGCCTGTGTGTGATGGTGGTGGTGGGTGAGGAGTGGACAAGCCTGTGTGTGTCGGTGGTGGTGGGTGAGGAGTGGACAAGCCTGTGTGTGTCGGTGGTGGTGGGTGAGGAGTGGACAAGCCTGTGTGTGATGGTGGTGGTGGGTGAGGAGTGGACAAGCCTGTGTGTGTCGGTGGTGGTGGGTGAGGAGTGGACAAGCCTGTGTGTGATGGTGGTGGAGGGTGAGTAGTGGACAAGCCTGTGTGTGTCGGTGGTGGTGGGTGAGGAGTGGACAAGCCTGTGTGTGTCAGTGGTGGGTGAGGAGTGGACAAGCCTGTGTGTGTCGGTGGTGGTGGGTGAGGAGTGGACAAGCCTGTGTGTGTCAGTGGTGGGTGAGGAGTGGACAAGCCTGTGTGTGTCGGTGGTGGTGGGTGAGGAGTGGACAAGCCTGTGTGTGTCAGTGGTGGGTGAGGAGTAGACAAGCCTGTGTGTGTCGGTGGTGGGTGAGGAGTGGACAAGCCTGTGTGTGTCAGTGGTGGGTGAGGAGTGGACAAGCCTGTGTGTGTCAGTGGGGGTGGGTGAGGAGTGGACAAGCCTGTGTGTGTCAGTGGTGGGTGAGGAGTGGACAAGCCTGTGTGTGTCGGTGGTGGTGGGTGAGGAGTGGACAAGCCTTTGTGTGTCAGTGGTGGGTGAGGAGTGGACAAGCCTGTGTGTGTCAGTGGTGGTGGGTGAGGAGTGGACAAGCCTGTGTGTGTCAGTGGTGGGTGAGGAGTGGACAAGCCTGTGTGTGTCAGTGGAGGTGGGTGAAGAGTGGACAAGCCTGTGTGTGTCAGTGGTGGGTGAAGAGTGGACAAGCCTGTGTGTGTCAGTGGTGGTGGGTGAGGAGTGGACAAGCCTGTGTGTGTCAGTGGTGGGTGAAGAGTGGACAAGCCTGTGTGTGTCAGTGGTGGTGGGTGAAGAGTGGACAAGCCTGTGTGTGTCAGTGGTGGGTGAGGAGTGGACAAGCCTGTGTGTGTCAGTGGGGGTGGGTGAAGAGTGGACAAGCCTGTGTGTGTCAGTGGTGGGTGAGGAGTGGACAAGCCTGTGTGTGTCAGTGGTGGGTGAGGAGTGGACAAGCCTGTGTGTGTCAGTGGTGGTGGGTGAGGAGTGGACAAGCCTGTGTGTGTCAGTGGTGGGTGAAGAGTGGACAAGCCTGTGTGTGTCAGTGGTGGTGGGTGAAGAGTGGACAAGCCTGTGTGTGTCAGTGGTGGGTGAGGAGTGGACAAGCCTGTGTGTGTCAGTGGGGGTGGGTGAAGAGTGGACAAGCCTGTGTGTGTCAGTGGTGGGTGAGGAGTGGACAAGCCTGTGTGTGTCAGTGGTGGGTGAGGAGTGGACAAGCCTGTGTGTGTCGGTGGTGGTGGGTGAGGAGTGGACAAGCCTGTGTGTGTCAGTGGTGGGTGAGGAGTGGACAAGCCTGTGTGTGTCAGTGGTGGGTGAGGAGTGGACAAGCCTGTGTGTGTCAGTGGTGGTGGGTGAGGAGTGGACAAGCCTGTGTGTGTCAGTGGTGGTGGGTGAGGAGTGGACAAGCCTGTGTGTGTCAGTGGTGGGTGAAGAGTGGACAAGCCTGTGTGTGTCGGTGGTGGTGGGTGAGGAGTGGACAAGCCTGTGTGTGTCAGTGGTGGGTGAAGAGTGGACAAGCCTGTGTGTGTCGGTGGTGGTGGGTGAGGAGTGGACAAGCCTGTGTGTGTCAGTGGTGGGTGAGGAGTGGACAAGCCTGTGTGTGTCGGAGGTGGTGGGTGAGGAGTGGACAAGCCTGTGTGTGTCAGTGGTGGGTGAGGAGTGGACAGGCCTATGTGTGTCAGTGGTGGGTGAGGAGTGGACAAGCCTGTGTGTGTCAGTGGTGGGTGAGGAGTGGACAAGCCTGTGTGTGACGGTGGTGGGTGAGGCGTGGACAAGCCTGTGTGTGACGGTGGTGGTGGGTGAGGAGTGGACAAGCCTGTGTGTGTCAGTGGGGGTGGGTGAAGAGTGGACAAGCCTGTGTGTGATGGTGGTGGGTGAGGAGTGGACAAGCCTGTGTGTGTCGGTGGTGGTGGGTGAGGAGTGGACAAGCCTGTGTGTGTCAGTGGGGGTGGGTGAAGAGTGGACAAGCCTGTGTGTGATGGTGGTGGGTGAGGAGTGGACAAGCCTGTGTGTGTCAGTGGGGGTGGGTGAAGAGTGGACAAGCCTGTGTGTCGGTGATGGTGGGTGAGGAGTGGACAAGCCTGTGTGTGTCAGTGGTGGGTGAGGAGTGGACAAGCCTGTGTGTGTCAGTGATGGTGGGTGAGGAGTGGACAAGCCTGTGTGTGTCAGTGATGGTGGGTGAGGAGTGGACAAGCCTGTGTGTGACGGTGGTGGGTGAGGAGTGGACAAGCCTGTGTGTGACGGTGGTGGGTGAGGAGTGGACAATCCTGTGTGTGTCGGTGGTGGTGAGTGAGGAGTGGACAAGCCTGTGTGTGTCGGTGGTGGTGGGTGAAGAGTGGACAAGCCTGTGTGTGTCAGTGGTGGGTGAGGAGTGGACAAGCCTGTGTGTGTCGGTGGTGAGTGAGGAGTGGACAAGCCTGTGTGTGTCAGTGGTGGGTGAGGAGTGGACAAGCCTGTGTGTGTCAGTGGAGGGTGAGGAGTGGACAAGCCTGTGTGTGTCAGTGGTGGTGGGTGAGGAGTGGACAAGCCTGTGTGTGTCGGTGGTGGTGAGTGAGGAGTGGACAAGCCTGTGTGTGACGGTGGTGGGTGAGGAGTGGACAAGCCTGTGTGTGTCAGTGGTGGTGAGTGAGGAGTGGACAAGCCTGTGTGTGATGGTGGTGGTGAGTGAGGAGTGGACAAGCCTGTGTGTGACGGTGGTGAGTGAGGAGTGGACAAGCCTGTGTGTGACGGTGGTGGGTGAGGAGTGGACAAGCCTGTGTGTGACGGTGGTGGTGGGTGAGGAGTGGACAAGCCTGTGTGTGTCAGTGGTGGGTGAGGAGTGGACAAGCCTGTGTGTGTCGGTGGTGGTGGGTGAGGAGTGGACAAGCCTGTGTGTGTCAGTGGTGGGTGAGGAGTGGACAAGCCTGTGTGTGTCAGTGGTGGGTGAGGAGTGGACAAGCCTGTGTGTGTCGGTGGTGGGTGAGGAGTGGACAAGCCTGTGTGTGTCAGTGGTGGGTGAGAAGTGGACAAGCCTGTGTGTGTCAGTGGTGGGTGAGGAGTGGACAAGCCTGTGTGTGTCGGTGGTGGTGGGTGAGGAGTGGACAAGCCTGTGTGTGTCAGTGGTGGGTGAGGAGTGGACAAGCCTGTGTGTGTCGGTGGTGGTGGGTGAGGAGTGTACAAGCCTGTGTGTGTCAGTGGTGGGTGAGGAGTGGACAAGCCTGTGTGTGTCAGTGGTGGGTGAGGAGTGGACAAGCCTGTGTGTGTCGGTGATGGTGGGTGAGGAGTGGACAAGCCTGTGTGTGTCAGTGGTGGGTGAGGAGTGGACAAGCCTGTGTGTGTCAGTGGTGGGTGAGGAGTGGACAAGCCTGTGTGTGTCGGTGGTGGTGGGTGAGGAGTGGACAAGCCTGTGTGTGTCAGTGGTGGGTGAGGAGTGGACAAGCCTGTGTGTGTCAGTGGTGGGTGAGGAGTGGACAAGCCTGTGTGTGTCAGTGGTGGTGGGTGAGGAGTGGACAAGCCTGTGTGTGTCAGTGGTGGGTGAAGAGTGGACAAGCCTGTGTGTGTCGGTGGTGGTGGGTGAGGAGTGGACAAGCCTGTGTGTGTCAGTGGTGGGTGAGGAGTGGACAAGCCTGTGTGTGTCGGAGGTGGTGGGTGAGGAGTGGACAAGCCTGTGTGTGTCAGTGGTGGGTGAGGAGTGGACAAGCCTGTGTGTGTCAGTGGTGGGTGAGGAGTGGACAAGCCTGTGTGTGTCAGTGGTGGGTGAGGAGTGGACAAGCCTGTGTGTGTCAGTGGTGGTGGGTGAGGAGTGGACAAGCCTGTGTGTGTCAGTGGGGGTGGGTGAGGAGTGGACAAGCCTGTGTGTGTCAGTGGGGGTGGGTGAAGAGTGGACAAGCCTGTGTGTGTCAGTGGGGGTGGGTGAAGAGTGGACAAGCCTGTGTGTGACGGTGGTGGGTGAGGCGTGGACAAGCCTGTGTGTGCCGGTGGTGGTGGGTGAGGAGTGGACAAGCCTGTGTGTGTCAGTGGGGGTGGGTGAAGAGTGGACAAGCCTGTGTGTGATGGTGGTGGGTGAGGAGTGGACAAGCCTGTGTGTGTCGGTGGTGGTGGGTGAGGAGTGGACAAGCCTGTGTGTGTCAGTGGGGGTGGGTGAAGAGTGGACAAGCCTGTGTGTGATGGTGGTGGGTGAGGAGTGGACAAGCCTGTGTGTGTCAGTGGGGGTGGGTGAAGAGTGGACAAGCCTGTGTGTCGGTGATGGTGGGTGAGGAGTGGACAAGCCTGTGTGTGTCAGTGGTGGGTGAGGAGTGGACAAGCCTGTGTGTGTCAGTGATGGTGGGTGAGGAGTGGACAAGCCTGTGTGTGTCAGTGATGGTGGGTGAGGAGTGGACAAGCCTGTGTGTGACGGTGGTGGGTGAGGAGTGGACAAGCCTGTGTGTGACGGTGGTGGGTGAGGAGTGGACAATCCTGTGTGTGTCGGTGGTGGTGAGTGAGGAGTGGACAAGCCTGTGTGTGTCGGTGGTGGTGGGTGAAGAGTGGACAAGCCTGTGTGTGTCAGTGGTGGGTGAGGAGTGGACAAGCCTGTGTGTGTCGGTGGTGAGTGAGGAGTGGACAAGCCTGTGTGTGTCAGTGGTGGGTGAGGAGTGGACAAGCCTGTGTGTGTCAGTGGAGGGTGAGGAGTGGACAAGCCTGTGTGTGTCAGTGGTGGTGGGTGAGGAGTGGACAAGCCTGTGTGTGTCAGTGGTGGTGGGTGAGGAGTGGACAAGCCTGTGTGTGTCGGTGGTGGTGAGTGAGGAGTGGACAAGCCTGTGTGTGTCAGTGGTGGTGGGTGAGGAGTGGACAAGCCTGTGTGTGTCGGTGGTGGTGAGTGAGGAGTGGACAAGCCTGTGTGTGACGGTGGTGGGTGAGGAGTGGACAAGCCTGTGTGTGTCAGTGGTGGTGAGTGAGGAGTGGACAAGCCTGTGTGTGATGGTGGTGGTGAGTGAGGAGTGGACAAGCCTGTGTGTGACGGTGGTGAGTGAGGAGTGGACAAGCCTGTGTGTGACGGTGGTGGTGGGTGAGGAGTGGACAAGCCTGTGTGTGTCAGTGGTGGGTGAGGAGTGGACAAGCCTGTGTGTGTCAGTGGTGGGTGAGGAGTGGACAAGCCTGTGTGTGTCAGTGGTGGGTGAGGAGTGGACAAGCCTGTGTGTGTCGGTGGTGGTGGGTGAGGAGTGGACAAGCCTGTGTGTGTCAGTGGTGGGTGAGGAGTGGACAAGCCTGTGTGTGTCAGTGGTGGGTGAGGAGTGGACAAGCCTGTGTGTGTCGGTGGTGGGTGAGGAGTGGACAAGCCTGTGTGTGTCAGTGGTGGGTGAGAAGTGGACAAGCCTGTGTGTGTCAGTGGTGGGTGAGGAGTGGACAAGCCTGTGTGTGTCGGTGGTGGTGGGTGAGGAGTGGACAAGCCTGTGTGTGTCAGTGGTGGGTGAGGAGTGGACAAGCCTGTGTGTGTCAGTGATGGTGGGTGAGGAGTGGACAAGCCTGTGTGTGTCAGTGGTGGGTGAGGAGTGGACAAGCCTGTGTGTGTCAGTGGTGGGTGAGGAGTGGACAAGCCTGTGTGTGTCAGTGATGGTGGGTGAGGAGTGGACAAGCCTGTGTGTGTCAGTGGTGGGTGAGGAGTGGACAAGCCTGTGTGTGACGGTGGTGGGTGAGGAGCGGACAAGCCTGTGTGTGTCAGTGGTGGGTGAGGAGTGGACAAGCCTGTGTGTGTCGGTGGTGGGTGAAGAGTGGACAAGCCTGTGTGTGTCAGTGATGGTGGGTGAGGAGTGGACAAGCCTGTGTGTGTCGGTGGTGGTGGGTGAGGAGTGGACAAGCCTGTGTGTGTCAGTGGTGGGTGAGGAGTGGACAAGCCTGTGTGTGTCGGTGGTGGTGGGTGAGGAGTGGTCAAGCCTGTGTGTGTCAGTGGTGGGTGAGGAGTGGACAAGCCTGTGTGTGTCGGTGGTGGGTGAAGAGTGGACAAGCCTGTGTGTGTCAGTGATGGTGGGTGAGGAGTGGACAAGCCTGTGTGTGTCGGTGGTGGTGGGTGAGGAGTGGACAAGCCTGTGTGTGTCAGTGGTGGGTGAGGAGTGGACAAGCCTGTGTGTGTCGGTGGTGGTGGGTGAGGAGTGGACAAGCCTGTGTGTGTCAGTGGTGGGTGAGGAGTGGACAAGCCTGTGCGGTGTTGAGTATTGTTCAGCCTGCAGTTGTTTAGGCAAGTGAAGCATGTTCCATCACACTGCTGACCTGTGACCAGGCTTTGGGTAAATGGACAGGTATTGGGAGTTAGGTGGTATGTATGCTGTAGCCTGGGGTCTACCTGTATGGTGTGTACAGTACTGTCTCGGGTGTATCTGTGCTGTCTGTACCTGCATCCTGTGTATGGTGCTGCCTGGTGTGTGCCTGTATTGTGTGTTCCTGTGTCCTGTATACAGTACTGCCTGGTGTGTACCCGTATCATGTGTACCTGTTCCATTATACCATCTCTATATTTCTGTCTGTGGGTCTACACTGCTGCAGCCCCCCCCCCCACCTCTGGGTGGGACAGAGGACAATGTATGGTCCCTGGGCTCATAGGAGTAGGGCTCAGCTCATCTAGGGCAGGTAGTTGGAGGAATGGGATAATTGAATGTAAGTTCCTGCTTCCCTGGATCCTGCCCCACCCCTCACCCACCAGGTGTTTGCAGAAGACCTTCATCTGTCGTCCTTGCCCTGACGGAGGCTAGGGAACCGCTCTCCTCCGCTTGATACCCCTTACAATCGCTGGATCCTCTCCCCAGGCTGTTGAGCAGCACCACCTGCTGGTCAACAGCATGTACTACCTGTGAAGACCTACGCCTTCCGAGGCCTTACCTTGCATTGGAGAGGTCCGTTTTTGCTGCACCTTGGGCAGGATCCTGAGGAACTGGACTGTAGCACAAGGGAAGATCTCTGGTTATGCAGTACCTGGAGCAGCCCAAGGGGGTGAGAGTTGGCACTGCAAACCAACCTCTGTGATGTTCCCTGCACTCTCCCCAAATCTACAGTTCCCATAATACCCAGATATCTCTGTTCCCCACAGCCCCTGGAGTGAGGAATTCCTGGCTGGAGCAGTTCTAGGGTTGGATGGGAATGTCTGGGTTTGCCCCCGCACGTGGTCACATGATGAGAATTCGACCCATTCCACCCTTAATCTGTGTGTGGCGTTACTCATCCGCCTGTCTCTACTGTCTAAGCCACTGCCTTGGTGATTCTGATTCTTGCATGAGTCTCTACCCCCACCAGCCCTCCGGTAGTGTGTCCCTCTTGGGGAAACAATTCCTCAAATTCCTTTAAAGTGTTTTACTTCTTTGAGTGAGCTCTTTGGTTTTAGATGCCTTTCCTTTTGGGAAAAACTTGCTTCTATCGAGCTTATCTATGCCTCCACATAGCACTGTGCACCTCAGTCAGGTCTTCCATCAGTCTCCTCCACTCCACAGCATCCAACCTCCCTTTCCATGAATGAACCACCCCATCTCAGGGCTATCCTGGGGAATTGCCCCTGCACCCTGTCCCTGTACTCTGGTGATCAAAATTCACACAGGGATCCATCTGTGGTCTAACCCTCACTTTATAAAGCACTTCCGAACAGTCCTGTTCTCTATCCTTCATGATTAGGATCCTTTCCACCCTCTGGGATGTCAGCAGCATATGTACCCATGACGTTTGCTGGCATCTTATACATATCCCTGACCATGGAACTCGTAGAGCTCAGTGTGTTATGCTTGGGGCAGACATTGTAGCAGATGGAGTTCAACTCCCATGGAACCCTTCTGCCAGAACTGCCTCCCTCAGTACTGCCTCTCCCACAGTGCTGTCCTTTCTTGGACGGTTTGGGGCACTGTCAGCCTGTGTAGGACACCCTCTGCCAGTGTGGGGTGCTGTATGTCACTGCCAGACTAGTGCTGGGTGCTCTCTGCCAGTGTGGGCAGTACAGGCACTTTGGCACCACAGAGCGCTCTCTGCCTGTGCCTGGCCAGTATGGAGAACTTTCTGCTAATGCAGATCGACCGCTGTCAGTGCCTGGCCAGTGTGAGGTTCTGTCTGAGTGTATGGCTGATACAGGGCACTTTGCCTCCACAGAGTGCTCTCTGCCAGCCGGCGTGTGTGTGGCTCCGCCAGTGCGGTGTGATATCTGCAAGTGGGGTGTGGGGGCTGTGGAGCACTCTCTGCCAGTGCTGGGCCCTTGCTGGCCACTCTGTGCAAGTGTGGGACACTCTCTGACAGTGATGCGCTGTTTGCCAGTGATGGGTCTGTGCAGGCCAGTGCCCTCAACCGCTCTCCCAGCTGGTGGTTGAGGGATTTGACTAGCCCGGGGGTCGGCAACCTGCAGCTCCCGAGCCATTTGTGGCTCTTTCACCTCTGTGCTGCGGCTCCCTGTGGCTTTGGGAAATAATTGGTCAGTATTTAATTAAAATGTATTTTATGTTAGTTTGTTAGCTTTTGAAATGTAATTCTAAATTTGAAGATTATGGTGATCTTGTACAATCTAAGTGTGGCGACACATTTCCTCACAATTAGCCAGCATTCCGGCTAAGGGAGATAGCCTACGGGGGTTTGTGAGTACGCGTCTTTTGCAGCATCTGCGTCCATGGGGGCTGGGTTGAGGGAGGCTTAAAAGCAAGGCTGTTTAGTTCGAATAAAGTTACCTTTGACTGCAGTCTTTATTTTAGCGCTGCGTGTAGCGCTACACCGCTACAACGTGTTTTTTATCGCTATTAATATACATCACCACTGCCAATGCCTGACACCCGCCAGTGCGCGCTTTCTTTTAATTCTTCGATCCAAGGTAGGCTACCTATGTAGTAACCTTCAACCCAACGTCTTTTTTTCGGAGTTCAAAATGTTTTTGTTGCATGCAGAAATGTAATTTCGTTTTCTCTGCAGGAGTTCATCAATTTCAAAAATGCAACACATTATAGTTTGTTTATACATAGCATAAAGGCAAAAAAAACCCGTTGTATGCAGTGTTATTTCATTTTGTGGCTCCCAGTGTTTTCTTTTCTGTGGGAAATGGGTCCATATTGGCTCTTTTAGTGGTAAACGTTGCCGACCCCTGGACTAGCCTGTGGCCGGTACCTATGTCTCCCAGCAGCTGTGGGGCCGGCCCTTGACTGAGCTCATTAAGTGATTGACTGATAGGCTGTGGCAGAGAGGGTGGGGGCTGGGCTGCAGACTGTCCGGCGTGTGCGTGGGGAGGGGGGTCGAGCAAGGGCCATTTGACACAGCTGTGGGCTCTTGGCCAGCCCCAGGTTATTTTGGTTTGGGTGGGGGGAGGGGAGTCATTTTGATATGTCATAATGCAGGAGTTAAGAGCTACACCCTGTGCTGGGCACCAGAGTCCCATTCGCTGCCTTCCACGGACAAGAACTTTGCAGGTCGGGGGGCTTGGCCTGAAGTGGATTGGCTAGGCTGACAAGGTGGATGAGGTAGCTGGTTCGACTACACGTGTGACATTTACAGGGACAGCAAGCTTTGGCTACCCTCAGTTGCTGTTTACTAGTGGCCTGAGCAACTCTGGCAGTGCCTGGCGAGGCTCTCTCTGTCCTGCCTGCCGTTTGTCCGCTCATAAATGCAGTATCCCACTCCCCCTCCCCGGCTCATTGTAGAAAGATGCCCTGGTGGACCCAGGCTGACGTTCTGTCAACGTGAGCTCGCTCCTGACTGCTCTCTAAGAGGGATACACCTCGGGACGTGGAGCATCTCTGGAATTGTGCACTCTGTGTCCTAGTCCACGGGAGATGGATCATGAGGAGGAAGGTATGTGACGCAGGGTGCTGCCACAGTGGAGGGTAAGCGCACCTACTCTGTGGCATGTGTAGGGAGCGTGGCAGTCATGGCTACAGCTCCTCAGCACTCAGTCCAGTGTTGGGTGGTTGCTTGTTGCTGGATCTACGAAAACAGACTGGTACCTCTGAGGTATTGAGGAAAAGGCACTGTTACCAACATGAGACATTCAGCAACCCACCTGTGGTGAGTGCGCCTGCAGTGGGTGGGTGCATTGGTCCGTACTGTGTGGGTGTGGGGGTCGGTGGTGAGTGGGTGTGTGGGTCCGTACTGAGTGGGTGTGTGGGTCCGTACTGAGTGGGTGTGTGGGTCGGCGGTGAGTGGGTGTGTGGGTCCGTACTGTGTGGGTGTGAGGGTCCGTACTGTGTGGGTGTGTGGGTCGGTGGTGAGTGGGTGTGTGGGTCCGTACTGTGTGGGTGTGTGGGTCCGTACTGACTGGGTGTGTGGGTCCGTACTGTGTGGGTGTGTGGGTCCGTACTGAGTGGGTATGTGGGTCCGTACTGTGTGGGTGTGTGGGTCCGTACTGAGTGGGTGTGTGGGTCCGTACTGTGTGGGTGTGTGGGTCCATACTGTGTGGGTGTGTGGGTTGGTGGTGAGTGGGTGTGTGGGTCGGTGGTGAGTGGGTGTGTGGGTCGGTACTGAGTGGGTGTGTGGGTCCGTACTGTGTGGGTGTGTGGGTCCGTACTGAGTGGGTGTGTGGGTCCGTACTGAGTGGGTGTGTGGGTCCGTACTGAGTGGGTATGTGGGTCCGTACTGTGTGGGTGTGTGGGTCGGTGGTGAGTGGGTGTGTGGGTCGGTACTGAGTGGGTGTGTGAGTCCGTACTGAGTGGGTGTGTGGGTCCGTACTGAGTGGGTGTGTGGGTCCGTACTGTGTGGGTGTGTGGGTCCGTACTGTGTGGGTGTGTGGGTCCGTACTGAGTGGGTGTGTGGGTCCGTACTGAGTGGGTGTGTGGGTCCGTACTGAGTGGGTGTGTGGGTCCGTACTGAGTGGGTGTGTGGGTCCGTACAGAGTGGGTGTGTGGGTCCGTACTGTGTGGGTGTGTGGGTCCGTACTGTGTGGGTGTGTGGGTCCGTACTGAGTGGGTGTGTGGGTCCGTACTGAGTGGGTGTGTGGGTCCGTACTGAGTGGGTGTGTGGGTCCGTACTGTGTGGGTGTGTGGGTCCGTACTGAGTGGGTGTGTGGGTCCGTACTGAGTGGGTGTGTGGGTCCGTACTGAGTGGGTGTGTGGGTCCGTACTGAGTGGATATGTGGGTCCGTACTGTGTGGGTTTGTGGGTCCGTACTGAGTGGGTATGTGGGTCCGTACTGAGTGGGTATGTGGGTCCGTACTGTGTGGGTATGTGGGTCCGTACTGTGTGAGTGTGTGGGTCCGTACTGAGTGGGTATGTGGGTCCGTACTGAGTGGGTATGTGGGTCCGTACTGAGTGGGTATGTGGGTCCGTACTGAGTGGGTATGTATTGTGTGGGTCCGTACTGTGTGGGTGTGTGGGTCCGTACTGAGTGGGTGTGTGGGTCCGTACTGAGTGGGTATGTATTGTGTGGGTCCGTACTGTGTGGGTGTGTGGGTCCGTACTGTGTGGGTGTGTGGGTCCGTACTGAGTGGGTATGTATTGTGTGGGTCCGTACTGTGTGGGTGTGTGGGTCCGTACTGTGTGGGTGTGTGGGTCCGTACTGAGTGGGTACGTATTGTGTGGGTCCGTACTGTGTGGGTGCGTGGGTCCGTACTGAGTGGGTGTGTGGGTCCGTACTGTGTGGGTGTGTGGGTCCGTACTGAGTGGGTGTGTGGGTCCGTACTGTGTGGGTGTGTGGGTCCGTACTGAGTGGGTATGTGGGTCGGTGGTGAGTTGGTGTGTGGGTCCGTACTGAGTGGGTGTGTGGGTCCGTACTGAGTGGGTATGTATTGTGTGGGTCCGTACTGTCTGGGTGTGTGGTTCCGTACTGAGTGGGTATGTGGGTCCGTACTGTGTGGGTGTGTGGGTCGGTACTGTGTGGGTGTGTGGGTCCGTACTGTGTGGGTGTGTGGGTCCGTACTGTGTGGGTGTGTGGGTCGGTGATGTGTGGGTGTGTGGGTCGGTACTGAGTGGGTGTGTGGGTCCGTACTGTGTGGGTGTGTGGGTCGGTGGTGAGTGGGTGTGTGGGTCGGTACTGAGTGGGTGTGTGGGTCGGTGGTGAGTGGGTGTATGGGTCCGTACTGTGTGGGTGTGTGGGTCCGTACTGTGTGGGTCGGTGGTAAGTTGGTGTGTGGGTCCGTACTGAGTGGGTGTGTGGGTCCGTACTGTGTGGGTGTGTGGGTCGGTGGTGAGTGGGTGTGTGGGTCCGTACTGAGTGCGTGTGTGGGTCCGTACTGTGTGGGTGTGTGGGTCGGTGGTGAGTGGGTGTGTGGGTCGGTACTGAGTGGGTGTGTGGGTCGGTGGTGAGTGGGTGTGTGGGTCCGTACTGTGTGGGTGTGTGGGTCCGTACTGAGTGGGTGTGTGGGTCCGTACTGTGTGGGTGTGTGGGTCGGTGGTGAGTGGGTGTGTGGGTCGGTACTGAGTGGGTGTGTGGGTCGGTGGTGAGTGGGTGTGTGGGTCCGTACTGAGTGGGTGTGTGGGTCCGTACTGTGTGGGTGTGTGGGTCCGTACTGTGTGGGTGTGTGGGTCGGTGGTGAGTGGGTGTGTGGGTCGGTACTGAATGGGTGTGTGGGTCCGTACTGTGTGGGTGTGTGGGTCCGTACTGAGTGGGTGTGTGGGTCCGTACTGTGTGGGTGTGTGGGTCCGTACTGTGTGGGTGTGTGGATCCGTACTGAGTGGGTGTGTGGGTCGGTACTGAGTGGGTGTGTGGGTCCGTACTGTGTGGGTGTGTGGGTCCGTACTGAGTGGGTGTGTGGGTCCGTACTGTGTGGGTGTGTGGGTCCGTACTGAGTGGGTGTGTGGATCCGTACTGAGTGGGTATGTGGGTCCGTACTGAGTGGGTGTGTGGGTCCGTACTGAGTGGGTGTGTGGGTCCGTACTGTGTGGGTGTGTGGGTCCGTACTGTGTGGGTGTGTGGGTCCGTACTGAGTGGGTATGTGGGTCCGTACTGAGTGGGTGTGTGGGTCCGTACTGAGTGGGTGTGTGGGTCCGTACTGTGTGGGTGTGTGGGTCCGTACTGAGTGGGTGTGTGGGTCCGTACTGAGTGGGTGTGTGGGTCCGTACTGAGTGGGTGTGTGGGTATGTGGGTCGGTGGTGAGTGGGTGTGTGGGTCTGTACTGTGTGGGTATGTGGGTCGTTGGTGAGTGGGTGTGTGGGTCCGTACTGTGTGAGTGTGTGGGTCCGTACTGAGTGGGTGTGTGGGTCCGTACTGTGTGAGTGTGTGGGTCCATACTGAGTGGGTGTGTGGGTCCGTACTGTGTGGGTGTGTGGGTCCGTACTGTGTGGGTATGTGGGTCGTTGGTGAGTGGGTGTGTGGGTCTGTACTGTGTGGGTATGTGGGTCGTTGGTGAGTGGGTGTGTGGGTCCGTACTGTGTGAGTGTGTGGGTCCGTACTGTGTGAGTGTGTGGGTCCGTACTGAGTGGGTGTGTGGGTCCGTACTGTGTGAGTGTGTGGGTCCGTACTGAGTGGGTGTGTGGGTCCGTACTGAGTGGGTGTGTGGGTCCGTACTGAGTGGGTGTGTGGGTCCGTACTGAGTGGGTATGTATTGTGTGGGTCCGTACTGTGTGGGTGTGTGGGTCCGTACTGAGTGGGTGTGTGGGTCCGTACTGAGTGGGTATGTATTGTGTGGGTCCGTACTGAGTGGGTATGTATTGTGTGGGTCCGTACTGTGTGGGTGTGTGGGTCCGTACTGTGTGGGTGTGTGGGTCCGTACTGAGTGGGTATGTATTGTGTGGGTCCGTACTGTGTGGGTGTGTGGGTCCGTACTGAGTGGGTGTGTGGGTCTGTACTGAGTGGGTATGTATTGTGTGGGTCCCTACTGAGTGGGTGTGTGGGTCCGTACTGAGTGGGTGTGTGGGTCTGTACTGTGTGGGTGTGTGGGTCGGTGGTGAGTTGGTGTGTGGGTCCGTACTGAGTGGGTGAGTGGGTCGGTTGTGAGTGGGTGAGTGGGTCCGTACTGTGTGGGTATGTGGGTCCGTACTGTGTGGGTATGTGGGTCCGTACTGAGTGGGTATGTGGGTCCGTACTGTGTGGGTATGTGGGTCCGTACTGAGTGGGTGTGTGGGTCCGTACTGTGTTGGTGTGTGGGTCGGTGGTGAGTGGGTATGTGGGTCCGTACTGAGTGGGTATGTGGGTCCGTACTGAGTGGGTATGTGGGTCCGTACTGTGTGGGTGTGTGGGTCCGTACTGTGTGGGTGTGTGGGTCCGTACTGTGTGGGTGTGTGGGTCGGTGGTGAGTGGGTATGTGGGTCCGTACTGTGTGGGTATGTGGGTCCGTACTGTGTGAGTGTGTGGGTCCGTACTGTGTGAGTGTGTGGGTCCGTACTGAGTGGGTGTGTGGGTCGGTGGTGAGTGGGTATGTGGGTCTGTACTGAGTGGGTGTTGGGTCCGTACTGTGTGGGTGTGTGGGTCCGTACTGTGTGGGTGTGTGGGTCGGTGGTGAGTGGGTATGTGGGTCCGTACTGAGTGGGTATGTGGGTCCGTACTGAGTGGGTGTGTGGGTCCGTACTGTGTGGGTGTGTGGGTCCGTACTGTGTGGGTGTGTGGGTCGGTGGTGAGTGGGTATGTGGGTCCGTACTGTGTGGGTATGTGGGTCCGTACTCTGTGGGTGTGTGGGTCCGTACTGTGTGGGTGTGTGGGTCGGTGGTGAGTGGGTATGTGGGTCCGTACTGAGTGGGTGTGTGGGTCGGTGGTGAGTGGGTATGTGGGTCCGTACTGTGTGGGTATGTGGGTCCGTACTGTGTGGGTGTGGGGTCCGTACTGTGTGGGTGTGTGGGTCCGTACTGTGTGAGTGTGTGGGTCCGTACTGAGTGGGTGTGTGGGTCCGTACTGTGTGGGTGTGTGGGTCCGTACTGAGTGGGTGTGTGGGTCCGTACTGAGTGGGTGTGTGGGTCCGTACTGAGTGGGTGTGTGGGTCCGTACTGTGTGAGTGTGTGGGTCGGTACTGAGTGGGTGTGTGGGTCCGTACTGTGTGGGTGTGTGGGTCGGTACTGAGTGGGTGTGGGTCCGTACTGTGTGGGTGTGTGGGTCCGTACTGAGTGGGTGTGTGGGTCCGTACTGAGTGGGTGTGTGGGTCCGTACTGAGTGGGTATGTATTGTGTGGGTCCGTACTGTGTGGGTGTGTGGGTCCGTACTGAGTGGGTGTGTGGGTCCGTACTGAGTGGGTATGTATTGTGTGGGTCCGTACTGAGTGGGTATGTATTGTGTGGGTCCGTACTGTGTGGGTGTGTGGGTCCGTACTGAGTGGGTGTGTGGGTCCGTACTGAGTGGGTATGTGGGTCCGTACTCTGTGGGTGTGTGGGTCCGTACTGTGTGGGTGTGTGGGTCGGTGGTGAGTGGGTATGTGGGTCCGTACTGAGTGGGTATGTGGGTCCGTACTGAGTGGGTGTGTGGGTCCGTACTGTGTGGGTGTGTGGGTCGGTGGTGAGTGGGTATGTGGGTCCGTACTGAGTGGGTGTGTGGGTCCGTACTGTGTGGGTGTGTGGGTCGGTGGTGAGTGGGTATGTGGGTCCGTACTGAGTGGGTGTGTGGGTCCGTACTGTGTGGGTGTGTGGGTCCGTACTGTGTGGGTGTGTGGGTCGGTGGTGAGTGGGTATGTGGGTCCGTACTGAGTGGGTATGTGGGTCCGTACTGAGTGGGTGTGTGGGTCCGTACTGTGTGGGTGTGTGGGTCCGTACTGTGTGGGTGTGTGGGTCCGTACTGTGTGGGTGTGTGGGTCGGTGGTGAGTGGGTATGTGGGTCCGTACTGTGTGGGTATGTGGGTCCGTACTCTGTGGGTGTGTGGGTCCGTACTGTGTGGGTGTGTGGGTCGGTGGTGAGTGGGTATGTGGGTCCGTACTGAGTGGGTGTGTGGGTCCGTACTGTGTGGGTGTGTGGGTCGGTGGTGAGTGGGTATGTGGGTCCGTACTGTGTGGGTATGTGGGTCCGTACTGTGTGGGTGTGTGGGTCCGTACTGTGTGGGTGTGTGGGTCCGTACTGTGTGGGTGTGTGGGTCGGTGGTGAGTGGGTGTGCGGGTCCGTACTGAGTGGGTGTGCGGGTCGGTACTGAGTGGGTGTGTGGGTCCGTACTGAGTGGGTGTGTGGGTCCGTACTGTGTGGGTGTGTGGGTCCGTTCTGAGTGGGTGTGTGGGTCCGTACTGAGTGGGTGTGTGGGTCCGTACTGTGTGGGTGTGTGGGTCCGTACTGTGTGGGTGTGGGTCCGTACTGTGTGGGTATGTGGGTCCGTACTGTGTGAGTGTGTGGGTCCGTACTGTGTGAGTGTGTGGGTCCGTACTGAGTGGGTGTGTGGGTCCGTACTGTGTGAGTGTGTGGGTCCGTACTGAGTGGGTGTGTTGGTCCGTACTGAGTGGGTGTGTGGGTCCGTACTGTGTGAGTGTGTGGGTCGGTACTGAGTGGGTGTGTGGGTCCGTACTGTGTGGGTGTGTGGGTCGGTACTGAGTGGGTGTGTGGGTCCGTACTGTGTGGGTGTGTGGGTCCGTACTGAGTGGGTGTGTGGGTCCGTACTGAGTGGGTGTGTGGGTCCGTACTGAGTGGGTATGTATTGTGTGGGTCCGTGGGTCCGTACTGAGTGGGTGTGTGGGTCCGTACTGAGTTGGTATGTATTGTGTGGGTCTGTACTGTGTGGGTGTGTGGGTCCGTACTGAGTGGGTATGTATTGTGTGGGTACGTACTGTGTGGGTGTGTGGGTCCGTACTGAGTGGGTGTGTGGGTCCGTACTGAGTGGGTGTGTGGGTCCGTACTGTGTGGTTGTGTGGGTCCGTACTGAGTGGGTGAGTGGGTCGGTTGTGAGTGGGTGAGTGGGTCTGTTGTGAGTGGGTGAGTGGGTCTGTTGTGAGTGGGTATGTGGGTCCGTACTGTGTGGGTATGTGGGTCCGTACTGAGTGGGTATGTGGGTCGGTGGTGAGTGGGTATGTGGGTCCGTACTGTGTGGGTATGTGGGTCGGTGGTGAGTGGGTATGTGGGTCCGTACTGTGTGGGTATGTGGGTCGGTGGTGAGTGGGTGTGTGGGTCCGTACTGAGTGGGTGTGTGGGTCCGTACTGAGTGGGTGTGTGGGTCGGTGGTGAGTGGGTGTGTGGGTCCGTACTGAGTGGGTATGTGGGTCCGTACTGTGTGGGTATGTGGGTCCGTACTGTGTGGGTGTGTGGGTCCGTACTGAGTGGGTGTGCGGGTCCGTACTGTGTGGGTGTGTGGGTCGGTGGTGAGTGGGTATGTGGGTCCGTACTGTGTGGGTGTGCGGGTCCGTACTGTGTGGGTATGTGGGTCCGTACTGAGTGGGTGTGTGGGTCCGTACTGTGTGGGTGTGTGGGTCCGTACTGTGTGGGTGTGTGGGTCCGTACTGAGCGGGTATGTGGGTCCGTACTGAGTGGGTGTGTGGGTGTGTGGGTCCGTACTGTGTGCGTGTGTGGGTCCGTACTGAGTGGGTATGTGGGTCCGTACTGAGTGGGTGTGTGGGTCCGTACTGTGTGGGTATGTGGGTCCGTACTGAGTGGGTGAGTGGGTCCGTACTGAGTGGGTATGTGGGTCCGTACTGTGTGGGTGTGTGGGTCCGTATTGTGTGGGTGTGTGAGTCCGTACTGAGTGGGTATGTGGGTCCGTACTGTGTGGGTATGTGGGTCCGTACTGTGTGGGTGTGTGGGTCCGTACTGAGTGGGTGTGTGGGTCCGTACTGATTGGGTGTGTGGGTCCGTACTGAGTGGGTATGTGGGTCCGTACTGAGTGGGTGTGTGGGTCCGTACTGAGTGGGTGTGTGGGTCCGTACTGAGTGGGTATGTGGGTCGGTGGTGAGTGGGTATGTGGGTCCGTACTGAGTGGGTATGTGGGTCGGTGGTGAGTGGGTGTGTGGGTCCGTACTGAGTGGGTATGTGGGTCCGTACTGAGTGGGTGTGTGGGTCCGTACTGAGTGGGTGTGTGGGTCCGTACTGAGTGGGTATGTGGGTCGGTGGTGAGTGGGTGTGTGGGTCCGTACTGAGTGGGTATGTGGGTCCGTACTGAGTGGGTGTGTGGGTCCGTACTGAGTGGGTGTGTGGGTCCGTACTGAGTGGGTATGTGGGTCGGTGGTGAGTGGGTGTGTGGTTCCGTACTGTGTGGGTATGTGGGTCCGTACTGAGTAGGTGTGTGGGTCCGTACTGTGTGGGTATGTGGGTCGGTGGTGAGTGGGTGTGTGGGTCTGTACTGTGTGGGTATGTGGGTCGGTGGTGAGTGGGTGTGTGGGTCCGTACTGAGTGGGTGTGTGGGTCCATACTGTGTGGGTATGTGGGTCGGTGGTGAGTGGGTGTGTGGGTCTGTACTGTGTGGGTATGTGGGTCGTTGGTGAGTGGGTGTGTGGGTCCGTACTGAGTGGGTGTGTGGGTCCGTACTGAGTGGGTGTGTGGGTCCGTACTGTGTGGGTATGTGGGTCCGTACTGTGTGGGTATGTGGGTCCGTACTGTGTGGGTGTTGGGTCGGTGGTGAGTGGGTATGTGGGTCCGTACTGTGTGGGTATGTGGGTCCGTACTGTGTGGGTGTTGGGTCGGTGGTGAGTGGGTATGTGGGTCCGTACTGTGTGGGTATGTGGGTCCGTACTGTGTGGGTGCGTGGGTCTGTACTGTGTGGGTGTGTGGGTCCGTACTGTGTGGGTGTTGGGTCGGTGGTGAGTGGGTCAGTGGTGTGTGAATCCACAGTGCATTGCTGTGTCGTTTCATTTTTGTGGGTTTGTGGTTTTTCAGGAAGAGGTTACATGGGGTAAATGTGTCACAGGACATGGTGTATTGCTGGGGAGTGTGTCCTTTGCCTGTTACTGCATCCCACCTATGGTCGGAGTTTGAGGTGTGTATGTCTGTTGTGGGCAAGGAGCAGGTACATGGGTAAACACAACACAGGATATAAGGCAGTGCTGGGCTGTAGCTGTTTAGACACGGTGGCTGTAAGTGGATGGGGGTGTGGAATGCAGCAAGTGTTCCTGCAGTGTGGACTGCACTGGGCACTGATAACTTCAGTGGTGTGTAAGGGCAACGGGGGCAGGGTGTGTCCTACAGACTGTATACGCTCTTAGCTGTTGCTGAAGCACAGACACAGCCACCCCGCTGTGCTTATTGGAATGGAATCTGTCACTGACAGTCTGCCTCTGATGGACAATGCCACGGCTGCCGTCCTGCTGCTCAGAAACCTGGTCTGCCCTGCTTCCCAGCAGGGACAAACACTCTGCGTGGACAGCAAGTCACCGGGGCAGGAGCCGGGGGACAGTGGACAGTCGGTGCCAAACAGCTGATGGCAGTGGCGTGAGCTGGGCTGTGAAACCGTTGCCCGTGATTGCCAGCCGGGTAGAGTGGTGAGCCGTGGTGTCCAGGCGGGACAGAATGGTGTGACCATTGATAGGGGGTGAGCAGGCTATGGTGGGTGTGGGTGGGGGCTGGAGGGTCGTGCACCCTGAAGTCCATTGGGATGTTGTATTGTAACTGGAATCACATTAAGAGAGGCAGAGGCACTGACAATCCCAACACAGACATCAGAAGTTAGCAGATCGTTCGCGGAATGGATTTTGATCAGGTCCAGAAGGTTCATCCAGAAGATTAAGATGCATGGGAATGATTCACAGTGACTTGGCCGTTTGAATTCAGAAATGGCTTGTCCATGGAAGATAGAGGATAGTGGGTGATGGGACTGATACTGTCCGGTGTTCTGCAGGGATCCCTAATCTGCTGTTTGTGATGAATATAAATAGACTAGATGAAAATGTAGATGTAAGGTTGCAGACTTTATGACAATTGGTGAAGGATTCAATGGGATATAGACCAATGCAGATATGAATGGGAAAATGGCGGATAGAGTTTAATCTGGGCAAAGATGAAGTGTTGTACTTTTGGGGGGTCAAATGTAAAGGGATGGTGCACAGTTAATGGTAAGTGTTGATGTACCGAGGGATCTTGGGGTTAAAGTCCACAGCTTCCTGAAGTTGCCACAGAACTCAATATGTAAGGAAGTCATACAGCATGATTGCCTTTTAAGGAATTAAGTTCAAGGCTTGGGAAGTTGTTGTTACATAGAATTCTAGTGAAGCGGTATCTGAACAATCACATTCACTTCTGGTTGCCCCATTACAGAAAGAATGTGCAGGTTTTGCAGAGGGTGCAGAAGAGGTTTACCAGAAGGCTGCCTGGATTAGAGAGCATGAGAGCGGGGAGGCTGGACAAACTTGCTTGTTTTTTCTGGAGCAGAGAACTGACAGAATTTATAAAATTATAGGAGGCAAGGACAGAATTTGTTTCCCCAAGGTTAAAACACCTAATCCCAGAAGCATGCAATTGAGCTGAGAGGGGATAAGTTCACAGGTTTCTGTTTTACGCAGAGTGGTGGGTTTCTGGAAGGTGCTGCTGAAGGGCGGTGGTGGAGCTAGACATGACAAAGGTTAAGGAGGCTGTTAGGCAGATGGAATGAGGGATAGACATGTTGTGCAGACAGATGAGATTAGTTTTAGGATGAATGCAGCTATTATTATCTGAATGATCTTGGCTATTCGGCCTGACCTGTGGGTACTCTTCCAAAATCAATGTTCAGTGAACCACAGACATCAGAGTAATGATTTCATTAACAATCCGTTCAAATTTCAGACATGGATGCATCCCCACTACTACTGTACCCCAGTGTTTCCCAGTAAAGGACATGTCTGCACTGGTACTGTATACCAGTGTTATAGAATGGCGGACCCATCCCCCACTGGCACTGTACCCTAGTGTCATACAGTGACAAACCTGCCCCACAGGTACTGTGCCCCAGTGTTACACTGTGACAGACCCGTCCCCACTGGTACCGTACCCCGGTGTTACACAGAGACAGACCCGTTCCCACCGGTACCGTACCCCGGTGTTACACAGTGACAGACCCGTCCCCACCGGTACCGTACCCCGGTGTTACACAGTGACAGACCCATCCCCATCGGTACTGCATCCCAGTGTTTTACAAAGACAGACCTGCCCCCAGTGCCACTGTAGTCAAGTGTTATACAAAGGCAGACCTGTCCCCTCTGATACTGTACCCCGGTATTACACAGTGACAGACCCGTACACATTGGTACTGTACCCCAGTGTTATATAGTCACAGATCCATCCCCACTGGTACCCCTGTGTTATATACTTGTCTCCTCTGGTATGGTACCCAGTGTAATATACAGTAACACGCATCTCTACCAGCACTGTACTCTGGTGTTATAGTGATGGACTCAACCCCACCAGTACTGTACCCCAGTGTTATACAGTGACAGACCCGTCCCCACCGGTACAGTACCCCCAGTGTTATACAGTGACAGACCCGTCCCCACCGGTACGGTACCCCAGTGTTATATGGTGACAGACCCGTCCCCACCAGTACCGTACCCCAGTGTTATACAGCGACGGACCGTCCCCACCGGTACCATACTCCAGTGGCAGGCCCATCGCCACCGGTACTGTGCGCCGGTGTCATACAGTGACAGATCATTCCCCACCAGCACTGTTCCCCAGTGTTATACAATGACAGAGCTAACCCTACCAATATTGTACCCCAGTGTTTTGCAGTGACAGACCCATCTCCACCAGTACTGTACTCCAGTCATACTCAGTGACACACCCAGTGTGATATAGTGAAGGACCGGTCCCCACCAGTACCGTACTCCAGTGACAGACCCATCTCCACCAGTACTGTACTCCAGTCATACTCAGTGACAGACCCAGTGTGATACAGTGAAGGACCTGCCCACACTGCTGCTGTACAGACTTGTCCCTACCAGTACTCCTCTACCGTGTAATACTGTGACAGAACTGTCTGCACTAGTACGGTACCCCTGTGTTATACAGAGACAGACCCATTCCTACTGGTACTGTACACTTGTGTTAAACAGGTGAAAAAAACCCATCTTCAACAGTACCATACCACAGTGTAATACAGTGACAGACCTGTCCCCACCAATACTGTAACCCATTGTTATACAGTGAAAGACATGTCCCCATGGGTACTGTAACCCAGTCATACACAGTGACAGACTCATCTCCACCAGCACTTTACCCCAGTGTTATACAATGATAGACCCATCCCCATCGGCACTGTACCTCAATGTTTTACAGTGACAGATCGGTTCGCCCTGGCACGGTACTGCAGTGTTCTTCAGTAACAGACTCAACTCCACTGGTGCCACACCCCAGTGTTGTACAGTGACAGACCCAACTGTACCCCAGTCATGCACAGTAACAGACCCAGTGTGATCAGTGAGGGACCTGTCCACACTGGTGCTGTACTTTGGTGTTACGCAGTGACAGACCCACCCCCACTGATGCTTTACTCCAGCATTATACAGCGACACCTCACCACACCGGTACTGTATCCCAGTGTTATACACAGTGACAGCCCCAACCCCATCAGTACTATGACTCAGTGTTATACAGTGACAGACCCATCCCCACTGGTACAATACCCCAGTGTTACACAGCGACAGCCCCAACCCCATCAGTACTATGCCCCAGAGTTATACAGTGACAGACCCATCCCCACTGGTACAATACCCCAGTGTTACACAGTAACAGCCCCAACCCCATCAGTACTATGCCCCAGTGTTATACACTGACAGACCCATCCCCACTGGTACAATACCCCAGTGTTACACAGTGATAGCCCCAACCCCATCAGTACTATGCCCCAGTGTTATACAATGACAGACCTATCCCCACTGGTACAATACCCCAGCGTCATACACTGTCAGACCCATCTGGACAGATACTGTACCCCAAAGATACAGTGACAGAACGGTCTCCACCAGCACTGTAACCCAGTGTTACACAGTGACAGACCAGTCCCACTGGTACCGTACCCCAGTGATACACAGTGACAGACCAGTCCCCTCTGGTACTATACCCTGCTGTAATATAGAGACAAACTCATCCATACCAGCACTGTACTATATTACTTAGAGCAGACCTGTCCGCACAAGTACTGTACTGCAGTGTTGTGCCGTAGGGCTGTATCGTGGGCCTTTTAGTGTTTGTTGAATGATGTGCTGATCTGAGTACTGATGGTGTCCCTGTGCCTGTCCCTCAGATAACCAGTTCCGCATGTCGATCCTCGAGCGTCTGGAGCAGATGGAGAAGCGAATGGCTGAGATGGCCGCTTCGGGTCACTGTCAGAGTATGTGCGCAGGAGGCAGGATGCAGATTCAGGTACCGTGTGGGGGGACCTTTCTGTTGCCTTTCCTCAGGGTGAATGTGGGTCAGTGTCTGAATGCCTGGCTTCTGCTCGCTGTCCTGTGTTCCCATCCCTCCACATAAAATACTGCCAGTGCCTGCTCTTTCCCTCATTAACACAGGAGATTCCATAGTTGTGGAAATCCAGAGCAACACACACACAATGCTGGAGGAACTCAGCAGTCAGGATGCATAGAATGTGCTGTAGAACAGCACAGCACAGTACAGCCCTTTGTTGTGCGTAAGATCCATGTAACCCTTCCCTCCCACAAATCCCTCTATATTTCTATCAACTATGAGCTTAACTCTGTCTCTTAAATGACCCTAATGTATCTGCCTCTGCCACCACCACCACCACTGGCAGTGTGTTTCACACGGCCGCTACTCTGTTTGAAAAAAAAAAGAACTACCTCTGATAACCCTGCTACACTTTCCTCTAATTACCTTAAAATTATGCCCCCTTGTATTAGACATTGCTACACTAGGAAAAAGTCTTTTGCTGACTCTCGCTCTGAAGAGAAAAGCCCTAGGTTGTTCAGCCTTTTTTCATAAGACATGCCTCTAATCCAGGCAGCACGCTGGATGCACCCTCTCTAAAGCTTCCACATCTTTCCTATCACGAAGCAACCAGAACTGAGCACAATACTCCAAGTGTGGCCTTTAATAGAGCTACATTACCTCGTGGCTTTTGAACTCAATCCCCAATTAATGAAGGCCAACAAACCACATGCCTCTTAACTTGTGTTGTAACTTTGAGGGGTCAATGGACGTGGACCCCAATCCCTCTGTCCCTCCACACTGCTAAGAATCCTGCCACTAACCCTGTAATTTGTCTTCAAGTTCAACCTTCCAAAATGAATTACTTCGCACCTTCATGGGTTGAAGCATCTGTGGAACGGAATAAATATGAATGGTGCTGGACTGTTCATTCTCCTCCGTAGATGCTGCCTGACCTGCTGAGTTCCTCCCGCAGCTTATGTGTGTTCCTCCTTTCAAAGTTCAAAGTAAAAATAAATAAATGCATGTATCGATCCATACATAAGCAATCAATATTGAAAATGTGGGATGAAGAATTCAGGATATGTTGTGGGAACAGTTCTGCGTTGCGGTGAGTGAAGTTACCCTTCTGGATAAGGAGACTGTTCCTGAACCTGGTGCTGTGAGACCTGAGGCTCCTGCACCTCATCCCCATGGAGCGAGCATGACCTGGGCGGTGGGGGACCTTGATGATGGAGGCTGCTTCCTTGTGACATGGCTCCTTGTAGATGCGCTCAGTGGTTGGTAGAGCTTTACCCAAAGACCAAAGAGTGGATTATTGACTGCAGGAGAAGGAAACCAGAGGTCCATGAGCCAGTCTTTATCAGGGTGGCAGAAGGTCAGCAACTTTAAATTCCTTGGTGTTATCATTTCAGATGATCTGGCCAGGGTCCAGCATGTAAATGTCATTACAAAGAAAGCATTTACATTCTTAGAAGTTTGTGAAAGGTTTAGCATGTTATCTAAAACTTTGACAAACTTCCTCATTGTGAATCTCGTCTGCTGTGACAGATGCTCTGGTACTTCTTACAGCCACCCTACCAGCAGGTTCAGCAGTGTGGGAGTGAGTCAGCTCAGCATTGCCCTGTGGACTCCGTAATGGGGGCGTATTTACGCTTCCTGCTCTTGTGGAATTATCCATTTGGTGAGGTGCCTTGCTCTGGATTACCCATGACGTTAATCAGGGGTGTGATGGGATTACTGTTACCTGGAATTAATGCTGGAACCCATTTAGTGATCAGATTCCACTCTGCACTCTCCTGTTTCCGTTGGAGAGGCTGCTGTAGACGTCAGCCAGTGATTCCCCACCTCTTTCTCCTCCTCAAATTACCAGCTGACGACTGGGCTGCAAGTTCAGGAGGCGGTTTCTCTGACCCTTCCTGATCTGCATTTGTATTACAGCCTAGTGAAAGCCACTAGCACCACCTTTCCCGCCTAAAGACACCCCTGTCACAACCATCCCACTCCCCTCACCGTTACAACCCCCCAACTCACCATCAAAACCCCCCCACTCCCCTCACTGTCACAACCCTCACACTCTCCTCACCGTCACAACCCCCCCACTCCCCTCACCGTCACAACCCCCCCATTCCCCTCACCGTCACAACCCCCCACTCCCCTCACCATGATTCCTGACTCCCTCCTCACCCCCTCTAGGATACAGGCAGATGGGTGATGGGTTCATGAGAGTGGGCACTAACATCTAGGCTGTTGGGGTGATGGGTGTGTCAGGATGGAATGTAGTACTGTATATGGGTGGACAGGGTGTAGGATACAGGTGGATGTGGTGATGGGTGTCTGAGTGCGGGGTGTAGGATACAGGCGGATGTGATGGGTGTCTGAGGGCAGGGTGTAGGATACAGGAGGATGTGGTGATGGGTGTCTGAGGGCAGGGTGTAGGATACAGGTGGATGTGGTGATGGGTGTCTGAGTGCGGGGTGTAGGATACAGGCGGATGTGGTGATGGGTGTCTGAGGGCAGGGTGTAGGATACAGGTGGATGTGTTGGGTGTCTGAGGGCAGGGTGTAGGATACAGGCGGATGTGGTGATGGGTGTCTGAGGGCAGGGTGTAGGATACAGGCAGATGTGGTGATGGGTGTCTGAGGGCAGGGTGTAGGATACAGGTGGATGTGTTGGGTGTCTGAGGGCAGGGTGTAGGATACAGGCGGATGTGGTGATGGGTGTCTGAGGGCGGGTTGTAGGATACAGGTGGATGTGTTGGGTGTCTGAGGGCAGGGTGTAGGATACAGGCGGATGTGGTGATGGGTGTCTGAGGGCAGGGTGTAGGATACAGGCAGATGTGGTGATGGGTGTCTGAGGGCAGGGTGTAGGATACAGATGGATGTGGTGATGGGTGTCTGAGGGCAGGGTGTAGGATACAGGCGGATGTGGTGATGGGTGTCTGAGGGCAGGGTGTAGGATACAGATGGATGTGGTGTTGGGTGTCTGAGGGTAGGGTGTAGGATACAGGCGGATGTGGTGATGGGTGTCTGAGGGCAGGGTGTAGGATACAGGCGGATGTGGTGATGGGTGTCTGAGGGCAGGGTGTAGGATACAGATGGATGTGGTGTTGGGTGTCTGAGGGCAGGGTGTAGGATACAGGCGGATGTGGTGATGGGTGTCTGAGGGCAGGGTGTGGGATACAGGTGGATGTGGTGTTGGGTGTCTGAGGGCGGGTTGTAGGATACAGGTGGATGTGGTGTTGGGTGTCTGAGGGCAGGGTGTGGGATACAGGCGGATGTGGTGATGGGTGTCTGAGGGCAGGGTGTAGGATACAGGCGGATGTGGTGATGGGTGTCTGAGGGCGGGTTGTAGGATACAGGTGGATGTGTTGGGTGTCTGAGGGCAGGGTGTAGGATACAGGCGGATGTGGTGATGGGTGTCTGAGGGCAGGGTGTGGGATACAGGCGGATGTGGTGATGGGTGTCTGAGGGCAGGGTGTAGGATACAGGTGGATGTGGTGATGGGTGTCTGAGGGCGGGTTGTAGGATACAGGTGGATGTGGTGTTGGGTGTCTGAGGGCAGGGTGTAGGATACAGGCGGATGTGGTGATGGGTGTCTGAGGGCGAGGTGTAGGATACAGGTGGATGTGATTGTCTGAGGGCGGGGTGTAGGATACAGGTGGATGTGGTGATGGGTGTCTGAGGGCGGGTTGTAGGATACAGGTGGATGTGGTGTTGGGTGTCTGAGGGCAGGGTGTGGGATACAGGCGGATGTGGTGATGGGTGTCTGAGGGCAGGGTGTAGGATACAGGCGGATGTGGTGATGGGTGTCTGAGGGCAGGGTGTAGGATACAGATGGATGTGGTGTTGGGTGTCTGAGGGCAGGGTGTAGGATACAGGCGGATGTGGTGATGGGTGCCTGAGGGCAGGGTGTAGGATACAGGCGGATGTGGTGATGGGTGTCTGAGGGCGGGTTGTAGGATACAGGCGGATGTGTTGGGTGTCTGAGGGCAGGGTGTAGGATACAGGCGGATGTGGTGATGGGTGTCTGAGGGCAGGGTGTGGGATACAGGCGGATGTGGTGATGGGTGTCTGAGGGCAGGGTGTAGGATACAGGCGGATGTGGTGATGGGTGTCTGAGGGCGGGTTGTAGGATACAGGTGGATGTGGTGTTGGGTGTCTGAGGGCGGGTTGTAGGATACAGATGGATGTGGTGTTGGGTGTCTGAGGGCAGGGTGTAGGATACAGGCGGATGTGGTGATGGGTGTCTGAGGGCGAGGTGTAGGATACAGGTGGATGTGGTGTTGGGTGTCTGAGGGCAGGGTGTAGGATACAGGCGGATGTGGTGATGGGTGTCTGAGGGCGAGGTGTAGGATACAGGTGGATGTGGTGATTGTCTGAGGGCAGGCTGTAGGATACAGGTGGATGTGGTGATGGGTGTCTGAGGGCAGGGTGTGGGATACAGGCGGATGTGGTGATGGGTGTCTGAGGGCAGGGTGTAGGATACAGGCGGATGTGGTGATGGGTGTCTGAGGGCGGGTTGTAGGATACAGGTGGATGTGGTGTTGGGTGTCTGAGGGCAGGGTGTGGGATACAGGCGGATGTGGTGATGGGTGTCTGAGGGCAGGGTGTAGGATACAGATGGATGTGGTGATGGGTGTCTGAGGGCGGGGTGTAGGATACAGGTGGATGTGGTGATGGTTGTCTGAGGGCGGGGTGTAGGATACAGGTGGATGTGGTGATGGTTGTCTGAGGGCGGGGTGTAGGATACAGGCGGATGTCGTGATGGGTGTCTGAGGGTAAGGTGTAGGTCACAGGCAGATGTGTGTTGGACTGGATTGGGGAAGGTTGTGCTGGAAGTCTCAGCAACAGAGGGAAGGGGCAGTTATTTGGCACTGGATGAGGGACAAAGTGTGAGGGACGAGCGTCGGGGGGTGGGGGTGTAGGAGGGCTGGAATCCAGTGCAGAGACAAGTTTAAAGTAACCCTGGAAGTGTGTGGAGAGTGGACTGGACGAGTGAGGGTTACTGATGCCAAACCCCTCCTATCATTCTATTTTTGCATTTGGGGAGGGAAGAGTCTCTGCGGCACAGAGACCCAGGTTCTGGCTAATTTTAACCATGAGTAGAGGGCTCCGGCAGTTATAGATTAGCTCGGATATTTCTGGCCAGCTGCTTTTGAAGCAAGTGGATTAAGGCCAGAGTTTGTGGAGTGGGATTAAAGAGCCTGTTCCGCTCCAGCCCATACTGAGCCAGGACAGGTCAGCTGTCAGTGGAAAGTATGTTTGTGAGGCAGCGGCTTTCTGCCTGAGGCCAGTGGAAACTTCAGAGCTGTCCCAAGACTCAGATAACCTCCCTTTCTCTCCCCTCCCCACCCCCACTTCCCCTTCCCTCCCCGCCCCCACTTCCCCCCTCCCAGTCCAGCACCTAAACTCTCCCCTTCCCATCCTAACTCTACTCTTCCCATACTTCCCCTCCCCAACTCTCCTCTCACTACCATTTCACTGCCCGCCCTAACTCCCCCGCACTCTCCTCCCCTCCCCATCACTCCCCTACTACCCCAACAATCCCCTCCCCCTCCCCATCACTCCCCTACTACCCCAACAATCCCCTCCCCAACACACCCTCCCCCTTCACTTGCCTTCCATTCCCCTCATCCCCAATTCTTTCCTCCCCTTCTCACATCTCTCCTCCCCAGCTCTCCCATCCTCTCCCAACACTCACCACATGTCCCCTCCTTAACACTCCCCTCCCCACCCCGTCCTCCCTCTCCACTCCTCACCTCCCCATCTCTCCCCACTCCCCTTGCCCCTGCATCTCTACCCCCCGTACCTCTCCCAACCTTCCTTTTCCCACAACATATCCCCACTCCTTCCCATCTCTCCCCACCCCTCACCACCCCTCCCCTGTTTGTCCCCTTCTCGCCCCTCCTCTATCCTGTCTCCCATCACCGCGTTGCCCTTCCCCGCTCATTCTGCCGCCACCCTGTTGCATGTTAGTGGCTCACTGCCAGCCCACTGCTGTCCCTGGCATGTTCCCATCCATTACTAACTTATTCCTACACACAGCCCCCTCGCTGAACTCCAAGAATGGCGTAGATGAAATGCATAGCTGTCTGCTCACATCACCGGTCACCGGTCACCACTTCTCACGTCACTGACCTTCTGCTATCCTGGACAATGTTCACCCTCCAACCAGTGTTCCCTCGTTGACAGGCATTTTCCCTTATTGGGAGCTTGCTGTCTGTTACACAAGACAGAGCCAGGCCCTTCAGTCCAACTGTTCATGCTGAACTGATCCCACGTACCCGTCTTTGTCCCATATCCTTCGATATCCCTGTATCTGTCTTTTAAATGTTGATAATATTTGCAATCATCTCTTCAGGCAGCTTGTAAAGACCACCCTCTGGTGAAAATGTTGCCTCTCTTGGGGTTCCTATTAAATCTCTCCTCCCCCAAAACTTTGATCTTCTAGTTCGTGATTCCCTAGCCCTGGGGTAAAAGCCCCTGGGGTAAAAGATTGAGCGCATTCACTTTACATGTGCCCCTCGTGATTCACAGATACCTCTATAAGGTCATCCCTCGTTCTCTTGCACTCCAGTCAAGAAAGTCCAAACCTCTCTCCATCACTCAGTCCTTCGAGTGCTAGCAAATAACATCCTCGCAAATCTCCCTCTGCATTCTTTCCAGCTTAACGGCGTCTGTGCAAGGCGAGCAGAATTGAACTTTGTACTCGAAGTGTGGCCTCACCATCACCTGGTACAAGCAGACTGTGTGTGGAGTTCTTAGCCAGAGTGTAGTGGCGGGGGGAAATGGTGGGGCAGTCAGGCACAGTGTCCTGTAGACACTGTGTGGGGTTAGATGGGAATGACTGCATCTACTGGTTCATTATAGTCCGCAGTTAACCCCTGTCACTGAGGCCATTTGGCCCCTCGTGTCAGTGACTTACTGTTGACGATCGCAGTGTGACACGGAATGTGTCACCGTGTGTATTCCGTGCTGCTGAGGGATCGGAGAACGTGGAATGAATGTCCATGTGTGTGCCGTGACTGCTCTCTCTCTTGTCCAGGCCTCATCAGACTCCTTCGAGGAGCGGATCATCGCTTTGTGCCTCACCATGATGTCCCAGTCGTGCTGGCTGCCTTCCGAACGCCTGGTTCACAGTGTCAGTTTCCGGGGGATGACACTGCTGCACCTCGCAGCTGCTCAGGGCTACTCCCGACTCATAGAGACCCTCATCAAATGGAGGCAAGAACAATACCCTCAGCCCATTACACACAACACAGTACTCTGTAATGTCAGCCTGTAACACAACACACAGTACCATAGAAAAAAAAACATAGAAACATAGAAAACCTGCAGCACAATACAGGCCCTTCAGCCCACAAAGTTGTGCTGAAAACGTCCCTACCTTAGAAATTACTAGGCTTACCTATAGCCCTCTATTTTACTAAGCTCCATGTACCTATCTAAAAGTCTCTTAACTCTATCTAGTTTGGATTTATTTTCACCTTACTTGCCAAAGCAACCTCATATCTTCTTTTAGCTTTTCTAATTCCTTTCTTAAGATTCTTTTTATTTTCTTTATATTTCTCAAGCACCTCATTTACTCCATGCTGCCTATATTTATTGTAGATCTCTCTCTTTTTCCAAACCAAGTTTCCAAAATCCCTTGAAAACCATGGCTCTCTCAAACTTTTAACCTTTCCTTTCAACCTAACAGGAACATAAAGATTCTGTACCCTCAAAATTTCACCTTTAAATGACCTCCATTTCTTTATTACATCCTTCCCATAAACAAATTGTCCCAATCCACGCCTTCTAAATCCTTTTGCATCTCCTCAAAGTTAACCTTTAGAAACATAGAAAATAGGTGTAGGAGTAGGCCATTCGGCCCTTCAAGCCTGCACCGCCATTCAGTATGATCATGGCTGATCATCCAACTCAGAACCCTGTACCTGCTTTCTCTCCATACCCCCAGATCCCTTTAGCCACAAGGGCCATATCTAACTTCCTCTTAAATATAGCCAATGAACCGGTCTCAACTGTTTCCTGTGGCAGAGAATTCCACAGATTCACCACTCTCTGTGTGAAGAAGTTTTTCCTCATCTCAGTCCTAAAAGGTTTCCCCTTTATCCTTAAACTGTGACCCCTCGTTCTGGACTTCCCCAACATTGGAAACAATCTTCCTGCATCTAGCCTGTCCAATCCCTTTAGAATTTTATACGTTTCAATAAGATCCCCCCTCAATCTTCTAAATTCCAGTGAGTATAAGCCTAGTCGATCCAGTCTTTCTTCATATGTAAGTCCTGCCATCCCAGGAATCAATCTGGTGAACCTTCTCTGTACTCCCTCTATGGCAAGAATGTCTTTCCTCAGATTAGGGACCAAAACTGCACACAATATTCCAGGTGCGGTCTCACCAAGGCCTTGTACAACTGCAGTAGAACCTCCCTGTTCCTGTACTCAAATCCTTTTGCTATGAATGCCAACATACCATTTGCCTTTTTCACTGCCTGCTGCACCTGCATGCCTACCTTCAATGACTAGTGTACAATGACACCCAGGTCTCGTTGCATCTCCCCTTTTCCTAATCGGCCACTGTTCAGATAATAATCTGTTTCCCTGTTCTTGCAACCAAAGTGGATAACCTCACATTTATCCACATTAAATTGCATCTGCCATGAATTTGCCCAATCACCTAACCTATCCAATCCAATCCAACCTATCCAAGTCACCCTGCATCCTCTTAGCATCCTCCTCACAGCTAACACCGTCGCCCAGCTTCGTGTCATCCGCAAACTTGGAGATGCTGCATTTAATTCCCTCGTCTAAATCATTAATATATATTGTAAACAACTGGGGTCCCAGCACTGAGCCTTCCGGTACCCCACTAGTCACTGCCTGCCATTCTGAAAAGGTCCCGTTTACTCCCACTGTTTGCTTCCTGTCTGCCAACCAATTCTCTATCCACATCAGTACTGTGTGGGACCTTGTCAAAAGCCTTTTGAAAATCTAAATATACCATATCCACTGGCTCTCCCCTATCCACTCTACTAGTTACATCTTAAAAAAATTCTATAAGATTTGTCAGACATGATTTTCCTTTCACATATCCATGCTGACTTTGTCCGATGATTTCACCTCTTTCCAAATGTGCTGTTATCACATCTTTGATAACTGACTCTAGCATTTTCCCCACCACCGATGTCAGACTCACCGGTCTATAATTCCCCGGTTTCTCTCTCGCTCCTTTTTTAAAAACCTTTCTCAATCAAAAATCTCAACCCTGGGTCCAGTCCTATCCTTCTCCATAATTATGTTGAAACTAATGGCATTGTGATCACTGGACACAAAGTGGTCCCCAACACATAGCTCCGTCACGTGACCTATCTCATTCCCTAACAGGAGATCCAACACTGCCCCTTCTCTAGTTGGTACCTCTATGTATTGCTGCAAAAAACTATCCTGCACACATTTTATGAACTCCAAACCATCCAGCCCTTTTATAGAATGGGCTTCCCAGTCTATGTGTGGAAAATTAAAACCTCCACAATCACAACCTTGTGCTTACTACAATTATCTGCTATTTCCTTACAAATTTGCTCCTCCAATTCTCGCTCCCCATTAGGTGGTCTATAATACAAGTGTTACTACACCTTTCGCATTCCTCAATTCCACCCAAATAGCCTCCCTAGACGAGCTCTCTAATCTATCCTGCCAAAGCACTGCTGTAATATTTTCTCGGACAAGCAATGCAACACCTCCCCCCCGCCCCTCCAATTCTATCACACCTGAAGCAACTAAATCCAGGAATATTTAGTTGCCAGTCACACCCCTCCTGCAACCATGTTTCGCTAATAGCTACAACATCATATTTCCAGGTATCAATCCATGCTCTAAGCTCATCCACCTTTCTTACAATGCTCCTAGCATTAAAATAGATGCATTTAAGAAACTCTCCACCTCTTACTCTCTGTTTATCCCTAACGGTGCAAACAACTTTATTATCTTTTTCTTCCTTCTCCCCTACATCTTTGGTCTGAGTGCTCCCCTTTTCTGTCACCTGCCTATCCTTTCTCACACACTGTCTCTTACCTCGTACCCTGTAACGTCAGCCTGTTATACACCACACAATACCCTGTAATGTCAGCCTGTTACACACAGCACAGTACCTTGTAATGTCAGCCTGTTACACACCACATAGTAAGTACCCTGTAACGTTAGGCCGTTATACACCACACAGTACTGTTACGTATCCCGAAAAACTGGAGAACTTACCAGCAAAGATAGAGAGGTCCGTTGAAGTCTGATGTCACTATTTTCAAACGTTTTTATTTATTAAGGGGCACAAAAGTAAGGGTAATGCAAACATTCAGATAAAGCACATCACCAATACTCAATCTAAAGCGCGGGTATAGTCATAATCATCATTAAGAAGTAATCTCGGCTGTTGTCTAGGGGATAATATTTTTGTCCATTGGAAATATAAAAAGTCATTCAGAAGTCTGCAGACTTTAGCCTTTCGAGGAATCGCTGGGTTTCATGTATTTTAGAGGGATCGGTGAAAACGGAAAGAAAACTTGCCCGTATCTTTATGAAACCACTCCGTTAAAAATCAGGGGAGCGTTGGTCTCCCCGTTGTTAGTTCGAAGTCCTTCTCGGTAGTATCAGCCACTCGCTCCCCAGGCAAAGGAGTTAGGAGCACACATGGCGTTGAGTGGCTTCCAGCTCTCCCGGGAGCGTTGAGCGAGCAAGTTCCTCTGGTGCATCGCTAGGGTACTGCCTCCTGCAGTCCGCTTTTATCTTTACTTGCAGAGTTGTAGATGTCCATCAAAATAGGGGGATGTAATCTCCACCCCCACATTGCCCGAGGGTGTCCATGTCCATGGTAGCTCTCACGTAGTAGGGACACACAGGTGTCTCTAAGAACAATGGCCAGAACCGTTGCATTGTCTCTCACTTCCGAGACCCGAATAAATAGCGATCTTGCGATTCTCCGGAAGGAAGGGGCTGCTCCCGCTCCTTCGGCCCCTCAGAGCTGTGGTACCTTCATAACAGTACTTTGTAATGACTAGCCTTTACACACTGAACATTACCCAGTAATGTCAGAGCATTACATAGCAGAGAATATGATGTAATGTTCACACTATTTAAGAGAAACACCTTGTCATTGTATAACCGTACAGGTCACTGAGTGCTGACAGTTTGGACCTGGAGCAGGAGGTTGATCCCCTCAACGTTGATCATTTCTCCTGCACTCCTCTGGTGAGTCACAGATCCCCAAATCTGGGTCGTTTCCCTGAGTAGAGACCTAGTGGCACATATAGGGTGGGCAGTCAGAACCCTTATCCCAGAGCAGAAATGTCAAACACTTGTACTTCAGGTGAGAGGGGAATGGTTTAGAAGAGATGTGCAAGTTTATTTTACAGAGAGTGGTGAATGCCAGGGGTGGTGGTACAGTAGTGAACTTGAAGCAGCTGTTGGACAGACACAGGAATGTGCAGGGAATGGAGGTAATGTACAGGCAGACAGGATTTATTTTAATTCAGCACCGTGTTCAGCACAGATGTGGTGGACTGAAGGACCAGTTCCTTTGCTAGTCAGTCCTCTTTTATAATGAAACGTCCTTTCTACAATAAATACAGGAGGGTCCTGAAAGTGGATTGAGGGACCTGGGAGAATGGTAGCAGCTTGAGGGGTGAGATGCAGGGGTCAGAGGCACTGATTTGACATATGATGGATGTGAGTGGGCCAATGGTGCTGAGGAAGAGAGAAGAACAGGGAAGGAGGAGCGAGGATGTGAAGTAAGGAAGGGAATAAAAAGGGAAGGAGAGAGGACATGGAATCTCTGGTGGGTAAGATACGGGGTGAAGATGCGGAGAGAGGTGGGGGAGATGAGCAGGTAGGGGGAGAGTGTGTATTTGGGCTGGGGTGTGACCATAACCGCTGCCCTCAGTCACCCACTGCTGTTCTCTCACTAGATGTGGGCCTGTGCCCTGGGACATACTGATGCAGCTGTCACTCTATATGGTTGGAATCGGCAAGCTCTCCTCATACCCGACTCCCTGGGGCGGCTGCCCTTGCACGTGGCTCGGGCCCGCGGCCACGTCCAGCTTGCCACTCGCCTGGAGGAGCTGCAGGGTCAGGCTGAGAGCAGCTCATTGACAGCACGCATGCCCAAGGGGGATACAACTGACGGGCAGTGGCCGTTGTCTGCTAGTAACACTCCGGACACACCCAGGGGTCCTCTGTCCTCATTGGCCAGCCCAGACACAGGTAGCCGGACACGTCTCCCTCTCCCTCACTGTCCACACCCCAACTCTCCCACTCTCCTGTCCACCCCCTCCCTCACCATCCTAACTCCCCACCCCTCCAACCCTTTTCTTCCTCCCCTTCCCCACCCTTCCAATACTTTGCTGACTTTCCCCACACTCCCTCCCCTCCTTTCCCAGCCATCAACTCCCCAAACACTACTCCCCACTAAACCTGGCTCTCACTGTATGATGTCCATGGGCCATTTGCCCTGGAGTTGTGTTGTCTCCGTCTGTGTGACATTCACCCTGGAGCCACGTTGTCTCTGTGCGATGTCAATTGGTTGTTCGACATGGAGCTGTGTTTTCTCTGCCTGTGGGACATTCGAGCTGAAGTTGTGTTGTCTCTGCCTGTGGGACATTCGACCTGGAGTTGTGTTATCTCTGTGGGACATTCGACCTGGAGTTGTGTTGTCGCTGTGGGACATTCGACCTGGAGTTGTGTTGTCTCTGTGGGACATTCGACCTGAAGTTGTGTTGTCTCTGTCTGTGGGACATTCGACCTGAAGTTGTGTTGTCTCTGTCTGTGGGACATTCGACCTGGCGTTGAGTTGTCTCTGTCTGTGGGACTTTCGACCTGGAGTTGAGTTGTCTCTGTGGGACATTCGAACTGGAGTTGAGTTGTCTCTGTGGGACATTCCACCTGAAGTTGTGTTGTCTCTGTCTGTGGGACATTCCACCTGTAGTTGTGTTGTCTATGTGGGACATTCGACCTGGAGTTGTGTTGTCTCTGTGGGACATTCGACCTGGAGTTGTGTTGTCTATGTGGGACATTCGACCTGGAGTTGTGTTGTCTCTGTCTGTGGGACATACGACCCGGAGTTGTGTTGTCTCTGTAGGATATTCGACCTGGAGTTGTGTTGTCTCTGTGGGACTTTCGAACTGGAGTTGTGTTGTCTCTGTGGGACATTCCACCTGTAGTTGTGTTGTCTATGTGGGACATTCGACCTGGAGTTGTGTTGTCTCTGTGGGACATACGACCCGGAGTTGTGTTGTCTCTGTGGGACATTCGACATGGAGTTGTGTTGTCTCTGTGGGACATTCGACATGGAGTTGTGTTGTCTCTGTGGGACTTTCGACCTGGAGTTGTGTTGTCTCTGTAGGATATTCGACATGGAGTTGTGTTGTCTCTGTGGGACTTTCGACCTGGAGTTGTATTGTCTCTGTAGGATATTTGACCTGGAGTTGTGTTGTCTCTGTAGGATATTCGACCTGGAGTTGTGTTGTCTCTGTGGGACATTCGACCTGGAGTTGTGTTGTCTCTGTGGGACTTTCGACCTGGAGTTGTGTTGTCTCTGTGGGACATTCGACATGGAGTTGTGTTGTCTCTGTGGGACATTCGACATGGAGTTGTGTTGACTCTGTGGGACATTCGATATGGAGTTGTGTTGTCTCTGTAGGATATTCGGCCTGGAGTTGTGTTGTCTCTGTGGGACATTCGACCTGGAGTTATGTTGTTCTGTGGGACATTCGACCTTGAGTTGTGTTGTCTCTGTCTGTGGGACATTCCACCTGTAGTTGTGTTGTCTATGTGGGACATTCGACCTGGAGTTGTGTTGTCTCTGTGGGACATTCGACCTGGAGTTGTGTTGTCTATGTGGGACATTCGACCTGGAGTTGTGTTGTCTCTGTCTGTGGGACATACGACCCGGAGTTGTGTTGTCTCTGTAGGATATTCGACCTGGAGTTGTGTTGTCTCTGTGGGACTTTCGACCTGGAGTTGTGTTGTCTCTGTGGGACTTTCGAACTGGAGTTGTGTTGTCTCTGTGGGACATTCCACCTGTAGTTGTGTTGTCTATGTGGGACATTCGACCTGGAGTTGTGTTGTCTCTGTGGGACATACGACCCGGAGTTGTGTTGTCTCTGTGGGACATTCGACATGGAGTTGTGTTGTCTCTGTGGGACATTCGACATGGAGTTGTGTTGTCTCTGTGGGACTTTCGACCTGGAGTTGTGTTGTCTCTGTAGGATATTCGACATGGAGTTGTGTTGTCTCTGTGGGACTTTCGACCTGGAGTTGTATTGTCTCTGTAGGATATTCGACCTGGAGTTGTGTTGTCTCTGTAGGATATTCGACCTGGAGTTGTGTTGTCTCTGTGGGACATTCGACCTGGAGTTGTGTTGTCTCTGTGGGACTTTCGACCTGGAGTTGTGTTGTCTCTGTGGGACATTCGACATGGAGTTGTGTTGTCTCTGTGGGACATTCGACATGGAGTTGTGTTGACTCTGTGGGACATTCGATATGGAGTTGTGTTGTCTCTGTAGGATATTCGGCCTGGAGTTGTGTTGTCTCTGTGGGACATTCGACCTGGAGTTGTGTTGTTCTGTGGGACATTCGACCTTGAGTTGTGTTGTCTCTGTCTGTGGGACATTCGACATGGAGTTGTGTTGTCTCTGTGGGACATTCGACCTGGAGTTGTGTTGTCTCTGTCTGTGGGACATTCGACATGGAGTTGTGTTGTCTCTGTCTGTGGGAGTTTCGACCTGAGGTTGCGTTGTCTCTGTGTGACATTCGACCTGAAGTTGCGTTGTCTCTGTGGGACATTCGACCTGGAGTTGTGTTGTCTCTGTAGGATATTCGACCTGGAGTTGTGTTGTCTCTGTCTGTGGGACATTCGACATGGAGTTGTGTTATCTCTGTGGGTCATTCGACCTGGAGTTGTGTTGTCTCTGTGGAACATTCGAAATGGAGTTGTGTTGTTTCTGTTGGACATTCGACCTGGAGTTGTGCTGTCTCTGTCTGTGGGACATTCGACATGGAGTTGTGTTGTCTCTGTCTGTGGGACTTTCGACCTGAAGTTGCGTTGTCTCTGTGTGACATTCGACCTGAAGTTGCGTTGTCTCTGTGGGACATTCAACCTGGAGTTGTGTTGTCTCTGTGGGACTTTCGACCTGGCGTTGAGTTGTCCCTGTGGGACATTCGACCTGAAGTTGTGTTGTCTCTGTGGAACATTCGATCTGGAGTTGTGTTGTTTCTGTGGGACTTTCGACCTGGAGTTGTGTTGTCTCTGTGGGACATTCGACCTGAAGTTATGTTGTCTCTGTGGGACATTCGACCTGAAGTTGTGTTGTCTCTGTGGAACATTCGACCTGGAGTTGTGTTGTCTCTGTCTGTGGGACATTAGACCTGGCGTTGAGTTGTCTCTGTGGGACATTCGACCTGGAGTTGTGTTGTCTCTGTGGGACATTCGAACTGAAGTTATGTTGTCTCTGTGGGACATTCGACCTGAAGTTGTGTTGTCTCTGTGGAACATTCGACCTGGAGTTGTGTTGTATCTGTGGGACATTCGACCTGGAGTTGTGTTGTCTCTGTGGGACATTCGATCTGGGGTTGTGTTGTCTCTGTCTGTGGGACATTCGACATGGAGTTGTGTTGTCTCTGTCGGTGGGACATTCGACATGGTGTTGTGTTGTCTCTGTGGGACATTCGACCTGGAGTTGTGTTGTCTCTGTGGGACATTCGACATGGAGTTGTGTTGTCTCTGTGGGACATTCCTCCTGGAGTTGTGTTATCTCTGTGGGTCATTCGACCTGGAGTTGTGTTTTCTCTGTCTGTGGGACATTCGACATGGAGTTGTGTTGTCTATGTGGGACTTTCGACCTGGCGTTGAGTTGTCTCTGGAACATTCGACCTGGAGTTGTGTTGTATCTGTTGGACATTCGACCTGCTGTTTTGTTGTCTCTGTCTGTGGGACATTCGACATGGAGTTGTGTTGTCTCTGTCTGTGGGACATTCGACCTGGAGTTGTGTTGTCTCTGTGGGACATTTGACCTGGAGTTGTGTTGTCTCTGTGGGACATTTGACCTGGAGTTGTGTTGTCTCTGTGGGACATTCGACATGCAGTTGTGTTGTCTCTGTGGGAAATTCGACTTGGAGTTGTGTTGTCTCTGTGGGACATTCGACCTGGAGTTGTGTTGTCTCTGTCTGTGGGACATTCGACCTGTAGTTGTGTTGTGTCTGTGGGACATTCGACATGGAGTTGTGTTGTCTCTGTCTGTGGGACATTCGACCTGTAGTTGTGTTGTGTCTGTGGGACATTCGACCTGGAGTTGTTTTGTCTTTGCCTGTGGGACATTCGACCTGGCGTTGAGTTGTCTCTGGAACATTCGACCTGGAGTTGTGTTGTATCTGTGGGACATTCGACCTGCTGTTGTGTTGTCTCTGTCTGTGGGACATTCGACATGGAGTTGTGTTGTCTCTGTCTGTGGGACATTCGACCTGAAGTTGCGTTGTCTCTGTGTGACATTCGACCTGAAGCTGCGTTGTCTCTGTGGGACATTCGACCTGGAGTTGTGATGTCTCTGTGGGACATTCGACATGCAGTTGTGTTGTCTCTGTGGGAAATTCGACTTGGAGTTGTGTTGTCTCTGTGGGACATTCGACCTGGAGTTGTGTTGTCTCTGTCTGTGGGACATTCGACCTGTAGTTGTGTTGTCTCTGTCTGTGGGACATTCCACCTGTAGTTGTGTTGTCTATGTGGGACATTCGACCTGGAGTTGTGTTGTCTCTGTGGGACATTCGACCTGGAGTTGTGTTGTCTATGTGGGACATTCGACCTGGAGTTGTGTTGTCTCTGTCTGTGGGACATACGACCCGGAGTTGTGTTGTCTCTGTAGGATATTCGACCTGGAGTTGTGTTGTCTCTGTGGGACTTTCGACCTGGAGTTGTGTTGTCTCTGTGGGACTTTCGAACTGGAGTTGTGTTGTCTCTGTGGGACATTCCACCTGTAGTTGTGTTGTCTATGTGGGACATTCGACCTGGAGTTGTGTTGTCTCTGTGGGACATACGACCCGGAGTTGTGTTGTCTCTGTGGGACATTCGACATGGAGTTGTGTTGTCTCTGTGGGACATTCGACATGGAGTTGTGTTGTCTCTGTGGGACTTTCGACCTGGAGTTGTGTTGTCTCTGTAGGATATTCGACATGGAGTTGTGTTGTCTCTGTGGGACTTTCGACCTGGAGTTGTATTGTCTCTGTAGGATATTCGACCTGGAGTTGTGTTGTCTCTGTGGGACATTCGACCTGGAGTTGTGTTGTCTCTGTCTGTGGGACATTCGACCTGTAGTTGTGTTGTGTCTGTGGGACATTCGACATGGAGTTGTGTTGTCTCTGTGGGACATTCGACCTGGAGTTGTGTTGTCTCTGTGGGACATTCAACATGGAGTTTTTTTGTCTCTGTCTGTGGGACATTCGACCTGGCGTTGTGTTGTCTCTGTCTGTGGGACATTCGACCTGGCGTTGTGTTGTCTCTGTGGGACGTTGGACCTGTAGTTGTGTTGTCTCTGTGGGACATTCGACCTGGCGTTGTGTTGTCTCTGTCTGTGGGACATTCGACCTGGCGTTGTGTTGTCTCTGTGGGTCATTCGACCTGGAGTTGTGTTGTCTCTGTGGGTCAATCGACCTGGAGTTGTGTTGTCTCTGTCTGTGGTACGTTCGACATGGAGTTGTGTTGTCTCTTTGGGACATTCGACATGGTGTTGTGTTGTTTCTGTGGGACTTTCGACCTGGCATTGAGTTGTCTCTGTGGGACATTCAACCTGAAGTTGTGTTGTCTTTGTGGAACATTCGACCTAGAGTTGTGTTGTCTCTGTGGGACATTCGACCTGGAGTTGTGTTGTCTCTGTAGGACATTCGACCTGTAGTTGTGTTGTCTCTGTGGAACATTCGACCTGGTGTTGTGTTGTCTCTGTCTGTGTGACATTCGACATGGAGTTGTGTTGTCTCTGTCTGTGGGACATTCGACATGGAGTTGAGTTGTCTCTGTCTTTGGGACATTCGACATGGAGTTGTGTTGTTTCTGTAGGACATTCGACCTGGAGTTGTGTTGTTTCTGTGGGTCAATCGACCTGGAGTTGTCTTGTCTCTGTCTGTGGGACGTTCGACATGGAGTTGTGTTGTCTCTTTGGGACATTCGACATGGTGTTGTGTTGTTTCTGTGGGACTTTCGACCTGGTGTTGAGTTGTCTCTGTGGGACATTCGACCTGAAGTTGTGTTGTCTCTGTGGAACATTCGCCCTGGAGTTGTGTTGTCTCTGTGGGACATTCAACCTGGAGTTGCGTTGTCTTTGTGGGACATTCAACCTGGAGTTGTGTTGTCTCTGTTTGTGGGAGATTCGACCTGGAGTTGTGTTGTCTCTGTCTGTGGGACATTCGATCTGGCGTTGTGTTGTCTCTGTGGGACATTCGACCTGGTGTTGTGTTGTCTCTGTGGGACATTGGACCTGTAGTTGTGTTGTCTCTGTGGGACATTCGACCTGTAGTTGTGTTGTCTCTGTGGGACATTCGACCTGGAGTTGTGTTGTCTCTGTGGGACATTCGACCTGGAGTTGTGTTGTCTCTGTCTGTGGGACATTCGACATGGAGTTGTGTTGTCTCTGTGGGACATTCGACCTGGAGTTGTGTTATCTCTGTAGGATATTCGACCTGGAGTTGTGTTGTCTCTGTCTGTGGGACATTCGACCTGGTGTTGTGTTGTCTCTGTCTGTGGGATATTCGACATGGAGTTGTGTTGTCTCTGTGGGACATTTGAGATGGAGTTTTGTTGTCTCTGTGGGACATTCAACATGGAGTTGTGTTGTCTCTGTGGGACATTCAACCTGGAGTTTTATTGTCTCTGTGGGACATTCGACCTGAAGTTGTGTTGTCTCCGTCTGTGGGACATTCACCCTGGAGTTACGTTGTGTCTGTCTGTGCGATGTCAATTGGTTGTTCGACATGGAGCTGTGTTGTATCTGTGGGACCTTCGACCTGGAGTTGTGTTGTCTCTGTGGGACATTCGACCTGGAGTTGTGTTATCTCTGTAGGATATTCGACCTGGAGTTGTGTTGTCTCTGTCTGTGTGACATTCGACATGGAGTTGTGTTGTCTCTGTCTGTGGGACATTCGACCTGGTGTTGTGTTGTCTCTGTGGGACATTCGAGATGGAGTTTTGTTGTCACTGTGGGACATTCGACCTGGAGTTGTATTCTCTCTGTGCGACATTTGACCTGCTGTTTTGTTGTCTCTGTCTGTGGGACATTCGACATGGAGTTGTGTTGTCTCTGTGGGACATTCGACCTGGAGTTGTGTTGTCTCTGTCTGTGGGACATTCGACATGGAGTTGTGTTGTCTCTGTGGGACATTCGACCTGGAGTTGTGTTATCTCTGTAGGATATTCGACCTGGAGTTGTGTTGTCTCTGTCTGTGGGACATTCGACCTGGTGTTGTGTTGTCTCTGTCTGTGGGACATTCAACATGGAGTTGTGTTGTCTCTGTGGGACATTCAACCTGGAGTTTTATTGTCTCTGTGGGACATTCAACCTGGAGTTTTATTGTCTCTGTGGGACATTCGACCTGAAGTTGTGTTGTCTCCGTCTGTGGGACATTCACCCTGGAGTTACGTTGTGTCTGTCTGTGCGATGTCAATTGGTTGTTCGACATGGAGCTGTGTTGTATCTGTGGGACCTTCGACCTGGAGTTGTGTTGTCTCTGTGGGACATTCGACCTGGAGTTGTGTTATCTCTGTAGGATATTCGACCTGGAGTTGTGTTGTCTCTGTCTGTGTGACATTCGACATGGAGTTGTGTTGTCTCTGTCTGTGGGACATTCGACCTGGTGTTGTGTTGTCTCTGTGGGACATTCGAGATGGAGTTTTGTTGTCACTGTGGGACATTCGACCTGGAGTTGTATTCTCTCTGTGCGACATTTGACATGGAGTTGTGTTGTCTCTGTAGGATATTTGACCTGGAGTTGTGTTGTATCTGTGGGACATTCGACCTGAAGTTGTGTTGTCTCTGTGGGACTTTTGACCTGGCATTGTGTTGTCTCTGTGGGACATTCGACCTGGAGTTGTGTTGACTCTGTCTGTGGGATATTCGACCTGAAGCTGCGTTGTCTCTGTGGGACATTCGACCTGGAGTTGTGTTGTCTCTGTAGGATATTCGACCTGGAGTTGTGTTGTCTCTGTAGGACATTTGACCTGGAGTTGTGATGTCTCTGTGGGACATTCGACATGCAGTTGTGTTGTCTCTGTGGGAAATTCGACTTGGAGTTGTGTTGTCTCTGTGGGACATTCGACCTGGAGTTGTGTTGTCTCTGTCTGTGGGACATTCGACCTGTAGTTGTGTTGTGTCTGTGGGACATTCGACATGGAGTTGTGTTGTCTCTGTGGGACATTCGACCTGGAGTTGTGTTGTCTCTGTGGGACATTCAACATGGAGTTTTTTTGTCTCTGTCTGTGGGACATTCGACCTGGCGTTGTGTTGTCTCTGTCTGTGGGACATTCGACCTGGCGTTGTGTTGTCTCTGTGGGACGTTGGACCTGTAGTTGTGTTGTCTCTGTGGGACATTCGACCTGGCGTTGTGTTGTCTCTGTCTGTGGGACATTCGACCTGGCGTTGTGTTGTTTCTGTGGGACTTTCGACCTGGCATTGAGTTGTCTCTGTGGGACATTCAACCTGAAGTTGTGTTGTCTTTGTGGAACATTCGACCTAGAGTTGTGTTGTCTCTGTGGGACATTCGACCTGGAGTTGTGTTGTCTCTGTAGGACATTCGACCTGTAGTTGTGTTGTCTCTGTGGAACATTCGACCTGGTGTTGTGTTGTCTCTGTCTGTGTGACATTCGACATGGAGTTGTGTTGTCTCTGTCTGTGGGACATTCGACATGGAGTTGAGTTGTCTCTGTCTTTGGGACATTCGACATGGAGTTGTGTTGTTTCTGTAGGACATTCGACCTGGAGTTGTGTTGTTTCTGTGGGTCAATCGACCTGGAGTTGTCTTGTCTCTGTCTGTGGGACGTTCGACATGGAGTTGTGTTGTCTCTTTGGGACATTCGACATGGTGTTGTGTTGTTTCTGTGGGACTTTCGACCTGGTGTTGAGTTGTCTCTGTGGGACATTCGACCTGAAGTTGTGTTGTCTCTGTGGGACATTCAACCTGGAGTTGCGTTGTCTTTGTGGGACATTCAACCTGGAGTTGTGTTGTCTCTGTTTGTGGGAGATTCGACCTGGAGTTGTGTTGTCTCTGTCTGTGGGACATTCGATCTGGCGTTGTGTTGTCTCTGTGGGACATTCGACCTGGTGTTGTGTTGTCTCTGTGGGACATTGGACCTGTAGTTGTGTTGTCTCTGTGGGACATTCGACCTGTAGTTGTGTTGTCTCTGTGGGACATTCGACCTGGAGTTGTGTTGTCTCTGTGGGACATTCGACCTGGAGTTGTGTTGTCTCTGTCTGTGGGACATTCGACATGGAGTTGTGTTGTCTCTGTGGGACATTCGACCTGGAGTTGTGTTATCTCTGTAGGATATTCGACCTGGAGTTGTGTTGTCTCTGTCTGTGGGACATTCGACCTGGTGTTGTGTTGTCTCTGTCTGTGGGACATTCGACATGGAGTTGTGTTGTCTCTGTGGGACATTCGACCTGGAGTTGTGTTGTCTCTGTGGGACTTTCGACCTGGACTTGTGTTGTCTCTGTGGGACATTCAACCTGGAGTTGCGTTGTCTTTGTGGGACATTCAACCTGGAGTTGTGTTGTCTCTGTTTGTGGGACATTCAACCTGGAGTTGTGTTGTCTCTGTCTGTGGGACATTCGATCTGGAGTTGTGTTGTCTCTGTGGGACATTCGACATGGAGTTGTGTTGTCTCTATGGGACATTCGACCTGAAGTTGTGTTGTCTCTGTGAGACATTCGACCTGGAGTTGTGTTGTCTCTGTGGGACATTCGACCTGGAGTTGTGTTGTCTCTGTGGGACATTCGACCTGGAGTTGTGTTGTCTCTGTCTGAGGGACATTTGACCTGGAGTTGTGTTGTCTCTGTGGGACATTCGACCTGGAGTTGTGTTGTCTCTGTCTGAGGGACATTTGACCTGGAGTTGTGTTGGCTGTTTCTTCGTGATGTCCATGTGCCATTTTACCTGGTGTCTCAGTGCTATTTGTCTCCTCTGGAGACCTGTGTCTTGAGGATATTTGGTCTCTCTGTTTGCCACCTTCCAATCCCACAGAGATTGATTCTTGGCTGTTACGTACAGGTGAATGGGTGGGAATGAGGTCCTATTGGTGCCAACAGATGATACTTTTTGGTGAGCCCTGGGGTTAGGCAGCATCTGTGTGGGAAGCTGGAGAGTCCTGATGATGGTTCATGGTCCGAAACGTCCACTGTCCATTCAGCCCCAGGGATCCTGCCTGACCCATTGAGATCCATTTATCAGTTGTTTGTAGATAACACCAAACCATGAGATGTAGAGGCAGAATTAGGCCATTCAGCCCATCAAGTCTGCTCCACCATACCATCATAGGTGATTTGACTCTTGAGCCCTGTTTTCCTCGCTTCTCCACAGAACCATAACCCCCTTGTCCATCAAGATTCTATGCAGCTCCACTTTAAATATACCCAATGACTTGGCTTTCACAGCCGTCTGTGGAAATGAATTCCACAGATTTGCCACCCGCTGGCTAAAGGAATTCCTCCTCATCTGTGATGTAAAGTGACGCCTGGTGCTGGGAATAGAGGACTGTTATGTGCATTGATGGTGAGGAACGGGGGCTTGTTTTGCTGTAGTTGTGTTCTGCCAAGCGTTGTGGACATGCTGTCTGGGTGCAGATTGTGGGCTACACGCAGTCTGCCTGCAGCACCTCCTTGGGTGTGCTGGTTGTTCACTCAAACGACCCATTTCACTGTATGTTTCGATGTACATGTGATAAATAAATAACCTGAATCTGAAGTCTCCTGCCTTCTCCCCGTATCCCTTCATACTGCGACTGATGAAGAATCCATCAACCTCTGCCTTAAATGTACTAAGACCCGGCCTCCAGAGCCGCCCGCAGCGACAAATTCCACAGATTCACCACCCTCTGGCTAAAGAAATTCCTCCCCATTTCCATTCGAAATGGAATCTATTTTCAGTCTTTGTCCTTTGTTCTTAGACATCCACATATTTGCCACGTCCGATCTATTTCAGCTTTTCAACATTTGAAAGGTTTCAGTGAGATCCCCTTTCAGGTTCCTCACTCCCGAATACTTCTCGTCAGCCTTCTCTGCAGTCTCCGCAATCTCCTTCTCATCAGTACAGTAGTCTGCTAAGCATTTCCTGTCCTGAGCTCAGTTAGACAGTGGGTTCCCACCAGACTGAGTCCCTGTAGAGGTTTCCTATGGCCAGGGTTGGGGCACTGGCCTTCAGTGTGTGTCCCTGTTGCTGTTCAGAGCTGTGTGGTCCTGTGTTGGTTTGGATCTGCACTCACCCTTGTCTCCCACAGGTCTGAGCGCGGCCACCAGCCCCTCCTCTCCCTCCTCGCTGCCTGAGGGCTTGGGAGCCAACTCCGTGAGCTCAGCATACTCCAGCGCATCGGTGAGTGGGGAGAGCGCTACCTACAGCCCTGAGCTTGGTGCCCATGGGGACCCGGACATTGCCATGGAGGTCTGCGAGTCTCAGCAGATGGTGGGGCCAGCCAGCCCTGGGGGGAAGGGGAACTTACTGTGGCCCCTCCCCTCACAGCAGGAGTCTCGGCAACGAGGGACCCCCAGCCCCACTCCCCAGTCCCGCTACTTCATTGACTACGGGCCGACGCATGGCAACAGGCAGTTCTCCGTGATGATCGGTCGGGATTCCATTGAGACCGACCTCCTGCGGTTTAACGAGAATGCGGAAAATGAGGAGTTCCCGCCGCCTGTCGACATGTTACAGGTACGAACCAGACCCTGTCTTCCCCATGAACCCTCGTACACACTCTGCCACTTGCTTGGCTCGGAATCCGATCCTACACTGGGATCCCCGAGTCCCAATTTCCAGCCCGGGATCATTAGGGTCTGCATCCCCACCTTCGGGTCCACATGTCCCACTTTGGGTCCCCAACTCCCTTCTCAGGAGGTACAGTCGTTATTCCCGTCCCAAGTGATACAGTTGTTAAAATGTTGCACTGCCTGTGCTGACCGAATGTGCTCCTGCCCCTCACAGGTGGACATGATGGCCCTGGCTGAGCAGATCATCGAGGCCACTCCAGAACGAATTAAACAGGAAGACTTTAACTCAGTCGAAGCTCCTCTCAAAGAACGCCAGGACAGCTCGAGTATCAGCAACACCATGACATGGCTTGCCACCTACCTGGAGAACGTGGACCAGCTGCCCAACTTCTCCCAGCACAGGTGGGTCTAGACTCGGCAAGTGCACCACTAACGCCATCGAACATCGGGGTACAGTACTGGTCAGGATGGGTCTGTCACTGTATAACACCAGGGTACAGTACCGGTGGGGACGGGTCTGTCGCTGTATAACACCAGGGTACGATACCGGTGGGGACGGGTCTGTCACTGTATAACACTGGGGTACAGTACCGGTGGGGACAGGTCTGTCACTGTACAACACTGGGGTACAGTACCGGTGGGGACAGGTCTGTCACTGTACAACACCGGGGTACGATACCGGTGGGGACGGGTCTGTCACTGTATAACACTGGGGTACGATACCGGTGGGGACAAGTCTGTCACTGTATAACACCGGGGTACAGTACTGGTGGGGATGGGTCTGTCACTGTTTAACACCGGGGTACAGTACCGGTGGGGACGGGTCTGTCACTGTATAACATCGGGGTACGATACCGGTGGGGACGGGTCGGTCACTGTACAACATTGGGGTACGATACCGGTGGGAACGGGTCTGTCACTGTTTAACACCAGGGTACGATACCGGTGGGGACAGGTCTGTCACTGTATAACACTGAAGTACGATATTAGTGGGGACGGAGCTGTGTGTGACCCACAGATGAGGGTGGTGATAAGGTGGGGAGTATGTGCTGGTTTGTTTGAGGTAAAGTTGAGGCTGAGCAGAGCGAATGCCCTCCCCCTCCCTGGACAGCCATGAGCTGCATCCTTGCCACCTCCAGGGCCTGTCATTTGGTGTTGGGTTCCCTGATGACGCACGAGGTGACTGCTTCAATGATCCAGCAAATGCCAGTGTAGCACAGATATACGTGGGCATGGAACGCAAGTTTGCACAGGCTGGGAGCACAGAGAGCCCTGACCTAGTGGACAGGAGGACAGATTTATCCGGCCGGCTGGGGATGCCGTCTTTGTGAGCAGCAATGCAGTTGCCAGCGGGCAGCAGTTACTCTGGGACTAGGTCCTGCAATACTTCACCCTGTAATGAGCAGCGCTGAGTTCTGCTGCAGTCACTGACATCCTGTCCCGCTCCTTTCACCTCACACCAGATTTGAACAGCCTTGGGGCATGAGGAATGTCCCAAGCATCTGGGGGAGGGATTAAGGGGACAGACACAAAGGGGAGGGTTCCACCATGGGGCATAGATCTGCTGAACCACACCTGCAGTAGGTCTTGACCCTCCCCTGCCCCCAACAGTCTGCCTCTGTATACATCAGTCTTTGTGGCACCTCCCCTGCTACTGACTGTCAGGAGCTGGTTGCATGTAGGACAAAACAGGCCTTCGGCCCATTGTGTTTCTGTTGAACGTGCTGAAAATTGATCTAAATCCCTTCTGTATGTGACCCACAGTGAATCAGGCATCAGCCTGGTACCTCTCTGCCCCTCACCTCCCACCCCTCCCCCCCCCACCCAGGTACCAGTCCAAATCTGAACACTGTTTTCAGGAAATTCCTCCCACACCCAACGAACAGAGGGTAGGCCATTCAGCTTATTCAGTCTTGTGTTTCCTCCCAATCTGTTTCCCGCTCCCTCCTTCCCCATTCCCTTCTCGATCCCAGATTCCTTCTCACTCCCCAATATCTTAATCCCCAATACCCACTTCCTTCCTACCCCCACTCTTGCTCCCAAATTCCCCCTCGCGCTCTCCTTTCCTCCTCTTTATCCCAGACCTGTTGCTGGAGACCCTTTCGACTGTTTCAGAAGCGGGGCTGAGCTGCCCCCTGCTGGTGGAGAGTTGCTTCCTTGCACCAATGGATCATTGTACTCAATATTTGAGTAATATTGTAAATATTGTTTGGCTAAGCGTTCCTTGTTGTTTAAGTAATTTGTTATGTTTATACATACGAAGAATGTGAATGGCTTACTTCATCATACCACTGTGACATACATACATGTAGTTAAATCAAACATACACGAGTTAACTCCCAGCTGCCTTGCTTCACTTTCAATTAGCTTTCTATTTTTGAGTTACAAAACTTAACATACATCAAGACCCTCCTTCACTCTTGTGCACTGCCACAGATTTGTGTCTGACTGTGTTTGAACTAAGCTTCTCTCCTTCACTGTCTCATACGCTCCATGTTCTATGTGTTCTCTGTGTCTGTGATCTGACTGCAATGCCATGTGTGGCAGTGAGCCTGACCTGAGGACGCTCCCCCAGTGGTCAGGGATGGGGGAGGGGGAGGATCAGTGGTACCCATGACCTTGAACCTGACAGAAGGTTGTGGCTTTGGGTAGCCGGGATGAGAAAGTGCAGTTAATTTGGTGAACTGTTCAGCCTACCAGGAATTTGGCTTTGCCCGGCCTGAAGGAGCTTTTCTCTGTCTAACAAAGAATGACGTTCATTTACATAACTTTCGATTGAAATATTGATATAATTGGTAAATTGAAACCTTTTCATCCTTGCCCAGGATGGTGTGTGGCCCACTGCTGCCGGAAGTCCTCTGGAGAACCTGTCTCCATGATACTCAGGCACGAACGTTTCCTCAGAGGGCTCTGGGAGTTTCTGCTTGGAACTGGGAATGGCCAGAAATTGCAGGTTCCCCTGAGTGATTCACCCCCTCTGCACCAGGTGAATCACTCCAAAGATTTGAATCTGGGGCTTAGGTCTCACCAGCCTTGTGGGCAAGTACTCAAAAGGGGGGAAAGAGAGAATTCACATGAGACCCCGCGTATCTTCAGTAGCCAGACAGGGAACCCCTACCAAGTCACACACCTTTCTGACATGGGATGTGTTCTTGCCACTGCACTGACTCGCTTCCTTTCTGTGCCATGGAGTAGTTGCAGTACACACAGACCGCGGCTCTCAGCGAACAGTTTCCTTCTCAGGAACAACTGCGTGAGGCCTAGTCTGGTGCTGCTCAATTGCAGCCACATCTATACTCCTCTTTCTGGGCAGCAGAGAGATCCTAACAACAATGGTGTCAGTCCTGTCCACAGCTTGCTTGCTAGCTTGGTCTTCTACCTGGAAATTGATGGGATGGTGTGGAGGGAGCTTCACTCAGTCTCTGACCCCGGGAGTGTGTGATGGGATGGTGTGGAGGGAGCTTCACTCTGTATCTGACTCTGGGAGTGTGTGATGGGATGGTGTGGAGGGAGCTTCACTCTGTATCTGACTCTGGGAGTGTGTGATGGGACGGTGTGGAGGGAGTTTCACTCTGTGTCTGACCCTTGGAGTGTGATGGGACGATGTGGAGGGAGATTCACCCTGTGTCTGACTCTGGGAGTGTGTGATGGGACGGTGTGGAGGGAGATTCACTCTGTGTCTGACCCTGGGAGTGTGTGATGGGACGGTGTGGAGGGAGGGTCACTCTGTGTCTGACCCCGGGAGTGTGTGATTGGACAGTGTGGAGGGAGTTTCACTCTGTGTCTGACCCTGGGAGTGTGTGATGGGACAATGTGGAGGGAGTTTCACTCTGTGTCTGACCCTGGGAGTGTGTGATTGGACAGTGTGGAGGGAGTTTCACTCTGTGTCTGACCCTGGGAGTGTGTGATGGGACAATGTGGAGGGAGTTTCACTCTGTGTCTGACCCTGGGAGAGTGTGATGGGAGGGTGTGGAGGGAGTTTCACTCTATGTCTGACCCTGGGAGTGTGATGGGACGGTGCGGAGGGAGTTTCACTCTGTGTCTGACCCCGGGAGTGTATGATGGGACGATGTGGAGGGAGATTCAGCCGGTGTCTGACCCCGGGAGTGTGTGATGGGACAATGTGGAGGGGGCTTCACTCTGTCTGACCCTGGGAGAGTGTGATGGGATGGTGTGGAGGGAGATTCACCCTGTGTCTGACCCCGGGAGTGTGTGATGGGACGGTGTGGAGGGAGATACACTCTGTGTCTGACCCCGGGAGTGTGTGATGGGACGGTGTGGAGGGAGATTCACCCTGTGTCTGACCCTGGGAGAGTGTGATGGGATGGTGTGGAGGGAGATTCACCCTGTGTCTGACCCCGGGAGTATGTGATGAGACGGTGTGGAGGGAGATTCACTCTGTGTCTGACCCCGGGAGTGTGTGATGGGACGGTGTGGAGGGAGATTCACCCTGTGTCTGACCCCGGGAGTGTGTGATGTGATGGTGTGGAGGGAGTTTCACTCTGTGTCTGACCCCGGGAGTGTGTGATGGGATGGTGTGGAGGGAGATTCACTCTGTGTCTGACCCCGGGAGTGTGTGATGGGATAGTGTGGAGGGAGATTCACTCTGTGTCTGACCCTGGGAATGTGTGATGGGACAGTGTGGAGGGAGGGTCACTCTGTGTCTGACCCCGGGAGTGTGTGATGGGACGGTGTGGAGGGAGATTCACTCTGTGTCTGACCCCGGGAGTGTGTGATGGGACGGTGTGGAGGGAGATTTACCCTGTGTCTGACCCCGGGAGTGTGTGATGGGATGGTGTGGAGGGAGTTTCACTCTGTGTCTGACCCCGGGAGTGTGTGATGGGACAGTGTGGAGGGAGATTCACTCTGTGTCTGACCCCGGGAGTGTGTGATGGGACGGTGTGGAGGGAGATTCACCATGTCTGACCCCGGGAGTGTGTGATGGGACAGTGTGGAGGGAGATTCACTCTGTGTCTGACCCCGGGAGTGTGTGATGGGACGGTGTGGAGGGAGCGTCACTCTGTGTCTGACCCCGGGAGTGTGTGATGGGACAGTGTGGAGGGAGATTCACTATGTGTCTGACCCCGGGAGTGTGTGATGGGACGGTGTGGAGGGAGATTCACTCTGTGTCTGACCCCGGGAGTGTGTGATGGGACGGTGTGGAGGGAGTTTCACTCTGTGTCTGACCCTGGGAGTGTGTGATTGGACAGTGTGGAGGGAGTTTCACTCTGTGTCTGACCCTGGGAGTGTGTGATGGGACAATGTGGAGGGAGTTTCACTCTGTGTCTGACCCTGGGAGAGTGTGATGGGAGGGTGTGGAGGGAGTTTCACTCTATGTCTGACCCTGGGAGTGTGATGGGACGGTGCGGAGGGAGTTTCACTCTGTGTCTGACCCCGGGAGTGTATGATGGGACGATGTGGAGGGAGATTCAGCCGGTGTCTGACCCCGGGAGTGTGTGATGGGACAATGTGGAGGGGGCTTCACTCTGTCTGACCCTGGGAGAGTGTGATGGGATGGTGTGGAGGGAGATTCACCCTGTGTCTGACCCCGGGAGTGTGTGATGGGACGGTGTGGAGGGAGATACACTCTGTGTCTGACCCCGGGAGTGTGTGATGGGACGGTGTGGAGGGAGATTCACCCTGTGTCTGACCCTGGGAGAGTGTGATGGGATGGTGTGGAGGGAGATTCACCCTGTGTCTGACCCCGGGAGTATGTGATGAGACGGTGTGGAGGGAGATTCACTCTGTGTCTGACCCCGGGAGTGTGTGATGGGACGGTGTGGAGGGAGATTCACCCTGTGTCTGACCCCGGGAGTGTGTGATGTGATGGTGTGGAGGGAGTTTCACTCTGTGTCTGACCCCGGGAGTGTGTGATGGGATGGTGTGGAGGGAGATTCACCATGTCTGACCCCGGGAGTGTGTGATGGGACAGTGTGGAGGGAGATTCACTCTGTGTCTGACCCCGGGAGTGTGTGATGGGACGGTGTGGAGGGAGCGTCACTCTGTGTCTGACCCCGGGAGTGTGTGATGGGACAGTGTGGAGGGAGATTCACTATGTGTCTGACCCCGGGAGTGTGTGATGGGACGGTGTGGAGGGAGATTCACTCTGTGTCTGACCCCGGGAGTGTGTGATGGGACGGTGTGGAGGGAGTTTCACTCTGTGTCTGACCCTGGGAGTGTGTGATTGGACAGTGTGGAGGGAGTTTCACTCTGTGTCTGACCCTGGGAGTGTGTGATGGGACAATGTGGAGGGAGTTTCACTCTGTGTCTGACCCTGGGAGAGTGTGATGGGAGGGTGTGGAGGGAGTTTCACTCTATGTCTGACCCTGGGAGTGTGATGGGACGGTGCGGAGGGAGTTTCACTCTGTGTCTGACCCCGGGAGTGTATGATGGGACGATGTGGAGGGAGATTCAGCCGGTGTCTGACCCCGGGAGTGTGTGATGGGACAATGTGGAGGGGGCTTCACTCTGTCTGACCCTGGGAGAGTGTGATGGGATGGTGTGGAGGGAGATTCACCCTGTGTCTGACCCCGGGAGTGTGTGATGGGACGGTGTGGAGGGAGATACACTCTGTGTCTGACCCCGGGAGTGTGTGATGGGACGGTGTGGAGGGAGATTCACCCTGTGTCTGACCCTGGGAGAGTGTGATGGGATGGTGTGGAGGGAGATTCACCCTGTGTCTGACCCCGGGAGTATGTGATGAGACGGTGTGGAGGGAGATTCACTCTGTGTCTGACCCCGGGAGTGTGTGATGGGACGGTGTGGAGGGAGATTCACCCTGTGTCTGACCCCGGGAGTGTGTGATGTGATGGTGTGGAGGGAGTTTCACTCTGTGTCTGACCCCGGGAGTGTGTGATGGGATGGTGTGGAGGGAGATTCACTCTGTGTCTGACCCCGGGAGTGTGTGATGGGATAGTGTGGAGGGAGATTCACTCTGTGTCTGACCCTGGGAATGTGTGATGGGACAGTGTGGAGGGAGGGTCACTCTGTGTCTGACCCCGGGAGTGTGTGATGGGACGGTGTGGAGGGAGATTCACTCTGTGTCTGACCCCGGGAGTGTGTGATGGGACGGTGTGGAGGGAGATTTACCCTGTGTCTGACCCCGGGAGTGTGTGATGGGATGGTGTGGAGGGAGTTTCACTCTGTGTCTGACCCCGGGAGTGTGTGATGGGACAGTGTGGAGGGAGATTCACTCTGTGTCTGACCCCGGGAGTGTGTGATGGGACGGTGTGGAGGGAGATTCACCATGTCTGACCCCGGGAGTGTGTGATGGGACAGTGTGGAGGGAGATTCACTCTGTGTCTGACCCCGGGAGTGTGTGATGGGACGGTGTGGAGGGAGCGTCACTCTGTGTCTGACCCCGGGAGTGTGTGATGGGACAGTGTGGAGGGAGATTCACTATGTGTCTGACCCCGGGAGTGTGTGATGGGACGGTGTGGAGGGAGATTCACTCTGTGTCTGACCCCGGGAGTGTGTGATGGGACGGTGTGGAGGGAGATTCACCATGTCTGACCCCGGGAGTGTGTGATGGGACAGTGTGGAGGGAACTTTGTTCTAATCTAATGCTCTCATTAACATTTACCTGTCACAGATCCGCCTGTAACCAACCGCTGACACCACCATCTCATGCCTGCCTCAGTCCTGTGAACTCACCACTCAGTGACATCACCTTCGAGAGAGTGGATGTGGCAGCCAACACTGGCTGGTCAGATTTCCTCAATGCCTCCACCAATGGCAAGATGGAGAGTGAATTCGCTCTGCTGACGTTGTCTGATCACGAACAGCGGGAGCTGTATGAAGCCGCTCGCATCATCCAGACTGCCTTCCGCAAGTACAAGGTGAAGGGCGGCTATGAGGCAATAGGGTCAGTCTCTTGCCCCCCCTCTTCCCTGCTACCCCTCACACAGTGGTACAGATCTGGCCACCAGTTGTAAATGAAGTCCCTCTGAGGAAACCTCCCCTGTGTAACAGAACACGGCAGGACTGATGTTTGGGTGCCAAGGGGGTGGGGAGGGGGCAACGGAAAGGCTGAGCTTGTGAGAAGTGCAAGGTCAAGACGGTGGAGAGGGGCCATAAGAGAATGGGGAAGGGACGGGTTGAGGAGGGGAGGTGGGTGAGAAATGCAGGGCTAGAGGGCTAGGACAGGAGGGGAGGGTGAAGAGAGGGAGAGAGGCAGAGAAGGGGTGAGGAAGGCAAGGTCAGGGCATCTGGTGCCCTGTGGATGGGAGGGTGTGACGATGAGGAGAGGGGAGGGCAGGGGTGAGGAAGGTGACGGTGGTAGGGAGAGAGCTGGAGAGGGTGAGGAGTGGAGAGAGTTCGTGGGCTGGGATGGGGAGTACTGATGGTGACTGTATGAGGGAGTGGGAAGATGAGGGGAGGGTGTGAGAAGAGCATCCATGTGGGGGATGGGGAGGGGTGACTGTCCGGTTACCGGGGCAGTTAGGGGCAACTCTGGGTGGCTGTGACTTTCTCTCTGTATGACAGGGGCGCCGCCTGAAGGAACAACAGGAGGTAGCGGCTGCAGTCATTCAGCGATGCTACAGGAAGTACAAGCAGGTACAGTGTGAATAAATAACCATGGCATCCAGCACCACGGATCATCTTTCCTCATAAACCTGGCATTTCATTCAATCACTCCTCTTCCCTACTGACCCCTCCCTCCTCCTCCCTTTCCACCTCCCTTCTGCCACCTCCCTACTCTCCACCTCCCCACTCTCCACATCCCAACTCTGCCTCTCCCCACTCTCCCCCCACCGACTCTCCCCTCTGTCCCCCGACTCTCCCCCTCCCCACTCAACCCCTCCTGACTCTCCTCCTCCCTTCTCCCACCTCCCCAGAAACCCCCCACTGAACCCACAGTGGTCGCTGGCTCCCTCTCCAAGAACACCGTGGTATAAATGTCACCCCGGAAAAGGGACAGGCAAAGCCCTCGACGACCTACTGCCTGGACCCTTGAATGCCCACCTTGGCCAGACACAAGAGCAAGTGTGCCAGTAGATCCCCCGAGGACCTCCCCACCCCCTTACTGGATGCCCATATTACTAGGAGTGCGGGATTGAAGTGGAGCAGCCCTTTCAGATATTCAAACAGGGGATGCAACCTCTCTCACTCCTTGCAGACAGGACTCCTCCTGTCCACCTAAAGGACAGGTGGATGGGGTATCAGTGAAGCTGATCAGTAATCTAAAGCCTGGTGCTGTCCTATGCAACACCCTCCACTCCAATGTTCGACTGATGTTCAGGGGAAAGACGCCTGCACAGAGAGACTGCCACTGAGGACATGCCGGTGTGTGCTGCCTTTCGGTGATACAGACCGTCACAGCGTGTCCAGACAACGGGTGAGGGGAACGAAGTGAATAGTGTGCAAGAGCGGCCTGTCAAGGAATGGCACAGTGGGTATCTCTGCCACACAGCTCATGCTGTGTGTTTGGGTCTGATGACCAGCTGGGGTTAACACTCCCGACCCATGGTGATTTGATGGGAGATGACCCCTCTCACCACTCAGGCACGTGCAGGAGCCCTCTGACCAGTTGAGCCTGAATAACTCCTAGTAAAAGCCTTGCAGCTCGCTCATAGCAGCACTGCTGATTTTCATGATCTCTCCTGAAGGCAATGCTCTGTGTCCCACAGTGTGCCACCTCGGAGAGTGCTCCGTGTACACGTATCTCTGCAGGACCGAGGCGGAGAGCCACCAGCCGTGTATGTATACATACCAGGAACTGACCACCCTCCACTGGCGGAAGACTCAGGACTGAAGCAGAGACCCAATGGCACCAGTTGCCCCAGAAGTTGTTCACCAGCTTCCCCAGAGTCGTTGATCATAAGGAGGACAAATATAGTGGGTGGGACTAAAGAGACAAGCTGATACCAAAGCCTGGTGGCATCAGCTGGTTAGTAACCAACACCCTGCCCTGGTACGAGACCTGACCATCATCACAGCCTGACAGATACTTTCATCTATTAAGTCCCACCAGTTCGCTGGCCAAGACTTAACAGTGGAGTTTAGGTAGACCCTCAGATGGAGGAGGTGCTTGGTACTCCACGCAAATGGCCATAGCTGTTCTGGCAAGGAGTCCACCTCCCACTGACCCACTAAAAGACCAGACCCTGCCGGAGGACGCGGACAGTTTTGCATCTCCTGTAGTCAACAGGATCGATGATCATAAGGAGGACATCTTCGGCATTAACAGAAAGGAATACCTTCATCTGCAGTCACGCAGAACCAGACTCATCAAACACTTCTGAAGAAGGCAGAAGAAAGTTCTCTAGGGCTAGGCAGACTGAGTATAGTTGTCCCGATATCGGGCAGCCCTGATGCACCCGCTCCCAAAGTAGAGGAGAACTGGCACTGTCAAGGATCCATTGACATTTATCAGGCACTCTGTAACAGCGCACTGTACAATAGACAGACACGGACAATAAAATGCGGTCTGAATCCGAACATACACAGAATCCCAAAGAGTTGGTCCTGATCCACCCTGTCAAATACATTCTCCTGATTGAGAGTGCCATTTCCTTAGGTGGTGAAGAACCTCTTTTTTGGAAGCAGGACCTCGGCCATTCCACACTTGTTGCCAGTCTTTTACCCAGGACCTTGGTGTAGTCAGCACCCAGTATGTCCTAAAAGACCCTTATGAACTCCACAGTCAACCCGTCCAACCCCTAGGACTTGCCTCCCCGTATCTGGCTGAGGGTGCTGGTCGGTACCCCCCAGTGATAGCCACAAGGCTGACCTTTGTTAGGTCCTCCCACAGCACTCGGACCGGTGAGAACAGGGTCGCATAAAACGAAAGAACAGGAACAATTCTTGTCAGATCTGTAACAGGGGAGCTGTTCTCTATCAGAGGCACAACATATTGCTGGCACACATCCCTCCATTTCTCCAGAGAGTTAAAGAAGGGCCAGATCTTCTAACAGCTAGATTTTGTAACCTCACAAAAGCATCTTGGGACCTCTTGAGCATCAAGTTTCATAATGTTTCCTCCTTGTCCTGGTAAAAGAATGAGTCCCCTGTGTTTGGGGTCAGCTGGGTCTACAGCTCAAGCAATCTGGAACATGGGCTTCTTGGCCAACTCGTGCAAAAGAGTCTGACATCAGCTTTGACCATGTCTCGTCCTAGTGTCAGGGAAGGGTATCTCCTCCGTTCTAACTTCCATGCTTCCCAAAACAGACAGAACGAGACCCTGAATCGGTCATATTCTCTAGCAGTGTTTGCTGAAATGCCTGTAGGTGGACCACTCCCACCCCGTTTAGGCAGTATTTGTCAGAGGTAATTTGGGCTTTATGCTGTCTGTGCCAAGGTCAGATATGAACTCCCTAACTTCCTCCACATTATCATTCACATACTCACTGCCAAAGACAATCTCCGCCACATCCACTTCATCCCAAGTCATCCATATCCACACTGTCCGTCCCCACACCCTCACCTTACTACGGAAACATCCTCATCCTCACTGTCCCATTCCTCACCTGCACTCCACTACCAGAAACATCCTCACCCTCACTGTCCCGTTGCTCACCTTAAATCCACTACCGGAAACATCCTCATCCTCACTGTCTCGTTTCTCACCCTCACTCCACTACCGGAAATATCCTCACCCTCACTGTCCCGTTCCTCACCCTCACTCCACGACCAGAAACATCCTCACCCTCACTGTCACATTCCTCACCCTCACTCCACTACTGGAAATATCCTCACCCTCACTGTCCCGTTCCTCACCCTCACTCCACTACCAGAAAGATTCTCATCCTCACTGTCCCGTTCCTCACCTTCACTCCACTACCGGAAACATCCTCATCCTCAGTGTCACATTCCTCACCCTCACTGTCCCATTCCTCACCCTCACTCCAGTACCAGAAACATCCTCATCCTCACTGTCCTGTTCCTTACGCTCACTCCACCACTGGAAACATCCTCATCGTCACTGTCCCATTGCTCACCCTCACTCCACTACCGGAACCATCCTCAACCTCAATTTCCCGTTCCTCACCTTCACTCCACTACCGGAAACATCCTCATCCTCAGTGTCCCATTCGTCACCCTCACTCCACTACCAGAAACATCCACATCCTCACTGTCCCGTTCCTGACCCTTGCTCCACTACCAGAAACATCCTCATCCTCACTGTCCCGTTCCTCACCCTCACTCCTCTACCAGAAACATCCTCATTGTCCCATTCCTCATGCTCACTCCACTATGGGAAACATCCTCATCCTCACCCTCAGTCCACTACCGGAAATATCCTCACCCTCACTGTCCCGTTCCTCACCCTCAATCCACTACCGGAAACATCCTCACCCTGACTGTCCCGTTCCTCACCCTCACTCCACTACGGGAAATATCCTCACCCTCACTGTCCCGTTTCTCACCCTCACTCCACTACCGGAAACATTCTCACCCTCCCTGTCCCGTTCCTCACCCTCACTCCACTACCGGAAACATCCTCACCCTCACTGTCCCGTTCCTCACCCTCACTCCACTAGCGGAAATATCCTCACCCTCACTGTCCCGTTCCTCACCCTCACTCCACTACCAGAAACATCCTCATCCTCACTGTCCCGTTCCTCAACCTCACTCCACTACCGGAAACATTCTCATCCTCACTGTCCCGTTCCTCACGCTCACTCCACTACCGGAAACATCCTCATCCTCACTGTCCCGTTCCTCACCCACACTCCCCCGTTCCTCACCCTCACTCCACTACCGGAAACATTCTCATCCTCACTGTCCCGTTCCTCACCCTCACTGCACTACCAGAAACATCCTCACCCTGACTGTCCCGTTCCTCACCCTCACTCCACTACCGGAAACATCCTCATCCTCACTGTCCCGTTCCTCACCCTCACTCCACTACGGGAAACATTCTCACCCTCACTGTCCTGTTCCTCACCCTCTCTCCACTACCAGAAACATTCTCATCCTCACTGTCCCGTTCCTCACCTTCACTCCACTACCGGAAACATCCTCATCCTCAGTGTCACATTCCTCACCCTCACTCCACTACTGGAAATATCCTCACCCTCACTGTCCCATTCCTCACCCTCACTCCAGTACCAGAAACATCCTCATCCTCACTGTCCTGTTCCTCACCCTCACTCCACTACTGGAAATATCCTCACCCTCACTGTCCCATTCCTCACCCTCACTCCACTACCGGAACCATCCTCATCCTCAATTTCCCGTTCCTCACCTTCACTCCACTACCGGAAACATCCACATCCTCACTGTCCCGTTCCTCACCCTTGCTCCACTACTAGAAACATCCTCATCCTCACTGTCCCGTTCCTCACCCTCACTCCTCTACCAGAAACATCCTCATTGTCCCATTCCTCATGCTCACTCCACTATGGGAAACATCCTCATCCTCACCCTCAGTCCACTACCGGAAATATCCTCACCCTCACTGTCCCGTTCCTCACCCTCAATCCACTACCGGAAACATCTTCACCCTGACTGTCCCGTTCCTCACCCTCACTCCACTACGGGAAATATCCTCACCCTCACTGTCCCGTTCCTCACCCTCACTCCAGTACCGGAAACATTCTCACACTCCCTGTCCCGTTCCTCACCCTCACTGCACTACCAGAAACATCCTCACCCTGACTGTCCCGTTCCTCACCCTCACTCCACTACGGGAAACATTCTCACCCTCCCTGTCCTGTTCCTCACCCTCACTGCACTACCAGAAACATCCTCATCCTCACTGTCCCATTCCTCACCCACACTTCACGACCGGAAACATCCTCATCCTCACTGTCCCGTTCCTCACCCTCACTCCACTACTGGAAATATCCTCATCCTCATTGTCCCATTCCTCACTCTCACTCCACTACCGGAAACATCCTCATCCTCACTGTCCCGTTCCTCACCCGCAGTCCACTACCGGAAACAATTTCATCCTCACTGTCCCGTTCCTCACCCTCACTCCACTACTGGAAATATCTTCACCTTCACTGTCCCGTTCCTCACCCTCACTCCACTACCGGAAACATCCTCACCTTCACTGTCCCATTCATCACCCTCACTCCACTACTGGAAACGTCCTCATCCTCACTGTCCCGTTCCTCACCCTCACTCCACTACCGGAAACATCCTCATCCTCACTGTCTCGTTCCTCACCCTCACTCCATTACCAGAAACATCCTCATCATAACTCCCCCGTTCCTCACCCTCACTCCACTACCGGAAACAACTTCATCCTCACTGGCCCATTCCTCATGCTCACTCCACTACCAGAATCATCCTCATGCTCACTGGCCCGTTCCTCATCCTCACTCCACTACTGGAAATATCCTCATCCTCATTGTCCCATTCCTCACTCTCACTCCACTACCGGAAACATCCTCATCCTCACTGTCCCGTTCCTCACCCGCAGTCCACTACCGGAAACAATTTCATCCTCACTGTCCCGTTCCTCACCCTCACTCCACTACTGGAAATATCTTCACCTTCACTGTCCCGTTCCTCACCCTCACTCCACTACCGGAAACATCCTCACCTTCACTGTCCCATTCATCACCCTCACTCCACTACTGGAAACGTCCTCATCCTCACTGTCCCGTTCCTCACCCTCACTCCACTACCGGAAACATCCTCATCCTCACTGTCTCGTTCCTCACCCTCACTCCATTACCAGAAACATCCTCATCATAACTCCCCCGTTCCTCACCCTCACTCCACTACCGGAAACAACTTCATCCTCACTGGCCCATTCCTCATGCTCACTCCACTACCAGAATCATCCTCATGCTCACTGGCCCGTTCCTCATCCTCACTCCACTACCAGAAAGAACCGCACCCTCACTCCACTACCGGAAACATCCTCATCCTCACTGTCCCGTTCCTCACCCTCACTCCACTACTGGAAATATCCTCACCCTCACTGTTCCGTTCCTCACCCTCACTCCACTACCGGAAATATCCTCACCCTCACTGTTCCGTTCCTCACCCTCACTCCACTACCGGAAATATCCTCACACTCACTGTCCCGTTCCTCACCCTCACTCCACTACCTGAAACATCCTGATCCTCACTGTCCCGTTCCTCACCCTTTCTCCACTACCAGAAACATCCTCATCCTCACTGTCCCGTTCCACACCCTTGCTCCACTATCAGAAACATCCTCATCCTCACTGTCCCATTCCTCACCCTCACTCCTCTACCGGAAACATCCTCATTGTCCCATTCCTCATGCTCACTCCACTATGGGAAACATCCTCATCCTCACCCTCAGTCCACTACCGGAAATATCCTCACCCTCACTGTCCCGTTCCTCACGATCACTCCACTACCGGAAACAACCTCACCCTCACTGTCCCGTTCCTCACCCTCACTCCACTACCGGAAATATCCTCACCCTCACTTTCACATTCCTCACCCTCACTCCACTACCGGAAATATCCTCATCCTCACTTTCCCGTTCCTCACCTTCACTCCACTACCGGAAACATCCTCATCCTCACTGTCCCATTCCTCACTCTCACTCCACTACCAGAAACATCCTCATCCTCACTGTCCCATTCCTCACCCTCACTTCACTACCGGAAACATCCTCATCCTCACTGTCCCGTTCCTCACCCTCACTCCACTATTGGAAACATCCTCATCCTCACTGTCCCGTTCCTGTCCCGCAGTCCACTACCGGAAACAATCTCATCCTCACTGTCCCGTTCCTCACCCTCACTCCACTACTGGAAACATCCTCATCCTCACTGACCTGTTCCTCACCCTCACTCCCCTACCAGAAACATTCTCATCCTCACTGTCCCGTTCCTCACCTTCACTCCACTACCGGAAACATCCTCATCCTCAGTGTCACATTCCTCACCCTCACTCCACTACTGGAAACATCCTCATCCTCACTGTCCCGTTCCTCACCCTCACTCCACTACCGGAACCATCCTCATCCTCAATTTCCCGTTCCTCACCTTCACTCCACTACCGGAACCATCCTCATCCTCAATTTCCCGTTCCTCACCTTCACTCCACTACCGGAAACATCCTCATCCTCACTGTCCCGTTCCTCACCCTCACTCCTCTACCAGAAACATCCTCATTGTCCCATTCCTCATGCTCACTCCACTATGGGAAACATCCTCATCCTCACCCTCAGTCCACTACCGGAAATATCCTCACCCTCACTGTCCCGTTCCTCACCCTCAATCCACTACCGGAAACATCTTCACCCTGACTGTCCCGTTCCTCACCCTCGCTCCACTACGGGAAATATCCTCACCCTCACTGTCCCGTTCCTCACCCTCACTCCACTACCGGAAACATTCTCACCCTCCCTGTCCCGTTCCTCACCCTCACTCCACTACCGGAAACATCCTCACCCTCACTGTCCCGTTCCTCACCCTCACTCCACTACCAGAAATGTCCTCACCCTCACTGTCCCGTTCCTCACCCTCACTCCACTACCAGAAACATCCTCATCCTCACTGTCCCGTTCCTCAACCTCACTCCACTACCGGAAACATTCTCATCCTCACTGTCCCGTTCCTCACGCTCACTCCACTACCGGAAACATCCTCATCCTCACTGTCCCGTTCCTCACCCTCACTCCCCCGTTCCTCACCCTCACTCCACTACCGGAAACATTCTCATCCTCACTGTCCCGTTCCTCACCCTCACTGCACTACCAGAAACATCCACACCCTGACTGTCCCGTTCCTCACCCACACTCCACTACGGGAAACATTCTCACCCTCCCTGTCCTGTTCCTCACCCTCACTGCACTACCAGAAACATCCTCATCCTCACTGTCCCATTCCTCACCCACACTTCACTACCGGAAACATCCTCATCCTCACTGTCCCGTTCCTCACCCTCACTCCACTACTGGAAATATCCTCATCCTCATTGTCCCATTCCTCACTCTCACTCCACTACCGGAAACATCCTCATCCTCACTGTCCCGTTCCTCACCCGCAGTCCACTACCGGAAACAATTTCATCCTCACTGTCCCGTTCCTCACCCTCACTCCACTACTGGAAATATCTTCACCTTCACTGTCCCGTTCCTCACCCTCACTCCACTACCGGAAACATCCTCACCTTCACTGTCCCATTCCTCACCTTCACTCCACTACCGGAAATATCCTCACCCTCACTGTCCCATTCATCACCCTCACTCCACTACTGGAAACGTCCTCATCCTCACTGTCCCGTTCCTCACCCTCACTCCACTACCGGAAACATCCTCATCCTCACTGTCTCGTTCCTCACCCTCACTCCATTACCAGAAACATCCTCATCATAACTCCCCCGTTCCTCACCCTCACTCCACTACCGGAAACAACTTCATCCTCACTGGCCAATTCCTCATGCTCACTCCACTACCAGAATCATCCTCATCCTCACTGGCCCGTTCCTCATCCTCACTCCACTACCAGAAAGAACAGCACCCTCACTGTTCCGTTCCTCACCCTCACTCCACTACCGGAAATATCCTCACCCTCACTGTTCCGTTCCTCACCCTCACTCCACTACCGGAAATATCCTCACACTCACTGTCCCGTTCCTCACCCTCACTCCATTACCAGAAACATCCTCATCATAACTCCCCCGTTCCTCACCCTCACTCCACTACCGGAAACGTCCTCATCCTCACTGTCCCGTTCCTCACCCTCACTCCACTACCGGAAACATCCTCATCCTCACTGTCTCGTTCCTCACCCTCACTCCATTACCAGAAACATCCTCATCATAACTCCCCCGTTCCTCACCCTCACTCCACTACCGGAAACAACTTCATCCTCACTGGCCCATTCCTCATGCTCACTCCACTACCTGAATCATCCTCATCCTCACTGTCCCGTTCCTCACCCTCACTCCAATACTGGAAATATCCTCACCCTCACTGTTCCGTTCCTCACCCTCACTCCACTACCGGAAATATCCTCACACTCACTGTTCCGTTCCTCACCCTCACTCCACTACCGGAAATATCCTCACACTCACTGTCCCGTTCCTCACCCTCACTCCACTACCTGAAACATCCTCATCCTCACTGTCCCGTTCCTCACCCTTTCTCCACTACCAGAAACATCCTCATCCTCACTGTCCCGTTCCTCACCCTTGCTCCACTATCAGAAACATCCTCATCCTCACTGTCCCGTTCCTCACCCTCACTCCTCTACCGGAAACATCCTCACTGTCCCATTCCTCACTCTCACTCCACTACCAGAAACATCCTCATCCTCACTGTCCCATTCCTCACCCTCACTCCACTATTGGAAACATCCTCATCCTCACTGTCCCGTTCCTCACCCTTACTCCACTACTGGAAAAATCTTCACCTTCACTGTCCCGTTCCTCACCCTCACTCCACTACTGGAAAAATCTTCACCTTCACTGTCCCGTTCCTCACCCTCACTCCACTACCGGAAACATCCTCACCTTCACTGTCCCATTCTTCACCCTCACTCCACTACTGGAAACGTCATCATCCTCACTGTCCCGTTCCTCACCCTCACTCCGCTACCGGAAACATCCTCATCCTCACTGTCTCGTTCCTCACCCTCACTCCACTACCGGAAACAACCTCATCCTCACTGGCACATTCCTCATGCTCACTCCACTACCGGAATCATCCTCATCCTCACTGGCCCGTTCCTCATCCTCACTCCACTACGGGAAACATTCTCACCCTCCCTGTCCTGTTCCTCACCCTCACTGCACTACCAGAAACATCCTCATCCTCACTGTCCCATTCCTCACCCACACTTCACTACCGGAAACATCCTCATCCTCACTGTCCCGTTCCTCACCCTCACTCCACTACTGGAAATATCCTCATCCTCATTGTCCCATTCCTCACTCTCACTCCACGACCGGAAACATCCTCATCCTCACTGTCCCGTTCCTCACCCGCAGTCCACTACCGGAAACAATTTCATCCTCACTGTCCCGTTCCTCACCCTCACTCCACTACTGGAAATATCTTCACCTTCACTGTCCCGTTCCTCACCCTCACTCCACTACCGGAAACATCCTCACCTTCACTGTCCCATTCCTCACCTTCACTCCACTACCGGAAATATCCTCACCCTCACTGTCCCATTCATCACCCTCACTCCACTACTGGAAACGTCCTCATCCTCACTGTCCCATTCCTCACCCTCACTCCACTACCGGAAACATCCTCATCCTCACTGTCTCGTTCCTCACCCTCACTCCACTACCGGAAATATCCTCACACTCACTGTCCCGTTCCTCACCCTCACTCCACTACCTGAAACATCCTCATCCTCACTGTCCCGTTCCTCACCCTTTCTCCACTACCAGAAACATCCTCATCCTCACTGTCCCGTTCCTCACCCTTGCTCCACTATCAGAAACATCCTGATCCTCACTGTCCCGTTCCTCACCCTCACTCCTCTACCGGAAACATCCTCACTGTCCCATTCCTCACTCTCACTCCACTACCGGAAACATCCTCATCCTCACTGTCCCATTCCTCACCCGCAGTCCACTACCGGAAACAATTTCATCCTCACTGTCCCGTTCCTCACCCTCACTCCACTACTGGAAATATCTTCACCTTCACTGTCCCGTTCCTCACCCTCACTCCACTACCGGAAACATCCTCACCTTCACTGTCCCATTCCTCACCTTCACTCCACTACCGGAAATATCCTCACCCTCACTGTCCCATTCATCACCCTCACTCCACTACTGGAAACGTCCACATCCTCACTGTCCCGTTCCTCACCCTCACTCCACTACCGGAAACATCCTCATCCTCACTGTCTCGTTCCTCACCCTCACTCCATTACCAGAAACATCCTCATCATAACTCCCCCGTTCCTCACCCTCACTCCACTACCGGAAACAACTTCATCCTCACTGGCCCATTCCTCATGCTCACTCCACTACCAGAATCATCCTCATCCTCACTGGCCCGTTCCTCATCCTCACTCCACTACCAGAAAGAACCGCACCCTCACTCCACTACCGGAAACATCCTCATCCTCACTGTCCCGTTCCTCACCCTCACTCCACTACTGGAAATATCCTCACCCTCACTGTTCCGTTCCTCACCCTCACTCCACTACCGGAAATAACCTCACCCTCACTGTTCCGTTCCTCACCCTCACTCCACTACCGGAAATATCCTCACACTCACTGTCCCGTTCCTCACCCTCACTCCACTACCTGAAACATCCTCATCCTCACTGTCCCGTTCCTCACCCTTTCTCCACTACCAGAAACATCCTCATCCTCTCTGTCCCGTTCCTCACCCTTGCTCCACTATCAGAAACATCCTCATCCTCACTGTCCCGTTCCTCACCCTCACTCCTCTACCGGAAACATCCTCACTGTCCCATTCCTCACTCTCACTCCACTACCAGAAACATCCTCATCCTCACTGTCCCATTCCTCACCCTCACTCCACTATTGGAAACATCCTCATCCTCACTGTCCCGTTCCTGTCCCGCAGTCCACTGCCGGAAACAATCTCATCCTCACTGTCCCGTTCCTCACCCTCACTCCACTACTGGAAATATCTTCACCTTCACTGTCCCGTTCCTCACCCTCACTCCACTACCGGAAACATCCTCACCTTCACTGTCCCATTCTTCACCCTCACTCCACTACTGGAAACGTCATCATCCTCACTGTCCCGTTCCTCACCCTCACTCCGCTACCGGAAACATCCTCATCCTCACTGTCTCGATCCTCACCCTCACTCCACTACCGGAAACAACCTCATCCTCACTGGCACATTCCTCATGCTCACTCCACTACCGGAATCATCCTCATCCTCACTGGCCCGTTCCTCATCCTCACTCCACTACCAGAAAGAACCGCACCGTCACTCCACTACCGGAAACATCCTCATCCTCACTGTCCCGTTCCTCACCCTCACTCCACTACCGGAAATATCCTCACCCTCACTGTTCCGTTCCTCACCCTCACTCCACTACCGGAAATATCCTCATCCTCACTATCCCGTTCCTCACCCTCACTCCACTATGGGAAATATCCTCACCCTCATTGTCCCGTTCCTCACCCTCACTGTCCCGTTCCTCACCCTGACTCCACTACCGGAAATCTCCTCACTTTCACTGTCCCGTCACTCACCCTCACTCCACTACCGGAAACAACCTCACCCTCACTCCACTACCAGAAACATCATCATCCTCACTGTCCCATTCCTCACCTTCACTCCACTACCAGAAACATCCTCATCCTCACTGTCCCGTTCCTCACCCTCACTCCACTACCGGAAACATCGTCATCCTCACTGTCCCATTCCTCACCTTCACTCCACTACCAGAAACATCCTCATCCTCACTGTCCTGTTCCTCACCCTCACTCCACTACTGGACACATCCTCATGCTCACTGTCCCGTTCCTCACCCTCACTCCACTACCGGAAATATCCTCATCCTCACTGTCCCGTTCCTCACCCTCACTCCACTACCGGAAATATCCTCACCCTCACTGTTCCGTTCCTCACCCTCACTCCACTACCGGAAATATCCTCACACTCACTGTCCCGTTCCTCACCCTCACTCCACAACCAGAAAATACCTCAACCTCACTGTCCTGTTCCTCACCCTCACTCCACTACCAGAAACAACCTCACCCTCACTCCACTACCGTAAAAATCCTCACCCTCACTCCACTAACAGAAAAAACCGCATCCTCACTGTACCGTTCTTCACTCTCACTCCACGACCGGAAACATCCTCATCCTCACTGTCCCGTTCCTCACCCTCACTCCACTATGGGAAACATCCTCATCCTCACTGTCCCGTTCCTCACCCGCAGTCCACTACCGGAAACAATCTCATCCTCACTGTCCCGTTCCTCACCCTCACTCCACTACTGGAAATATCTTCACCTTCACTGTCCCGTTCCTCACCCTCACTCCACTACCGGAAACATCCTCACCTTCACTGTCCCATTCCTCACCCTCACTCCACTACTGGAAACGTCCTCATCCTCACTGTCCCGTTCCTCACCCTCACTCCGCTACCGGAAACATCCTCATCCTCACTGTCTCGTTCCTCACCCTCACTCCATTACCAGAAACATCCTCATCCTAACTGTCCCGTTCCTCACCCTCACTCCACTACCGGAAACAACCTCATCCTCACTGGCCCATTCCTCATGCTCACTCCACTACCGGAATCATCCTCATCCTCACTGGCCCGTTCCTCACCCTCACTCCACTACCGGAAATATCCTCATCCTCACTGTCCCGTTCCTCAACCTCACTCCACTACCGGAAATATCCTCACCCTCACTGTCTCGTTCCTCACCCTCACTCCACTACCGGAAACAACCTCATCCTCACTGGCACATTCCTCATGCTCACTCCACTACCGGAATCATCCTCATCCTCACTGGCCCGTTCCTCATCCTCACTCCACTACCAGAAAGAACCGCACCCGCACTCCACTACCGGAAACATCCTCATCCTCACTGTCCCGTTCCTCACCCTCACTCCACTACCGGAAATATCCTCACCCTCACTGTTCCGTTCCTCACCCTCACTCCACTACCGGAAATATCCTCACCCTCACTGTTCCGTTCCTCACCCTCACTCCACTACCGGAAATATCCTCATCCTAACTATCCCGTTCCTCACCCTCACTCCACTATGGGAAATATCCTCACCCTCATTGTCCCGTTCCTCACCCTCACTGTCCCGTTCCTCACCCTGACTCCACTACCGGAAATCTCCTCACTTTCACTGTCCCGTCACTCACCCTCACTCCACTACCGGAAACAACCTCACCCTCACTCCACTACCAGAAACATCAACATCCTCACTGTCCCATTCCTCACCTTCACTCCACTACTGGACACATCCTCATGCTCACTGTCCCGTTCCTCACCCTCACTCCACTACCGGAAACATCGTCATCCTCACTGTCCCATTCCTCACCCTCACTCCACTACCAGAAACATCCTCATCCTCACTGTCCTGTTCCTCACCCTCACTCCACTACCGGAAATATCCTCACACTCACTGTCCCGTTCCTCACCCTCACTCCACTACCTGAAACATCCTCATCCACACTGTCCCATTCTTCCCCCACAACCAGAAAATACCTCAACCTCACTGTCCTGTTCCTCACCCTCACTCCACTACCAGAAACAACCTCACCCTCACTCCACTACCGTAAAAATCCTCACCCTCACTCCACTACCAGAAGAAACCTCATCCTCACTGTACCGTTCCTCACACTCACTCCACGACCGGAAACATCCTCATCCTCACTGTACCGTTCCTCACCCTCACTCCTCTACTGGAAACGTCCTCATCCTCACTGTCCCGTTCCTCACCCTCACTCCGCTACCGGAAACATCCTCATCCTCACTGTCTCGTTCCTCACACTCACTCCATTACCAGAAACATCCTCATCCTAACTGTCCCGTTCCTCACCCTCACTCCACTACCGGAAACAACCTCATCCTCACTGGCCCATTCCTCATGCTCACTCCACTACCGGAATCATCCTCATCCTCACTGGCCCGTTCCTCACCCTCACTCCACTACCGGAAATATCCTCATCCTCACTGTCCCGTTCCTCACCCTCACTCCACTACCGGAAATATCCTCACCCTCACTGTTCCGTTCCTCACCCTCACTCCACTACCGGAAATATCCTCACTCTCACTGTCCCGTTCCTCACCATCACTCCACTACCTGAAACATCCTCATCCTCACTGTCCCATTCTTCCCCCTCACTCCACAACCAGAAACATCCTCAACCTCACTGTCCTGTTCCTCACCCTCACTCCACTACCAGAAACAACCTCACCCTCACTCCACTACCGTAAACATCCTCACCCTCACTCCGCTACCGGAAACATCCTCATCCTCACTGTCTCGTTTCACACCCTCACTCCATTACCAGAAAAAACCTCATCCTCACTGTACCGTTCCTCACACTCACTCCACTACCGGAAACATCCTCATCCTCACTGTCCCGTTCCTCACCCTCACTCCACTACGGGAAATATCCTCACCCTCCCTGTCCCGTTCCTCACCCTCACTCCACTACCAGAAACATCCTCATCCTCACTGTCCCGTTCCTCACCCTCACTCCACTACGGGAAATATCCTCACCCTCCCTGTCCCGTTCCTCACCCTCACTCCACTACCAGAAACATCCTCATCCTCACTGTCCCGTTCCTCACCCGCAGTCCACTACCGGAAACAACGTCACCCTCACTGTCCCGTTCCTCACCCTCACTCCACTACTGGAAATATCTTCACCTTCACTGTCCCGTTCCTCACCCTCACTCCACTACCGGAAACATCCTCACCTTCACTGTCCCATTCCTCACCCTCACTCCACTACTGGAAACGTCATCATCCTCACTGTCCCGTTCCTCACCCTCACTCCACTACCGGAAATATCCTCACCCTCACTGTTCCGTTCCTCACCCTCACTCCACTACCGGAAATATCCTCACACTCACTGTCCCGTTCCTCACCCTCACTCCACTACCTGAAACATCCTCATCCTCACTGTCCCGTTCCTCACCCTTTCTCCACTACCAGAAACATCCTCATCCTCACTGTCCCGTTCCTCACCCTTGCTCCACTATCAGAAACATCCTCATCCTCACTGTCCCGTTCCTCACCCTCACTCCTCTACCGGAAACATCCTCACTGTCCCATTCCTCACTCTCACTCCACTACCGGAAACATCCTCATCCTCACTGTCCCATTCCTCACCCGCAGTCCACTACCGGAAACAATTTCATCCTCACTGTCCCGTTCCTCACCCTCACTCCACTACTGGAAATATCTTCACCTTCACTGTCCCGTTCCTCACCCTCACTCCACTACCGGAAACATCCTCACCTTCACTGTCCCATTCCTCACCTTCACTCCACTACCGGAAATATCCTCACCCTCACTGTCCCATTCATCACCCTCACTCCACTACTGGAAACGTCCACATCCTCACTGTCCCGTTCCTCACCCTCACTCCACTACCGGAAACATCCTCATCCTCACTGTCTCGTTCCTCACCCTCACTCCATTACCAGAAACATCCTCATCATAACTCCCCCGTTCCTCACCCTCACTCCACTACCGGAAACAACTTCATCCTCACTGGCCCATTCCTCATGCTCACTCCACTACCAGAATCATCCTCATCCTCACTGGCCCGTTCCTCATCCTCACTCCACTACCAGAAAGAACCGCACCCTCACTCCACTACCGGAAACATCCTCATCCTCACTGTCCCGTTCCTCACCCTCACTCAACTACTGGAAATATCCTCACCCTCACTGTTCCGTTCCTCACCCTCATTCCACTACCGGAAATATCCTCACCCTCACTGTTCCGTTCCTCACCCTCACTCCACTACCGGAAATATCCTCACACTCACTGTCCCGTTCCTCACCCTCACTCCACTACCTGAAACATCCTCATCCTCACTGTCCCGTTCCTCACCCTTTCTCCACTACCAGAAACATCCTCATCCTCACTGTCCCGTTCCTCACCCTTGCTCCACTATCAGAAACATCCTCATCCTCACTGTCCCGTTCCTCACCCTCACTCCTCTACCGGAAACATCCTCACTGTCCCATTCCTCACTCTCACTCCACTACCAGAAACATCCTCATCCTCACTGTCCCATTCCTCACCCTCACTCCACTATTGGAAACATCCTCATCCTCACTGTCCCGTTCCTGTCCCGCAGTCCACTGCCGGAAACAATCTCATCCTCACTGTCCCGTTCCTCACCCTCACTCCACTACTGGAAATATCTTCACCTTCACTGTCCCGTTCCTCACCCTCACTCCACTACCGGAAACATCCTCACCTTCACTGTCCCATTCTTCACCCTCACTCCACTACTGGAAACGTCATCATCCTCACTGTCCCGTTCCTCACCCTCACTCCGCTACCGGAAACATCCTCATCCTCACTGTCTCGATCCTCACCCTCACTCCACTACCGGAAACAACCTCATCCTCACTGGCACATTCCTCATGCTCACTCCACTACCGGAATCATCCTCATCCTCACTGGCCCGTTCCTCATCCTCACTCCACTACCAGAAAGAACCGCACCGTCACTCCACTACCGGAAACATCCTCATCCTCACTGTCCCGTTCCTCACCCTCACTCCACTACCGGAAATATCCTCACCCTCACTGTTCCGTTCCTCACCCTCACTCCACTACCGGAAATATCCTCATCCTCACTATCCCGTTCCTCACCCTCACTCCACTATGGGAAATATCCTCACCCTCATTGTCCCGTTCCTCACCCTCACTGTCCCGTTCCTCACCCTGACTCCACTACCGGAAATCTCCTCACTTTCACTGTCCCGTCACTCACCCTCACTCCACTACCGGAAACAACCTCACCCTCACTCCACTACCAGAAACATCATCATCCTCACTGTCCCATTCCTCACCTTCACTCCACTACCAGAAACATCCTCATCCTCACTGTCCCGTTCCTCACCCTCACTCCACTACCGGAAACATCGTCATCCTCACTGTCCCATTCCTCACCTTCACTCCACTACCAGAAACATCCTCATCCTCACTGTCCTGTTCCTCACCCTCACTCCACTACTGGACACATCCTCATGCTCACTGTCCCGTTCCTCACCCTCACTCCACTACCGGAAATATCCTCATCCTCACTGTCCCGTTCCTCACCCTCACTCCACTACCGGAAATATCCTCACCCTCACTGTTCCGTTCCTCACCCTCACTCCACTACCGGAAATATCCTCACACTCACTGTCCCGTTCCTCACCCTCACTCCACTACCTGAAACATCCTCATCCACACTGTCCCATTCTTCCCCCTCACTCCACAACCAGAAAATACCTCAACCTCACTGTCCTGTTCCTCACCCTCACTCCACTACCAGAAACAACCTCACCCTCACTCCACTACCGTAAAAATCCTCACCCTCACTCCACTAACAGAAAAAACCGCATCCTCACTGTACCGTTCTTCACTCTCACTCCACGACCGGAAACATCCTCATCCTCACTGTCCCGTTCCTCACCCTCACTCCACTATGGGAAACATCCTCATCCTCACTGTCCCGTTCCTCACCCGCAGTCCACTACCGGAAACAATCTCATCCTCACTGTCCCGTTCCTCACCCTCACTCCACTACTGGAAATATCTTCACCTTCACTGTCCCGTTCCTCACCCTCACTCCACTACCGGAAACATCCTCACCTTCACTGTCCCATTCCTCACCCTCACTCCACTACTGGAAACGTCCTCATCCTCACTGTCCCGTTCCTCACCCTCACTCCGCTACCGGAAACATCCTCATCCTCACTGTCTCGTTCCTCACCCTCACTCCATTACCAGAAACATCCTCATCCTAACTGTCCCGTTCCTCACCCTCACTCCACTACCGGAAACAACCTCATCCTCACTGGCCCATTCCTCATGCTCACTCCACTACCGGAATCATCCTCATCCTCACTGGCCCGTTCCTCACCCTCACTCCACTACCGGAAATATCCTCATCCTCACTGTCCCGTTCCTCAACCTCACTCCACTACCGGAAATATCCTCACCCTCACTGTCTCGTTCCTCACCCTCACTCCACTACCGGAAACAACTTCATCCTCACTGGCACATTCCTCATGCTCACTCCACTACCGGAATCATCCTCATCCTCACTGGCCCGTTCCTCATCCTCACTCCACTACCAGAAAGAACCGCACCCGCACTCCACTACCGGAAACATCCTCATCCTCACTGTCCCGTTCCTCACCCTCACTCCACTACCGGAAATATCCTCACCCTCACTGTTCCGTTCCTCACCCTCACTCCACTACCGGAAATATCCTCACCCTCACTGTTCCGTTCCTCACCCTCACTCCACTACCGGAAATATCCTCATCCTAACTATCCCGTTCCTCACCCTCACTCCACTATGGGAAATATCCTCACCCTCATTGTCCCGTTCCTCACCCTCACTGTCCCGTTCCTCACCCTGACTCCACTACCGGAAATCTCCTCACTTTCACTGTCCCGTCACTCACCCTCACTCCACTACCGGAAACAACCTCACCCTCACTCCACTACCAGAAACATCAACATCCTCACTGTCCCATTCCTCACCTTCACTGCACTACTGGACACATCCTCATGCTCACTGTCCCGTTCCTCACCCTCACTCCACTACCGGAAACATCGTCATCCTCACTGTCCCATTCCTCACCTTCACTCCACTACCAGAAACATCCTCATCCTCACTGTCCTGTTCCTCACCCTCACTCCACTACCGGAAATATCCTCACACTCACTGTCCCGTTCCTCACCCTCACTCCACTACCTGAAACATCCTCATCCACACTGTCCCATTCTTCCCCCACAACCAGAAAATACCTCAACCTCACTGTCCTGTTCCTCACCCTCACTCCACTACCAGAAACAACCTCACCCTCACTCCACTACCGTAAAAATCCTCACCCTCACTCCACTACCAGAAGAAACCTCATCCTCACTGTACCTTTCCTCACACTCACTCCACGACCGGAAACATCCTCATCCTCACTGTACCGTTCCTCACCCTCACTCCACTACTGGAAACGTCCTCATCCTCACTGTCCCGTTCCTCACCCTCACTCCGCTACCGGAAACATCCTCATCCTCACTGTCTCGTTCCTCACACTCACTCCATTACCAGAAACATCCTCATCCTAACTGTCCCGTTCCTCACCCTCACTCCACTACCGGAAACAATCTCATCCTCACTGGCCCATTCCTCATGCTCACTCCACTACCGGAATCATCCTCATCCTCACTGGCCCGTTCCTCACCCTCACTCCACTACCGGAAATATCCTCATCCTCACTGTCCCGTTCCTCACCCTCACTCCACTACCGGAAATATCCTCACCCTCACTGTTCCGTTCCTCACCCTCACTCCACTACCGGAAATATCCTCACTCTCACTGTCCCGTTCCTCACCATCACTCCACTACCTGAAACATCCTCATCCTCACTGTCCCATTCTTCCCCCTCACTCCACAACCAGAAACATCCTCAACCTCACTGTCCTGTTCCTCACCCTCACTCCACTACCAGAAACAACCTCACCCTCACTCCACTACCGTAAACATCCTCACCCTCACTCCGCTACCGGAAACATCCTCATCCTCACTGTCTCGTTTCTCACCCTCTCTCCATTACCAGAAAAAACCTCATCCTCACTGTACCGTTCCTCACACTCACTCCACTACCGGAAACATCCTCATCCTCACTGTCCCGTTCCTCACCCTCACTCCACTACGGGAAATATCCTCACCCTCCCTGTCCCGTTCCTCACCCTCACTCCACTACCAGAAACATCCTCATCCTCACTGTCCCGTTCCTCACCCTCACTCCACTACGGGAAATATCCTCACCCTCCCTGTCCCGTTCCTCACCCTCACTCCACTACCAGAAACATCCTCATCCTCACTGTCCCGTTCCTCACCCGCAGTCCACTACCGGAAACAATCTCATCCTCACTGTCCCGTTCCTCACCCTCACTCCACTACTGGAAATATCTTCACCTTCACTGTCCCGTTCCTCACCCTCACTCCACTACTGGAAACGTCCTCATCCTCACTGTCCCATTCCTCACCCTCACTACAGTACCGGAAACAACGTCACCCTCACTGTCCCGTTCCTCACCCTCACTCCACTACTGGAAATATCTTCACCTTCACTGTCCCGTTCCTCACCCTCACTCCAATACCGGAAACATCCTCACCTTCACTGTCCCATTCCTCACCCTCACTCCACTACCGGAATCATCCACATCCTCACTGGCCCGTTCCTCATCTTCACTCCACTACCAGAAAGAACCGCACCCTCACTCCACTACCGGAAACATCCTCATCCTCACTGTCCCGTTCCTCACCCTCACTCCACTACCGGAAAGAACCGCACCCTCACTCCACTACCGGAAACATCCTCATCCTCACTGTCCCGTTCCTCACCCTCACTCCACCACCGGAAATATCCTCACCCTCACTGTTCCGTTCCTCACCCTCACTCCACTACCGGAAATATCCTCATCCTCACTGTCCCGTTCCTCACGCTCACTCCGCTACCGGAAACATCCTCATCCTCACTGGCCCATTCCTCATGCTCACTCCACTACCGGAATCATCCTCATCCTCACTGGCCCGTTCCTCACCCTCACTCCACTACCGGAAATATCCTCATCCTCACTGTCCCGTTCCTCAACCTCACTCCACTACCGGAAATATCCTCACCCTCACTGTCTCGTTCCTCACCCTCACTCCACTACCGGAAACAACCTCATCCTCACTGGCACATTCCTCATGCTCACTCCACTACCGGAATCATCCTCATCCTCACTGGCCCGTTCCTCATCCTCACTCCACTACCAGAAAGAACCGCACCCGCACTCCACTACCGGAAACATCCTCATCCTCACTGTCCCGTTCCTCACCCTCACTCCACTACCGGAAATATCCTCACCCTCACTGTTCCGTTCCTCACCCTCACTCCACTACCGGAAATATCCTCACCCTCACTGTTCCGTTCCTCACCCTCACTCCACTACCGGAAATATCCTCATCCTAACTATCCCGTTCCTCACCCTCACTCCACTATGGGAAATATCCTCACCCTCATTGTCCCGTTCCTCACCCTCACTGTCCCGTTCCTCACCCTGACTCCACTACCGGAAATCTCCTCACTTTCACTGTCCCGTCACTCACCCTCACTCCACTACCGGAAACAACCTCACCCTCACTCCACTACCAGAAACATCAACATCCTCACTGTCCCATTCCTCACCTTCACTCCACTACTGGACACATCCTCATGCTCACTGTCCCGTTCCTCACCCTCACTCCACTACCGGAAACATCGTCATCCTCACTGTCCCATTCCTCACCTTCACTCCACTACCAGAAACATCCTCATCCTCACTGTCCTGTTCCTCACCCTCACTCCACTACCGGAAATATCCTCACACTCACTGTCCCGTTCCTCACCCTCACTCCACTACCTGAAACATCCTCATCCACACTGTCCCATTCTTCCCCCACAACCAGAAAATACCTCAACCTCACTGTCCTGTTCCTCACCCTCACTCCACTACCAGAAACAACCTCACCCTCACTCCACTACCGTAAAAATCCTCACCCTCACTCCACTACCAGAAGAAACCTCATCCTCACTGTACCGTTCCTCACACTCACTCCACGACCGGAAACATCCTCATCCTCACTGTACCGTTCCTCACCCTCACTCCACTACTGGAAACGTCCTCATCCTCACTGTCCCGTTCCTCACCCTCACTCCGCTACCGGAAACATCCTCATCCTCACTGTCTCGTTCCTCACACTCACTCCATTACCAGAAACATCCTCATCCTAACTGTCCCGTTCCTCACCCTCACTCCACTACCGGAAACAACCTCATCCTCACTGGCCCATTCCTCATGCTCACTCCACTACCGGAATCATCCTCATCCTCACTGGCCCGTTCCTCACCCTCACTCCACTACCGGAAATATCCTCATCCTCACTGTCCCGTTCCTCACCCTCACTCCACTACCGGAAATATCCTCACCCTCACTGTTCCGTTCCTCACCCTCACTCCACTACCGGAAATATCCTCACTCTCACTGTCCCGTTCCTCACCATCACTCCACTACCTGAAACATCCTCATCCTCACTGTCCCATTCTTCCCCCTCACTCCACAACCAGAAACATCCTCAACCTCACTGTCCTGTTCCTCACCCTCACTCCACTACCAGAAACAACCTCACCCTCACTCCACTACCGTAAACATCCTCACCCTCACTCCGCTACCGGAAACATCCTCATCCTCACTGTCTCGTTTCTCACCCTCACTCCATTACCAGAAAAAACCTCATCCTCACTGTACCGTTCCTCACACTCACTCCACTACCGGAAACATCCTCATCCTCACTGTCCCGTTCCTCACCCTCACTCCACTACGGGAAATATCCTCACCCTCCCTGTCCCGTTCCTCACCCTCACTCCACTACCAGAAACATCCTCATCCTCACTGTCCCGTTCCTCACCCTCACTCCACTACGGGAAATATCCTCACCCTCCCTGTCCCGTTCCTCACCCTCACTCCACTACCAGAAACATCCTCATCCTCACTGTCCCGTTCCTCACCCGCAGTCCACTACCGGAAACAACGTCACCCTCACTGTCCCGTTCCTCACCCTCACTCCACTACTGGAAATATCTTCACCTTCACTGTCCCGTTCCTCACCCTCACTCCACTACTGGAAACGTCCTCATCCTCACTGTCCCATTCCTCACCCTCACTACAGTACCGGAAACAACGTCACCCTCACTGTCCCGTTCCTCACCCTCACTCCACTACTGGAAATATCTTCACCTTCACTGTCCCGTTCCTCACCCTCACTCCACTACCGGAAACATCCTCACCTTCACTGTCCCATTCCTCACCCTCACTCCACTACCGGTATCATCCACATCCTCACTGGCCCGTTCCTCATCTTCACTCCACTACCAGAAAGAACCGCACCCTCACTCCACTACCGGAAACATCCTCATCCTCACTGTCCCGTTCCTCACCCTCACTCCACTACTGGAAATATCCTCACCCTCACTGTTCCGTTCCTCACCCTCACTCCACTACCGGAAATATCCTCACCCTCACTGTTCCGTTCCTCACCCTCACTCCACTACCGGATATATCCTCACTCTCACTGTCCCGTTCCTCACCATCACTCCACTACCTGAAACATCCTCATCCTCACTGTCCCATTCTTCCCCCTCACTCCACAACCAGAAACATCCTCAACCTCACTGTCCTGTTCCTCACACTCACTCCACTACCAGAAACAACCTCATCCTCACTGTCCCGTTCCTCACACTCATTGCACTACCAGAAACATCCTCATCCTCACTATGCCGTTCCTCACCCTCACTCCACTACGGGAAATATCCTCACCCTCACTGTCCCGTTCCTCACCCTCACTCCACTACCGGAAACATTCTCACCCTCCCTGTCCCGTTCCTCACCCTCACTCCACTACCGGAAATATCCTCACCCTCACTGTCCCGTTCCTCACCCTCACTCCACTACCAGAAACATCCTCATCCTCACTGTCCCGTTCCTCAACCTCACTCCACTACCGGAAACATTCTCATCCTCACTGTCCAGTTCCTCACGCTCACTCCACTACCGGAAACACCCTCATCCTCACTGTCCCGTTCCTCACCCTCACTGCCCCGTTCCTCACCCTCACTCCACTACCGGAAACATTCTCACCCTCCCTGTCCCATTCGTTACCCTCACTGCACTACCAGAAACATCCTCATCCTCACTGTCCCATTCCTCACCCTCACTGCACTACCGGAAACATCCTCATCCTCACTGTCCCGTTCCTCACCCTCACTCCACTATGGGAAACATCCTCATCCTCACTGTCCCGTTCCTCACCCGCAGTCCACTACCTGAAACAATTTCATCCTCACTGTCCCGTTCCTCACCCTCACTCCACTACTGGAAATATCTTCACCTTCACTGTCCCGTTCCTCACCCTCACTCCACTACCGGAAACATCCTCACCTTCACTGTCCCATTCCTCACCCTCACTCCACTACTGGAAACGTCCTCATCCTCACTGTCCCGTTCCTCACCCTCACTCCACTACCGGAAACATCCTCATCCTCACTGTCTCGTTCCTCACCCTCACTCCATTACCAGAAACATCCTCATCCTAACTGTCCCGTTCCTCACCCTCACTCCACTACCGGAAACAACCTCATCCTCACTGGCCCATTCCTCATGCTCACTCCATTACCGGAATCATCCTCATCCTCACTGGCCCGTTCCTCATCCTCACTCCACTACCAGAAAGAACCGCACCCTCACTCCACTACCGGAAACATCCTCATCCTCACTGTCCCGTTCCTCACCCTCACTCCACTACCGGAAATATCCTCACCCTCACAGTTCCGTTCCTCACCCTCACTCCACTACCGGAAATATCCTCACACTCACTGTCCCGTTCCTCACCCTCACTCCACTACCTGAAACATACTCATCCTCACTGTCCCATTCTTCCCTCTCACTCCACAACCAGAAACATCCTCAACCTCACTGTCCTGTTCCTCACCCTCACTCCACTACCAGAAACAACCTCACCCTCACTCCACTACCGTAAAATCCTCACCCTCACTCCACTACCAGAAACAACCTCATCCTCACTGTCCCGTTCCTCACCCTCACTCCACTACCGGAAATATCCTCACCCTCACTGTTCCGTTCCTCACCCTCACTCCACTACCAGAAACAACCTCATCCTCACTGTCCCGTTCCTCACCCTCACTCCACTACCGGAAATATCCTCACCCTCACTGTTCCGTTCCTCACCCTCACTCCACTACCGGAAATATCCTCATCCTCACTGGCCCGTTCCTCATCCTCACTCCACTACCAGAAAGAACCGCACCCTCACTCCACTGCCGGAAACATCCTCATCCTCACTGTCCCGTTCCTCACCCTCACTCCACTACCGGAAATATCCTCACCCTGACTGTTCCGTTCCTCACCCTCACTCCACTACCGGAAATATCCTCACCCTCACTGTTCCGTTCCTCACCCTCACTCCACTACCGGAAATATCCTCACTCTCACTGTCCCGTTCCTCACTATCACTCCACTACCTGAAACATCCTCATCCTCACTGTCCCATTCTTCCCCCTCACTCCACAACCAGAAACATCCTCAACCTCACTGTCCTGTTCCTCACCCTCACTCCACTACCAGAAACATCCTCATCCTCACTATGCCGTTCCTCACCCTCACTGCACTACCGGAAACATCCTCACCCTGACTGTCCCGTTCCTCACCCTCACTCCACTACGGGAAATATCCTCACCCTCACTGTCCCGTTCCTCACCCTCACTCCACTACCGGAAACATTCTCACCATCCCTGTCCCGTTCCTCACCCTCACTCCACTACCGCAAATATCCTCACCCTCACTGTCCTGTTCCTCACACTCACTCCACTACCAGAAACAACCTCATCCTCACTGTCCCGTTCCTCACACTCATTGCACTACCAGAAACATCCTCATCCTCACTATGCCGTTCCTCACCCTCACTCCACTACGGGAAATATCCTCACCCTCACTGTCCCGTTCCTCACCCTCACTCCACTACGGGAAATATCCTCACCCTCACTGTCCCGTTCCTCACCCTCACTTCACTACCGGAAACATCCTCATCCTCACTGTCCCGTTCCTCACCCTCACTCCACTATGGGAAACATCCTCATCCTCACTGTCCCGTTCCTCACCCGCAGTCCACTACCGGAAACAATCTCATCCTCACTGTCCCATTCCTCACCCTCACTACACTACCAGAAAAAACCTCATCCTCACTGTACCGTTCCTCACACTCACTCCACTACCGGAAACATCCTCATCCTCACTGTCCCGTTCCTCACCCTCACTCCACTATGGGAAACATCCTCATCCTCACTGTCCCGTTCCTCACCCGCAGTCCACTACCGGAAACAATCGCATCCTCACTGTCCCGTTCCTCACCCTCACTCCACTACTGGAAATATCTTCACCTTCACTGTCCCGTTCCTCACCCTCACTCCAATACCGGAAACATCCTCACCTTCACTGTCCCATTCCTCACCCTCACTCCACTACCGGAATCATCCACATCCTCACTGGCCCGTTCCTCATCCTCACTCCACTACCAGAAACAACCTCATCCTCACTGTACCGTTCCTCACACTCACTCCACTACCAGAAACATCCTCATCCTCACTATCCCGTTCCTCACCCTCACTCCACTATGGGAAATATCCTCACCCTCATTGTCCCGTTCCTCACCCTTACTGTCCCGTTCCTCACCCTCACTGCACTACCAGAAACATCCTCACCCTGACTGTCCCGTTCCTCACCCTCACTCCACTATGGGAAATATCCTCACCCTCCCTGTCCCGTTCCTCACCCTTACTCCACTACCAGAAACATCCTCATTCTCACTGTCCCATTTCTCACCCTCACTCCACTATGGGAAACATCCTCATCCTCACTGTCCCGTTCCTCACCCGCAGTCCACTACCGGAAACAATCTCATCCTCACTGTCCCGTTCCTCACCCTCACTCCACTACTGGAAATATCTTCACCTTCACTGTCCCGTTCCTCACCCTCACTCCACTACTGGAAACGTCCTCATCCTCACTGTCCCATTCCTCACCCTCACTACAGTACCGGAAACAACGTCACCCTCACTGTCCCGTTCCTCACCCTCACTCCACTACCGGAAACATCCTCACCTTCACTGTCCCATTCCTCACCCTCACTCCACTACTGGAAATATCTTCACCTTCACTGTCCCGTTCCTCACCCTCACTCCACTACCGGAAACATCCTCACCTTCACTGTCCCATTCCTCACCTTCACTCCACTACCGGAAATATCCTCACCCTCACTGTCCCATTCATCACCCTCACTCCACTACTGGAAACGTCCACATCCTCACTGTCCCGTTCCTCACCCTCACTCCACTACCGGAAACATCCTCATCCTCACTGTCTCGTTCCTCACCCTCACTCCATTACCAGAAACATCCTCATCATAACTCCCCCGTTCCTCACCCTCACTCCACTACCGGAAACAACTTCATCCTCACTGGCCCATTCCTCATGCTCACTCCACTACCAGAATCATCCTCATCCTCACTGGCCCGTTCCTCATCCTCACTCCACTACCAGAAAGAACCGCACCCTCACTCCACTACCGGAAACATCCTCATCCTCACTGTCCCGTTCCTCACCCTCACTCCACTACTGGAAATATCCTCACCCTCACTGTTCCGTTCCTCACCCTCACTCCACTACCGGAAATATCCTCACCCTCACTGTTCCGTTCCTCACCCTCACTCCACTACCGGAAATATCCTCACACTCACTGTCCCGTTCCTCACCCTCACTCCACTACCTGAAACATCCTCATCCTCACTGTCCCGTTCCTCACCCTTTCTCCACTACCAGAAACATCCTCATCCTCACTGTCCCGTTCCTCACCCTTGCTCCACTATCAGAAACATCCTCATCCTCACTGTCCCGTTCCTCACCCTCACTCCTCTACCGGAAACATCCTCACTGTCCCATTCCTCACTCTCACTCCACTACCAGAAACATCCTCATCCTCACTGTCCCATTCCTCACCCTCACTCCACTATTGGAAACATCCTCATCCTCACTGTCCCGTTCCTGTCCCGCAGTCCACTGCCGGAAACAATCTCATCCTCACTGTCCCGTTCCTCACCCTCACTCCACTACTGGAAATATCTTCACCTTCACTGTCCCGTTCCTCACCCTCACTCCACTACCGGAAACATCCTCACCTTCACTGTCCCATTCTTCACCCTCACTCCACTACTGGAAACGTCATCATCCTCACTGTCCCGTTCCTCACCCTCACTCCGCTACCGGAAACATCCTCATCCTCACTGTCTCGATCCTCACCCTCACTCCACTACCGGAAACAACCTCATCCTCACTGGCACATTCCTCATGCTCACTCCACTACCGGAATCATCCTCATCCTCACTGGCCCGTTCCTCATCCTCACTCCACTACCAGAAAGAACCGCACCGTCACTCCACTACCGGAAACATCCTCATCCTCACTGTCCCGTTCCTCACCCTCACTCCACTACCGGAAATATCCTCACCCTCACTGTTCCGTTCCTCACCCTCACTCCACTACCGGAAATATCCTCATCCTCACTATCCCGTTCCTCACCCTCACTCCACTATGGGAAATATCCTCACCCTCATTGTCCCGTTCCTCACCCTCACTGTCCCGTTCCTCACCCTGACTCCACTACCGGAAATCTCCTCACTTTCACTGTCCCGTCACTCACCCTCACTCCACTACCGGAAACAACCTCACCCTCACTCCACTACCAGAAACATCATCATCCTCACTGTCCCATTCCTCACCTTCACTCCACTACCAGAAACATCCTCATCCTCACTGTCCCGTTCCTCACCTTCACTCCACTACCAGAAACATCCTCATCCTCACTGTCCTGTTCCTCACCCTCACTCCACTACTGGACACATCCTCATGCTCACTGTCCCGTTCCTCACCCTCACTCCACTACCGGAAATATCCTCATCCTCACTGTCCCGTTCCTCACCCTCACTCCACTACCGGAAATATCCTCACCCTCACTGTTCCGTTCCTCACCCTCACTCCACTACCGGAAATATCCTCACACTCACTGTCCCGTTCCTCACCCTCACTCCACTACCTGAAACATCCTCATCCACACTGTCCCATTCTTCCCCCTCACTCCACAACCAGAAAATACCTCAACCTCACTGTCCTGTTCCTCACCCTCACTCCACTACCAGAAACAACCTCACCCTCACTCCACTACCGTAAAAATCCTCACCCTCACTCCACTAACAGAAAAAACCGCATCCTCACTGTACCGTTCTTCACTCTCACTCCACGACCGGAAACATCCTCATCCTCACTGTCCCGTTCCTCACCCTCACTCCACTATGGGAAACATCCTCATCCTCACTGTCCCGTTCCTCACCCTCACTGCACTACCAGAAACATCCTCACCCTGACTGTCCCGTTCCTCACCCTCACTCCACTATGGGAAATATCCTCACCCTCCCTGTCCCGTTCCTCACCCTTACTCCACTACCAGAAACATCCTCATTCTCACTGTCCCATTTCTCACCCTCACTCCACTATGGGAAACATCCTCATCCTCACTGTCCCGTTCCTCACCCGCAGTCCACTACCGGAAACAATCTCATCCTCACTGTCCCGTTCCTCACCCTCACTCCACTACTGGAAATATCTTCACCTTCACTGTCCCGTTCCTCACCCTCACTCCACTACTGGAAACGTCCTCATCCTCACTGTCCCATTCCTCACCCTCACTACAGTACCGGAAACAACGTCACCCTCACTGACCCGTTCCTCACCCTCACTCCACTACCGGAAACATCCTCACCTTCACTGTCCCATTCCTCACCCTCACTCCACTACTGGAAATATCTTCACCTTCACTGTCCCGTTCCTCACCCTCACTCCACTACCGGAAACATCCTCATCCTCACTGTCTCGTTCCTCACCCTCACTCCACTACCGGAAACAACTTCATCCTCACTGGCCCATTCCTCATGCTCACTCCACTACCAGAATCATCCTCATCCTCACTGGCCCGTTCCTCATCCTCACTCCACTACCAGAAAGAACCGCACCCTCACTCCACTACTGGAAACGTCCTCATCCTCACTGTCCCATTCCTCACCCTCACTACAGTACCGGAAACAACGTCACCCTCACTGACCCGTTCCTCACCCTCACTCCACTACCGGAAACATCCTCACCTTCACTGTCCCATTCCTCACCCTCACTCCACTACTGGAAATATCCTCACCCTCACTGTTCCGTTCCTCACCCTCACTCCACTACCGGAAATATCCTCACACTCACTGTCCCGTTCCTCACCCTCACTCCACAACCAGAAAATACCTCAACCTCACTGTCCTGTTCCTCACCCTCACTCCACTACCAGAAACAACCTCACCCTCACTCCACTACCGTAAAATCCTCACCCTCACTCCACTACCAGAAACAACCTCATCCTCACTGTCCCGTTCCTCACCCTCACTCCACTACCGGAAATATCCTCACCCTCACTGTTCCGTTCCTCACCCTCACTCCACTACCAGAAACAACCTCATCCTCACTGTCCCGTTCCTCACCCTCACTCCACTACCGGAAATATCCTCACCCTCACTGTTCCGTTCCTCACCCTCACTCCACTACCGGAAATATCCTCATCCTCACTGGCCCGTTCCTCATCCTCACTCCACTACCAGAAAGAACCGCACCCTCACTCCACTGCCGGAAACATCCTCATCCTCACTGTCCCGTTCCTCACCCTCACTCCACTACCGGAAATATCCTCACCCTGACTGTTCCGTTCCTCACCCTCACTCCACTACCGGAAATATCCTCACCCTCACTGTTCCGTTCCTCACCCTCACTCCACTACCGGAAATATCCTCACTCTCACTGTCCCGTTCCTCACTATCACTCCACTACCTGAAACATCCTCATCCTCACTGTCCCATTCTTCCCCCTCACTCCACAACCAGAAACATCCTCAACCTCACTGTCCTGTTCCTCACCCTCACTCCACTACCAGAAACATCCTCATCCTCACTATGCCGTTCCTCACCCTCACTGCACTACCGGAAACATCCTCACCCTGACTGTCCCGTTCCTCACCCTCACTCCACTACGGGAAATATCCTCACCCTCACTGTCCCGTTCCTCACCCTCACTCCACTACCGGAAACATTCTCACCATCCCTGTCCCGTTCCTCACCCTCACTCCACTACCGCAAATATCCTCACCCTCACTGTCCTGTTCCTCACACTCACTCCACTACCAGAAACAACCTCATCCTCACTGTCCCGTTCCTCACACTCATTGCACTACCAGAAACATCCTCATCCTCACTATGCCGTTCCTCACCCTCACTCCACTACGGGAAATATCCTCACCCTCACTGTCCCGTTCCTCACCCTCACTCCACTACGGGAAATATCCTCACCCTCACTGTCCCGTTCCTCACCCTCACTTCACTACCGGAAACATCCTCATCCTCACTGTCCCGTTCCTCACCCTCACTCCACTATGGGAAACATCCTCATCCTCACTGTCCCGTTCCTCACCCGCAGTCCACTACCGGAAACAATCTCATCCTCACTGTCCCATTCCTCACCCTCACTACACTACCAGAAAAAACCTCATCCTCACTGTACCGTTCCTCACACTCACTCCACTACCGGAAACATCCTCATCCTCACTGTCCCGTTCCTCACCCTCACTCCACTATGGGAAACATCCTCATCCTCACTGTCCCGTTCCTCACCCGCAGTCCACTACCGGAAACAATCGCATCCTCACTGTCCCGTTCCTCACCCTCACTCCACTACTGGAAATATCTTCACCTTCACTGTCCCGTTCCTCACCCTCACTCCAATACCGGAAACATCCTCACCTTCACTGTCCCATTCCTCACCCTCACTCCACTACCGGAATCATCCACATCCTCACTGGCCCGTTCCTCATCCTCACTCCACTACCAGAAACAACCTCATCCTCACTGTACCGTTCCTCACACTCACTCCACTACCAGAAACATCCTCATCCTCACTATCCCGTTCCTCACCCTCACTCCACTATGGGAAATATCCTCACCCTCATTGTCCCGTTCCTCACCCTTACTGTCCCGTTCCTCACCCTCACTGCACTACCAGAAACATCCTCACCCTGACTGTCCCGTTCCTCACCCTCACTCCACTATGGGAAATATCCTCACCCTCCCTGTCCCGTTCCTCACCCTTACTCCACTACCAGAAACATCCTCATTCTCACTGTCCCATTTCTCACCCTCACTCCACTATGGGAAACATCCTCATCCTCACTGTCCCGTTCCTCACCCGCAGTCCACTACCGGAAACAATCTCATCCTCACTGTCCCGTTCCTCACCCTCACTCCACTACTGGAAATATCTTCACCTTCACTGTCCCGTTCCTCACCCTCACTCCACTACTGGAAACGTCCTCATCCTCACTGTCCCATTCCTCACCCTCACTACAGTACCGGAAACAACGTCACCCTCACTGTCCCGTTCCTCACCCTCACTCCACTACCGGAAACATCCTCACCTTCACTGTCCCATTCCTCACCCTCACTCCACTACTGGAAATATCTTCACCTTCACTGTCCCGTTCCTCACCCTCACTCCACTACCGGAAACATCCTCACCTTCACTGTCCCATTCCTCACCTTCACTCCACTACCGGAAATATCCTCACCCTCACTGTCCCATTCATCACCCTCACTCCACTACTGGAAACGTCCACATCCTCACTGTCCCGTTCCTCACCCTCACTCCACTACCGGAAACATCCTCATCCTCACTGTCTCGTTCCTCACCCTCACTCCATTACCAGAAACATCCTCATCATAACTCCCCCGTTCCTCACCCTCACTCCACTACCGGAAACAACTTCATCCTCACTGGCCCATTCCTCATGCTCACTCCACTACCAGAATCATCCTCATCCTCACTGGCCCGTTCCTCATCCTCACTCCACTACCAGAAAGAACCGCACCCTCACTCCACTACCGGAAACATCCTCATCCTCACTGTCCCGTTCCTCACCCTCACTCCACTACTGGAAATATCCTCACCCTCACTGTTCCGTTCCTCACCCTCACTCCACTACCGGAAATATCCTCACCCTCACTGTTCCGTTCCTCACCCTCACTCCACTACCGGAAATATCCTCACACTCACTGTCCCGTTCCTCACCCTCACTCCACTACCTGAAACATCCTCATCCTCACTGTCCCGTTCCTCACCCTTTCTCCACTACCAGAAACATCCTCATCCTCACTGTCCCGTTCCTCACCCTTGCTCCACTATCAGAAACATCCTCATCCTCACTGTCCCGTTCCTCACCCTCACTCCTCTACCGGAAACATCCTCACTGTCCCATTCCTCACTCTCACTCCACTACCAGAAACATCCTCATCCTCACTGTCCCATTCCTCACCCTCACTCCACTATTGGAAACATCCTCATCCTCACTGTCCCGTTCCTGTCCCGCAGTCCACTGCCGGAAACAATCTCATCCTCACTGTCCCGTTCCTCACCCTCACTCCACTACTGGAAATATCTTCACCTTCACTGTCCCGTTCCTCACCCTCACTCCACTACCGGAAACATCCTCACCTTCACTGTCCCATTCTTCACCCTCACTCCACTACTGGAAACGTCATCATCCTCACTGTCCCGTTCCTCACCCTCACTCCGCTACCGGAAACATCCTCATCCTCACTGTCTCGATCCTCACCCTCACTCCACTACCGGAAACAACCTCATCCTCACTGGCACATTCCTCATGCTCACTCCACTACCGGAATCATCCTCATCCTCACTGGCCCGTTCCTCATCCTCACTCCACTACCAGAAAGAACCGCACCGTCACTCCACTACCGGAAACATCCTCATCCTCACTGTCCCGTTCCTCACCCTCACTCCACTACCGGAAATATCCTCACCCTCACTGTTCCGTTCCTCACCCTCACTCCACTACCGGAAATATCCTCATCCTCACTATCCCGTTCCTCACCCTCACTCCACTATGGGAAATATCCTCACCCTCATTGTCCCGTTCCTCACCCTCACTGTCCCGTTCCTCACCCTGACTCCACTACCGGAAATCTCCTCACTTTCACTGTCCCGTCACTCACCCTCACTCCACTACCGGAAACAACCTCACCCTCACTCCACTACCAGAAACATCATCATCCTCACTGTCCCATTCCTCACCTTCACTCCACTACCAGAAACATCCTCATCCTCACTGTCCCGTTCCTCACCTTCACTCCACTACCAGAAACATCCTCATCCTCACTGTCCTGTTCCTCACCCTCACTCCACTACTGGACACATCCTCATGCTCACTGTCCCGTTCCTCACCCTCACTCCACTACCGGAAATATCCTCATCCTCACTGTCCCGTTCCTCACCCTCACTCCACTACCGGAAATATCCTCACCCTCACTGTTCCGTTCCTCACCCTCACTCCACTACCGGAAATATCCTCACACTCACTGTCCCGTTCCTCACCCTCACTCCACTACCTGAAACATCCTCATCCACACTGTCCCATTCTTCCCCCTCACTCCACAACCAGAAAATACCTCAACCTCACTGTCCTGTTCCTCACCCTCACTCCACTACCAGAAACAACCTCACCCTCACTCCACTACCGTAAAAATCCTCACCCTCACTCCACTAACAGAAAAAACCGCATCCTCACTGTACCGTTCTTCACTCTCACTCCACGACCGGAAACATCCTCATCCTCACTGTCCCGTTCCTCACCCTCACTCCACTATGGGAAACATCCTCATCCTCACTGTCCCGTTCCTCACCCTCACTGCACTACCAGAAACATCCTCACCCTGACTGTCCCGTTCCTCACCCTCACTCCACTATGGGAAATATCCTCACCCTCCCTGTCCCGTTCCTCACCCTTACTCCACTACCAGAAACATCCTCATTCTCACTGTCCCATTTCTCACCCTCACTCCACTATGGGAAACATCCTCATCCTCACTGTCCCGTTCCTCACCCGCAGTCCACTACCGGAAACAATCTCATCCTCACTGTCCCGTTCCTCACCCTCACTCCACTACTGGAAATATCTTCACCTTCACTGTCCCGTTCCTCACCCTCACTCCACTACTGGAAACGTCCTCATCCTCACTGTCCCATTCCTCACCCTCACTACAGTACCGGAAACAACGTCACCCTCACTGACCCGTTCCTCACCCTCACTCCACTACCGGAAACATCCTCACCTTCACTGTCCCATTCCTCACCCTCACTCCACTACTGGAAATATCTTCACCTTCACTGTCCCGTTCCTCACCCTCACTCCACTACCGGAAACATCCTCATCCTCACTGTCTCGTTCCTCACCCTCACTCCATTACCAGAAACATCCTCATCCTAACTGTCCCGTTCCTCACCCTCACTCCACTACCGGAAACAACCTCATCCTCACTGGCCCATTCCTCATGCTCACTCCACTACCGGAATCATCCTCATCCTCACTGGCCCGTTCCTCACCCTCACTCCACTACCGGAAATATCCTCATCCTCACTGTCCCGTTCCTCAACCTCACTCCACTACCGGAAATATCCTCACCCTCACTGTCTCGTTCCTCACCCTCACTCCACTACCGGAAACAACCTCATCCTCACTGGCACATTCCTCATGCTCACTCCACTACCGGAATCATCCTCATCCTCACTGGCCCGTTCCTCAACCTCACTCCACTACCAGAAAGAACCGCACCCGCACTCCACTACCGGAAACATCCTCATCCTCACTGTCCCGTTCCTCACCCTCACTCCACTACCGGAAATATCCTCACCCTCACTGTTCCGTTCCTCACCCTCACTCCACTACCGGAAATATCCTCACCCTCACTGTTCCGTTCCTCACCCTCACTCCACTACCGGAAATATCCTCATCCTAACTATCCCGTTCCTCACCCTCACTCCACTATGGGAAATATCCTCACCCTCATTGTCCCGTTCCTCACCCTCACTGTCCCGTTCCTCACCCTGACTCCACTACCGGAAATCTCCTCACTTTCACTGTCCCGTCACTCACCCTCACTCCACTACCGGAAACAACCTCACCCTCACTCCACTACCAGAAACATCAACATCCTCACTGTCCCATTCCTCACCTTCACTCCACTACTGGACACATCCTCATGCTCACTGTCCCGTTCCTCACCCTCACTCCACTACCGGAAACATCGTCATCCTCACTGTCCCATTCCTCACCTTCACTCCACTACCAGAAACATCCTCATCCTCACTGTCCTGTTCCTCACCCTCACTCCACTACCGGAAATATCCTCACACTCACTGTCCCGTTCCTCACCCTCACTCCACTACCTGAAACATCCTCATCCACACTGTCCCATTCTTCCCCCACAACCAGAAAATACCTCAACCTCACTGTCCTGTTCCTCACCCTCACTCCACTACCAGAAACAACCTCACCCTCACTCCACTACCGTAAAAATCCTCACCCTCACTCCACTACCAGAAGAAACCTCATCCTCACTGTACCGTTCCTCACACTCACTCCACGACCGGAAACATCCTCATCCTCACTGTACCGTTCCTCACCCTCACTCCACTACTGGAAACGTCCTCATCCTCACTGTCCCGTTCCTCACCCTCACTCCGCTACCGGAAACATCCTCATCCTCACTGTCTCGTTCCTCACACTCACTCCATTACCAGAAACATCCTCATCCTAACTGTCCCGTTCCTCACCCTCACTCCACTACCGGAAACAACCTCATCCTCACTGGCCCATTCCTCATGCTCACTCCACTACCGGAATCATCCTCATCCTCACTGGCCCGTTCCTCACCCTCACTCCACTACCGGAAATATCCTCATCCTCACTGTCCCGTTCCTCACCCTCACTCCACTACCGGAAATATCCTCACCCTCACTGTTCCGTTCCTCACCCTCACTCCACTACCGGAAATATCCTCACTCTCACTGTCCCGTTCCTCACCATCACTCCACTACCTGAAACATCCTCATCCTCACTGTCCCATTCTTCCCCCTCACTCCACAACCAGAAACATCCTCAACCTCACTGTCCTGTTCCTCACCCTCACTCCACTACCAGAAACAACCTCACCCTCACTCCACTACCGTAAACATCCTCACCCTCACTCCGCTACCGGAAACATCCTCATCCTCACTGTCTCGTTTCTCACCCTCACTCCATTACCAGAAAAAACCTCATCCTCACTGTACCGTTCCTCACACTCACTCCACTACCGGAAACATCCTCATCCTCACTGTCCCGTTCCTCACCCTCACTCCACTACGGGAAATATCCTCACCCTCCCTGTCCCGTTCCTCACCCTCACTCCACTACCAGAAACATCCTCATCCTCACTGTCCCGTTCCTCACCCTCACTCCACTACGGGAAATATCCTCACCCTCCCTGTCCCGTTCCTCACCCTCACTCCACTACCAGAAACATCCTCATCCTCACTGTCCCGTTCCTCACCCGCAGTCCACTACCGGAAACAATCTCATCCTCACTGTCCCGTTCCTCACCCTCACTCCACTACTGGAAATATCTTCACCTTCACTGTCCCGTTCCTCACCCTCACTCCACTACTGGAAACGTCCTCATCCTCACTGTCCCATTCCTCACCCTCACTACAGTACCGGAAACAACGTCACCCTCACTGTCCCGTTCCTCACCCTCACTCCACTACTGGAAATATCTTCACCTTCACTGTCCCGTTCCTCACCCTCACTCCACTACCGGTATCATCCACATCCTCACTGGCCCGTTCCTCATCTTCACTCCACTACCAGAAAGAACCGCACCCTCACTCCACTACCGGAAACATCCTCATCCTCACTGTCCCGTTCCTCACCCTCACTCCACTACCGGAAATATCCTCACCCTCACTGTTCCGTTCCTCACCCTCACTCCACTACCGGAAATATCCTCACCCTCACTGTTCCGTTCCTCACCCTCACTCCACTACCGGATATATCCTCACTCTCACTGTCCCGTTCCTCACCCTCACTCCACTACCTGAAACATCCTCATCCTCACTGTCCCATTCTTCCCCCTCACTCCACAACCAGAAACATCCTCAACCTCACTGTCCTGTTCCTCACACTCACTCCACTACCAGAAACAACCTCATCCTCACTGTCCCGTTCCTCACACTCATTGCACTACCAGAAACATCCTCATCCTCACTATGCCGTTCCTCACCCTCACTCCACTACGGGAAATATCCTCACCCTCACTGTCCCGTTCCTCACCCTCACTCCACTACCGGAAACATTCTCACCCTCCCTGTCCCGTTCCTCACCCTCACTCCACTACCGGAAATATCCTCACCCTCACTGTCCCGTTCCTCACCCTCACTCCACTATGGGAAATATCCTCACCCTCATTGTCCCGTTCCTCACCCTTACTGTCCCGTTCCTCACCCTCACTGCACTACCAGAAACATCCTCACCCTGACTGTCCCGTTCCTCACCCTCACTCCACTATGGGAAATATCCTCACCCTCCCTGTCCCGTTCCTCACCCTTACTCCACTACCAGAAACATCCTCATTCTCACTGTCCCATTTCTCACCCTCACTCCACTATGGGAAACATCCTCATCCTCACTGTCCCGTTCCTCACCCGCAGTCCACTACCGGAAACAATCTCATCCTCACTGTCCCGTTCCTCACCCTCACTCCACTACTGGAAATATCTTCACCTTCACTGTCCCGTTCCTCACCCTCACTCCACTACTGGAAACGTCCTCATCCTCACTGTCCCATTCCTCACCCTCACTACAGTACCGGAAACAACGTCACCCTCACTGTCCCGTTCCTCACCCTCACTCCACTACCGGAAACATCCTCACCTTCACTGTCCCATTCCTCACCCTCACTCCACTACTGGAAATATCTTCACCTTCACTGTCCCGTTCCTCACCCTCACTCCACTACCGGAAACATCCTCACCTTCACTGTCCCATTCCTCACCTTCACTCCACTACCGGAAATATCCTCACCCTCACTGTCCCATTCATCACCCTCACTCCACTACTGGAAACGTCCACATCCTCACTGTCCCGTTCCTCACCCTCACTCCACTACCGGAAACATCCTCATCCTCACTGTCTCGTTCCTCACCCTCACTCCATTACCAGAAACATCCTCATCATAACTCCCCCGTTCCTCACCCTCACTCCACTACCGGAAACAACTTCATCCTCACTGGCCCATTCCTCATGCTCACTCCACTACCAGAATCATCCTCATCCTCACTGGCCCGTTCCTCATCCTCACTCCACTACCAGAAAGAACCGCACCCTCACTCCACTACCGGAAACATCCTCATCCTCACTGTCCCGTTCCTCACCCTCACTCCACTACTGGAAATATCCTCACCCTCACTGTTCCGTTCCTCACCCTCACTCCACTACCGGAAATATCCTCACCCTCACTGTTCCGTTCCTCACCCTCACTCCACTACCGGAAATATCCTCACACTCACTGTCCCGTTCCTCACCCTCACTCCACTACCTGAAACATCCTCATCCTCACTGTCCCGTTCCTCACCCTTTCTCCACTACCAGAAACATCCTCATCCTCACTGTCCCGTTCCTCACCCTTGCTCCACTATCAGAAACATCCTCATCCTCACTGTCCCGTTCCTCACCCTCACTCCTCTACCGGAAACATCCTCACTGTCCCATTCCTCACTCTCACTCCACTACCAGAAACATCCTCATCCTCACTGTCCCATTCCTCACCCTCACTCCACTATTGGAAACATCCTCATCCTCACTGTCCCGTTCCTGTCCCGCAGTCCACTGCCGGAAACAATCTCATCCTCACTGTCCCGTTCCTCACCCTCACTCCACTACTGGAAATATCTTCACCTTCACTGTCCCGTTCCTCACCCTCACTCCACTACCGGAAACATCCTCACCTTCACTGTCCCATTCTTCACCCTCACTCCACTACTGGAAACGTCATCATCCTCACTGTCCCGTTCCTCACCCTCACTCCGCTACCGGAAACATCCTCATCCTCACTGTCTCGATCCTCACCCTCACTCCACTACCGGAAACAACCTCATCCTCACTGGCACATTCCTCATGCTCACTCCACTACCGGAATCATCCTCATCCTCACTGGCCCGTTCCTCATCCTCACTCCACTACCAGAAAGAACCGCACCGTCACTCCACTACCGGAAACATCCTCATCCTCACTGTCCCGTTCCTCACCCTCACTCCACTACGGGAAATATCCTCACCCTCCCTGTCCCGTTCCTCACCCTCACTCCACTACCAGAAACATCCTCATCCTCACTGTCCCGTTCCTCACCCTCACTCCACTACGGGAAATATCCTCACCCTCCCTGTCCCGTTCCTCACCCTCACTCCACTACCAGAAACATCCTCATCCTCACTGTCCCGTTCCTCACCCGCAGTCCACTACCGGAAACAATCTCATCCTCACTGTCCCGTTCCTCACCCTCACTCCACTACTGGAAATATCTTCACCTTCACTGTCCCGTTCCTCACCCTCACTCCACTACTGGAAACGTCCTCATCCTCACTGTCCCATTCCTCACCCTCACTACAGTACCGGAAACAACGTCACCCTCACTGTCCCGTTCCTCACCCTCACTCCACTACTGGAAATATCTTCACCTTCACTGTCCCGTTCCTCACCCTCACTCCACTACCGGTATCATCCACATCCTCACTGGCCCGTTCCTCATCTTCACTCCACTACCAGAAAGAACCGCACCCTCACTCCACTACCGGAAACATCCTCATCCTCACTGTCCCGTTCCTCACCCTCACTCCACTACCGGAAATATCCTCACCCTCACTGTTCCGTTCCTCACCCTCACTCCACTACCGGAAATATCCTCACCCTCACTGTTCCGTTCCTCACCCTCACTCCACTACCGGATATATCCTCACTCTCACTGTCCCGTTCCTCACCATCACTCCACTACCTGAAACATCCTCATCCTCACTGTCCCATTCTTCCCCCTCACTCCACAACCAGAAACATCCTCAACCTCACTGTCCTGTTCCTCACACTCACTCCACTACCAGAAACAACCTCATCCTCACTGTCCCGTTCCTCACACTCATTGCACTACCAGAAACATCCTCATCCTCACTATGCCGTTCCTCACCCTCACTCCACTACGGGAAATATCCTCACCCTCACTGTCCCGTTCCTCACCCTCACTCCACTACCGGAAACATTCTCACCCTCCCTGTCCCGTTCCTCACCCTCACTCCACTACCGGAAATATCCTCACCCTCACTGTCCCGTTCCTCACCCTCACTCCACTATGGGAAATATCCTCACCCTCATTGTCCCGTTCCTCACCCTTACTGTCCCGTTCCTCACCCTCACTGCACTACCAGAAACATCCTCACCCTGACTGTCCCGTTCCTCACCCTCACTCCACTATGGGAAATATCCTCACCCTCCCTGTCCCGTTCCTCACCCTTACTCCACTACCAGAAACATCCTCATTCTCACTGTCCCATTTCTCACCCTCACTCCACTATGGGAAACATCCTCATCCTCACTGTCCCGTTCCTCACCCGCAGTCCACTACCGGAAACAATCTCATCCTCACTGTCCCGTTCCTCACCCTCACTCCACTACTGGAAATATCTTCACCTTCACTGTCCCGTTCCTCACCCTCACTCCACTACTGGAAACGTCCTCATCCTCACTGTCCCATTCCTCACCCTCACTACAGTACCGGAAACAACGTCACCCTCACTGTCCCGTTCCTCACCCTCACTCCACTACCGGAAACATCCTCACCTTCACTGTCCCATTCCTCACCCTCACTCCACTACTGGAAATATCTTCACCTTCACTGTCCCGTTCCTCACCCTCACTCCACTACCGGAAACATCCTCACCTTCACTGTCCCATTCCTCACCTTCACTCCACTACCGGAAATATCCTCACCCTCACTGTCCCATTCATCACCCTCACTCCACTACTGGAAACGTCCACATCCTCACTGTCCCGTTCCTCACCCTCACTCCACTACCGGAAACATCCTCATCCTCACTGTCTCGTTCCTCACCCTCACTCCATTACCAGAAACATCCTCATCATAACTCCCCCGTTCCTCACCCTCACTCCACTACCGGAAACAACTTCATCCTCACTGGCCCATTCCTCATGCTCACTCCACTACCAGAATCATCCTCATCCTCACTGGCCCGTTCCTCATCCTCACTCCACTACCAGAAAGAACCGCACCCTCACTCCACTACCGGAAACATCCTCATCCTCACTGTCCCGTTCCTCACCCTCACTCCACTACTGGAAATATCCTCACCCTCACTGTTCCGTTCCTCACCCTCACTCCACTACCGGAAATATCCTCACCCTCACTGTTCCGTTCCTCACCCTCACTCCACTACCGGAAATATCCTCACACTCACTGTCCCGTTCCTCACCCTCACTCCACTACCTGAAACATCCTCATCCTCACTGTCCCGTTCCTCACCCTTTCTCCACTACCAGAAACATCCTCATCCTCACTGTCCCGTTCCTCACCCTTGCTCCACTATCAGAAACATCCTCATCCTCACTGTCCCGTTCCTCACCCTCACTCCTCTACCGGAAACATCCTCACTGTCCCATTCCTCACTCTCACTCCACTACCAGAAACATCCTCATCCTCACTGTCCCATTCCTCACCCTCACTCCACTATTGGAAACATCCTCATCCTCACTGTCCCGTTCCTGTCCCGCAGTCCACTGCCGGAAACAATCTCATCCTCACTGTCCCGTTCCTCACCCTCACTCCACTACTGGAAATATCTTCACCTTCACTGTCCCGTTCCTCACCCTCACTCCACTACCGGAAACATCCTCACCTTCACTGTCCCATTCTTCACCCTCACTCCACTACTGGAAACGTCATCATCCTCACTGTCCCGTTCCTCACCCTCACTCCGCTACCGGAAACATCCTCATCCTCACTGTCTCGATCCTCACCCTCACTCCACTACCGGAAACAACCTCATCCTCACTGGCACATTCCTCATGCTCACTCCACTACCGGAATCATCCTCATCCTCACTGGCCCGTTCCTCATCCTCACTCCACTACCAGAAAGAACCGCACCGTCACTCCACTACCGGAAACATCCTCATCCTCACTGTCCCGTTCCTCACCCTCACTCCACTACCGGAAATATCCTCACCCTCACTGTTCCGTTCCTCACCCTCACTCCACTACCGGAAATATCCTCATCCTCACTATCCCGTTCCTCACCCTCACTCCACTATGGGAAATATCCTCACCCTCATTGTCCCGTTCCTCACCCTCACTGTCCCGTTCCTCACCCTGACTCCACTACCGGAAATCTCCTCACTTTCACTGTCCCGTCACTCACCCTCACTCCACTACCGGAAACAACCTCACCCTCACTCCACTACCAGAAACATCATCATCCTCACTGTCCCATTCCTCACCTTCACTCCACTACCAGAAACATCCTCATCCTCACTGTCCCGTTCCTCACCTTCACTCCACTACCAGAAACATCCTCATCCTCACTGTCCTGTTCCTCACCCTCACTCCACTACTGGACACATCCTCATGCTCACTGTCCCGTTCCTCACCCTCACTCCACTACCGGAAATATCCTCATCCTCACTGTCCCGTTCCTCACCCTCACTCCACTACCGGAAATATCCTCACCCTCACTGTTCCGTTCCTCACCCTCACTCCACTACCGGAAATATCCTCACACTCACTGTCCCGTTCCTCACCCTCACTCCACTACCTGAAACATCCTCATCCACACTGTCCCATTCTTCCCCCTCACTCCACAACCAGAAAATACCTCAACCTCACTGTCCTGTTCCTCACCCTCACTCCACTACCAGAAACAACCTCACCCTCACTCCACTACCGTAAAAATCCTCACCCTCACTCCACTAACAGAAAAAACCGCATCCTCACTGTACCGTTCTTCACTCTCACTCCACGACCGGAAACATCCTCATCCTCACTGTCCCGTTCCTCACCCTCACTCCACTATGGGAAACATCCTCATCCTCACTGTCCCGTTCCTCACCCTCACTGCACTACCAGAAACATCCTCACCCTGACTGTCCCGTTCCTCACCCTCACTCCACTATGGGAAATATCCTCACCCTCCCTGTCCCGTTCCTCACCCTTACTCCACTACCAGAAACATCCTCATTCTCACTGTCCCATTTCTCACCCTCACTCCACTATGGGAAACATCCTCATCCTCACTGTCCCGTTCCTCACCCGCAGTCCACTACCGGAAACAATCTCATCCTCACTGTCCCGTTCCTCACCCTCACTCCACTACTGGAAATATCTTCACCTTCACTGTCCCGTTCCTCACCCTCACTCCACTACTGGAAACGTCCTCATCCTCACTGTCCCATTCCTCACCCTCACTACAGTACCGGAAACAACGTCACCCTCACTGACCCGTTCCTCACCCTCACTCCACTACCGGAAACATCCTCACCTTCACTGTCCCATTCCTCACCCTCACTCCACTACTGGAAATATCTTCACCTTCACTGTCCCGTTCCTCACCCTCACTCCACTACCGGAAACATCCTCATCCTCACTGTCTCGTTCCTCACCCTCACTCCATTACCAGAAACATCCTCATCCTAACTGTCCCGTTCCTCACCCTCACTCCACTACCGGAAACAACCTCATCCTCACTGGCCCATTCCTCATGCTCACTCCACTACCGGAATCATCCTCATCCTCACTGGCCCGTTCCTCACCCTCACTCCACTACCGGAAATATCCTCATCCTCACTGTCCCGTTCCTCAACCTCACTCCACTACCGGAAATATCCTCACCCTCACTGTCTCGTTCCTCACCCTCACTCCACTACCGGAAACAACCTCATCCTCACTGGCACATTCCTCATGCTCACTCCACTACCGGAATCATCCTCATCCTCACTGGCCCGTTCCTCAACCTCACTCCACTACCAGAAAGAACCGCACCCGCACTCCACTACCGGAAACATCCTCATCCTCACTGTCCCGTTCCTCACCCTCACTCCACTACCGGAAATATCCTCACCCTCACTGTTCCGTTCCTCACCCTCACTCCACTACCGGAAATATCCTCACCCTCACTGTTCCGTTCCTCACCCTCACTCCACTACCGGAAATATCCTCATCCTAACTATCCCGTTCCTCACCCTCACTCCACTATGGGAAATATCCTCACCCTCATTGTCCCGTTCCTCACCCTCACTGTCCCGTTCCTCACCCTGACTCCACTACCGGAAATCTCCTCACTTTCACTGTCCCGTCACTCACCCTCACTCCACTACCGGAAACAACCTCACCCTCACTCCACTACCAGAAACATCAACATCCTCACTGTCCCATTCCTCACCTTCACTCCACTACTGGACACATCCTCATGCTCACTGTCCCGTTCCTCACCCTCACTCCACTACCGGAAACATCGTCATCCTCACTGTCCCATTCCTCACCTTCACTCCACTACCAGAAACATCCTCATCCTCACTGTCCTGTTCCTCACCCTCACTCCACTACCGGAAATATCCTCACACTCACTGTCCCGTTCCTCACCCTCACTCCACTACCTGAAACATCCTCATCCACACTGTCCCATTCTTCCCCCACAACCAGAAAATACCTCAACCTCACTGTCCTGTTCCTCACCCTCACTCCACTACCAGAAACAACCTCACCCTCACTCCACTACCGTAAAAATCCTCACCCTCACTCCACTACCAGAAGAAACCTCATCCTCACTGTACCGTTCCTCACACTCACTCCACGACCGGAAACATCCTCATCCTCACTGTACCGTTCCTCACCCTCACTCCACTACTGGAAACGTCCTCATCCTCACTGTCCCGTTCCTCACCCTCACTCCGCTACCGGAAACATCCTCATCCTCACTGTCTCGTTCCTCACACTCACTCCATTACCAGAAACATCCTCATCCTAACTGTCCCGTTCCTCACCCTCACTCCACTACCGGAAACAACCTCATCCTCACTGGCCCATTCCTCATGCTCACTCCACTACCGGAATCATCCTCATCCTCACTGGCCCGTTCCTCACCCTCACTCCACTACCGGAAATATCCTCATCCTCACTGTCCCGTTCCTCACCCTCACTCCACTACCGGAAATATCCTCACCCTCACTGTTCCGTTCCTCACCCTCACTCCACTACCGGAAATATCCTCACTCTCACTGTCCCGTTCCTCACCATCACTCCACTACCTGAAACATCCTCATCCTCACTGTCCCATTCTTCCCCCTCACTCCACAACCAGAAACATCCTCAACCTCACTGTCCTGTTCCTCACCCTCACTCCACTACCAGAAACAACCTCACCCTCACTCCACTACCGTAAACATCCTCACCCTCACTCCGCTACCGGAAACATCCTCATCCTCACTGTCTCGTTTCTCACCCTCACTCCATTACCAGAAAAAACCTCATCCTCACTGTACCGTTCCTCACACTCACTCCACTACCGGAAACATCCTCATCCTCACTGTCCCGTTCCTCACCCTCACTCCACTACGGGAAATATCCTCACCCTCCCTGTCCCGTTCCTCACCCTCACTCCACTACCAGAAACATCCTCATCCTCACTGTCCCGTTCCTCACCCTCACTCCACTACGGGAAATATCCTCACCCTCCCTGTCCCGTTCCTCACCCTCACTCCACTACCAGAAACATCCTCATCCTCACTGTCCCGTTCCTCACCCGCAGTCCACTACCGGAAACAATCTCATCCTCACTGTCCCGTTCCTCACCCTCACTCCACTACTGGAAATATCTTCACCTTCACTGTCCCGTTCCTCACCCTCACTCCACTACTGGAAACGTCCTCATCCTCACTGTCCCATTCCTCACCCTCACTACAGTACCGGAAACAACGTCACCCTCACTGTCCCGTTCCTCACCCTCACTCCACTACTGGAAATATCTTCACCTTCACTGTCCCGTTCCTCACCCTCACTCCACTACCGGTATCATCCACATCCTCACTGGCCCGTTCCTCATCTTCACTCCACTACCAGAAAGAACCGCACCCTCACTCCACTACCGGAAACATCCTCATCCTCACTGTCCCGTTCCTCACCCTCACTCCACTACCGGAAATATCCTCACCCTCACTGTTCCGTTCCTCACCCTCACTCCACTACCGGAAATATCCTCACCCTCACTGTTCCGTTCCTCACCCTCACTCCACTACCGGATATATCCTCACTCTCACTGTCCCGTTCCTCACCATCACTCCACTACCTGAAACATCCTCATCCTCACTGTCCCATTCTTCCCCCTCACTCCACAACCAGAAACATCCTCAACCTCACTGTCCTGTTCCTCACACTCACTCCACTACCAGAAACAACCTCATCCTCACTGTCCCGTTCCTCACACTCATTGCACTACCAGAAACATCCTCATCCTCACTATGCCGTTCCTCACCCTCACTCCACTACGGGAAATATCCTCACCCTCACTGTCCCGTTCCTCACCCTCACTCCACTACCGGAAACATTCTCACCCTCCCTGTCCCGTTCCTCACCCTCACTCCACTACCGGAAATATCCTCACCCTCACTGTCCCGTTCCTCACCCTCACTCCACTACCAGAAACATCCTCATCCTCACTGTCCCGTTCCTCAACCTCACTCCACTACCGGAAACATTCTCATCCTCACTGTCCAGTTCCTCACGCTCACTCCACTACCGGAAACACCCTCATCCTCACTGGCCCGTTCCTCACCCTCACTGCCCCGTTCCTCACCCTCACTCCACTACCGGAAACATTCTCACCCTCCCTGTCCCATTCGTTACCCTCACTGCACTACCAGAAACATCCTCATCCTCACTGTCCCATTCCTCACCCTCACTGCACTACCGGAAACATCCTCATCCTCACTGTCCCGTTCCTCACCCTCACTCCACTATGGGAAACATCCTCATCCTCACTGTCCCGTTCCTCACCCGCAGTCCACTACCTGAAACAATTTCATCCTCACTGTCCCGTTCCTCACCCTCACTCCACTACTGGAAATATCTTCACCTTCACTGTCCCGTTCCTCACCCTCACTCCACTACCGGAAACATCCTCACCTTCACTGTCCCATTCCTCACCCTCACTCCACTACTGGAAACGTCCTCATCCTCACTGTCCCGTTCCTCACCCTCACTCCACTACCGGAAACATCCTCATCCTCACTGTCTCGTTCCTCACCCTCACTCCATTACCAGAAACATCCTCATCCTAACTGTCCCGTTCCTCACCCTCACTCCACTACCGGAAACAACCTCATCCTCACTGGCCCATTCCTCATGCTCACTCCATTACCGGAATCATCCTCATCCTCACTGGCCCGTTCCTCATCCTCACTCCACTACCAGAAAGAACCGCACCCTCACTCCACTACCGGAAACATCCTCATCCTCACTGTCCCGTTCCTCACCCTCACTCCACTACCGGAAATATCCTCACCCTCACAGTTCCGTTCCTCACCCTCACTCCACTACCGGAAATATCCTCACACTCACTGTCCCGTTCCTCACCCTCACTCCACTACCTGAAACATCCTCATCCTCACTGTCCCATTCTTCCCTCTCACTCCACAACCAGAAACATCCTCAACCTCACTGTCCTGTTCCTCACCCTCACTCCACTACCAGAAACAACCTCACCCTCACTCCACTACCGTAAAATCCTCACCCTCACTCCACTACCAGAAACAACCTCATCCTCACTGTCCCGTTCCTCACCCTCACTCCACTACCGGAAATATCCTCACCCTCACTGTTCCGTTCCTCACCCTCACTCCACTACCAGAAACAACCTCATCCTCACTGTCCCGTTCCTCACCCTCACTCCACTACCGGAAATATCCTCACCCTCACTGTTCCGTTCCTCACCCTCACTCCACTACCGGATATATCCTCACTCTCACTGTCCCGTTCCTCACCATCACTCCACTACCTGAAACATCCTCATCCTCACTGTCCCATTCTTCCCCCTCACTCCACAACCAGAAACATCCTCAACCTCACTGTCCTGTTCCTCACACTCACTCCACTACCAGAAACAACCTCATCCTCACTGTCCCGTTCCTCACACTCATTGCACTACCAGAAACATCCTCATCCTCACTATGCCGTTCCTCACCCTCACTCCACTACGGGAAATATCCTCACCCTCACTGTCCCGTTCCTCACCCTCACTCCACTACCGGAAACATTCTCACCCTCCCTGTCCCGTTCCTCACCCTCACTCCACTACCGGAAATATCCTCACCCTCACTGTCCCGTTCCTCACCCTCACTCCACTACCAGAAACATCCTCATCCTCACTGTCCCGTTCCTCAACCTCACTCCACTACCGGAAACATTCTCATCCTCACTGTCCAGTTCCTCACGCTCACTCCACTACCGGAAACACCCTCATCCTCACTGGCCCGTTCCTCACCCTCACTGCCCCGTTCCTCACCCTCACTCCACTACCGGAAACATTCTCACCCTCCCTGTCCCATTCGTTACCCTCACTGCACTACCAGAAACATCCTCATCCTCACTGTCCCATTCCTCACCCTCACTGCACTACCGGAAACATCCTCATCCTCACTGTCCCGTTCCTCACCCTCACTCCACTATGGGAAACATCCTCATCCTCACTGTCCCGTTCCTCACCCGCAGTCCACTACCTGAAACAATTTCATCCTCACTGTCCCGTTCCTCACCCTCACTCCACTACTGGAAATATCTTCACCTTCACTGTCCCGTTCCTCACCCTCACTCCACTACCGGAAACATCCTCACCTTCACTGTCCCATTCCTCACCCTCACTCCACTACTGGAAACGTCCTCATCCTCACTGTCCCGTTCCTCACCCTCACTCCACTACCGGAAACATCCTCATCCTCACTGTCTCGTTCCTCACCCTCACTCCATTACCAGAAACATCCTCATCCTAACTGTCCCGTTCCTCACCCTCACTCCACTACCGGAAACAACCTCATCCTCACTGGCCCATTCCTCATGCTCACTCCATTACCGGAATCATCCTCATCCTCACTGGCCCGTTCCTCATCCTCACTCCACTACCAGAAAGAACCGCACCCTCACTCCACTACCGGAAACATCCTCATCCTCACTGTCCCGTTCCTCACCCTCACTCCACTACCGGAAATATCCTCACCCTCACAGTTCCGTTCCTCACCCTCACTCCACTACCGGAAATATCCTCACACTCACTGTCCCGTTCCTCACCCTCACTCCACTACCTGAAACATCCTCATCCTCACTGTCCCATTCTTCCCTCTCACTCCACAACCAGAAACATCCTCAACCTCACTGTCCTGTTCCTCACCCTCACTCCACTACCAGAAACAACCTCACCCTCACTCCACTACCGTAAAATCCTCACCCTCACTCCACTACCAGAAACAACCTCATCCTCACTGTCCCGTTCCTCACCCTCACTCCACTACCGGAAATATCCTCACCCTCACTGTTCCGTTCCTCACCCTCACTCCACTACCAGAAACAACCTCATCCTCACTGTCCCGTTCCTCACCCTCACTCCACTACCGGAAATATCCTCACCCTCACTGTTCCGTTCCTCACCCTCACTCCACTACCGGAAATATCCTCATCCTCACTGGCCCGTTCCTCATCCTCACTCCACTACCAGAAAGAACCGCACCCTCACTCCACTGCCGGAAACATCCTCATCCTCACTGTCCCGTTCCTCACCCTCACTCCACTACCGGAAATATCCTCACCCTCACTGTTCCGTTCCTCACCCTCACTCCACTACCGGAAATATCCTCACCCTCACTGTTCCGTTCCTCACCCTCACTCCACTACCGGAAATATCCTCACTCTCACTGTCCCGTTCCTCACTATCACTCCACTACCTGAAACATCCTCATCCTCACTGTCCCATTCTTCCCCCTCACTCCACAACCAGAAACATCCTCAACCTCACTGTCCTGTTCCTCACCCTCACTCCACTACCAGAAACATCCTCATCCTCACTATGCCGTTCCTCACCCTCACTGCACTACCGGAAACATCCTCACCCTGACTGTCCCGTTCCTCACCCTCACTCCACTACGGGAAATATCCTCACCCTCACTGTCCCGTTCCTCACCCTCACTCCACTACCGGAAACATTCTCACCATCCCTGTCCCGTTCCTCACCCTCACTCCACTACCGCAAATATCCTCACCCTCACTGTCCTGTTCCTCACACTCACTCCACTACCAGAAACAACCTCATCCTCACTGTCCCGTTCCTCACACTCATTGCACTACCAGAAACATCCTCATCCTCACTATGCCGTTCCTCACCCTCACTCCACTACGGGAAATATCCTCACCCTCACTGTCCCGTTCCTCACCCTCACTCCACTACGGGAAATATCCTCACCCTCACTGTCCCGTTCCTCACCCTCACTTCACTACCGGAAACATCCTCATCCTCACTGTCCCGTTCCTCACCCTCACTCCACTATGGGAAACATCCTCATCCTCACTGTCCCGTTCCTCACCCGCAGTCCACTACCGGAAACAATCTCATCCTCACTGTCCCATTCCTCACCCTCACTACACTACCAGAAAAAACCTCATCCTCACTGTACCGTTCCTCACACTCACTCCACTACCGGAAACATCCTCATCCTCACTGTCCCGTTCCTCACCCTCACTCCACTATGGGAAACATCCTCATCCTCACTGTCCCGTTCCTCACCCGCAGTCCACTACCGGAAACAATCGCATCCTCACTGTCCCGTTCCTCACCCTCACTCCACTACTGGAAATATCTTCACCTTCACTGTCCCGTTCCTCACCCTCACTCCAATACCGGAAACATCCTCACCCTCACTGCCCCGTTCCTCACCCTCACTCCACTACCGGAAACATTCTCACCCTCCCTGTCCCATTCGTTACCCTCACTGCACTACCAGAAACATCCTCATCCTCACTGTCCCATTCCTCACCCTCACTGCACTACCGGAAACATCCTCATCCTCACTGTCCCGTTCCTCACCCTCACTCCACTATGGGAAACATCCTCATCCTCACTGTCCCGTTCCTCACCCGCAGTCCACTACCTGAAACAATTTCATCCTCACTGTCCCGTTCCTCACCCTCACTCCACTACTGGAAATATCTTCACCTTCACTGTCCCGTTCCTCACCCTCACTCCACTACCGGAAACATCCTCACCTTCACTGTCCCATTCCTCACCCTCACTCCACTACTGGAAACGTCCTCATCCTCACTGTCCCGTTCCTCACCCTCACTCCACTACCGGAAACATCCTCATCCTCACTGTCTCGTTCCTCACCCTCACTCCATTACCAGAAACATCCTCATCCTAACTGTCCCGTTCCTCACCCTCACTCCACTACCGGAAACAACCTCATCCTCACTGGCCCATTCCTCATGCTCACTCCATTACCGGAATCATCCTCATCCTCACTGGCCCGTTCCTCATCCTCACTCCACTACCAGAAAGAACCGCACCCTCACTCCACTACCGGAAACATCCTCATCCTCACTGTCCCGTTCCTCACCCTCACTCCACTACCGGAAATATCCTCACCCTCACAGTTCCGTTCCTCACCCTCACTCCACTACCGGAAATATCCTCACACTCACTGTCCCGTTCCTCACCCTCACTCCACTACCTGAAACATCCTCATCCTCACTGTCCCATTCTTCCCTCTCACTCCACAACCAGAAACATCCTCAACCTCACTGTCCTGTTCCTCACCCTCACTCCACTACCAGAAACAACCTCACCCTCACTCCACTACCGTAAAATCCTCACCCTCACTCCACTACCAGAAACAACCTCATCCTCACTGTCCCGTTCCTCACCCTCACTCCACTACCGGAAATATCCTCACCCTCACTGTTCCGTTCCTCACCCTCACTCCACTACCAGAAACAACCTCATCCTCACTGTCCCGTTCCTCACCCTCACTCCACTACCGGAAATATCCTCACCCTCACTGTTCCGTTCCTCACCCTCACTCCACTACCGGAAATATCCTCATCCTCACTGGCCCGTTCCTCATCCTCACTCCACTACCAGAAAGAACCGCACCCTCACTCCACTGCCGGAAACATCCTCATCCTCACTGTCCCGTTCCTCACCCTCACTCCACTACCGGAAATATCCTCACCCTCACTGTTCCGTTCCTCACCCTCACTCCACTACCGGAAATATCCTCACCCTCACTGTTCCGTTCCTCACCCTCACTCCACTACCGGAAATATCCTCACTCTCACTGTCCCGTTCCTCACTATCACTCCACTACCTGAAACATCCTCATCCTCACTGTCCCATTCTTCCCCCTCACTCCACAACCAGAAACATCCTCAACCTCACTGTCCTGTTCCTCACCCTCACTCCACTACCAGAAACATCCTCATCCTCACTATGCCGTTCCTCACCCTCACTGCACTACCGGAAACATCCTCACCCTGACTGTCCCGTTCCTCACCCTCACTCCACTACGGGAAATATCCTCACCCTCACTGTCCCGTTCCTCACCCTCACTCCACTACCGGAAACATTCTCACCATCCCTGTCCCGTTCCTCACCCTCACTCCACTACCGCAAATATCCTCACCCTCACTGTCCTGTTCCTCACACTCACTCCACTACCAGAAACAACCTCATCCTCACTGTCCCGTTCCTCACACTCATTGCACTACCAGAAACATCCTCATCCTCACTATGCCGTTCCTCACCCTCACTCCACTACGGGAAATATCCTCACCCTCACTGTCCCGTTCCTCACCCTCACTCCACTACGGGAAATATCCTCACCCTCACTGTCCCGTTCCTCACCCTCACTTCACTACCGGAAACATCCTCATCCTCACTGTCCCGTTCCTCACCCTCACTCCACTATGGGAAACATCCTCATCCTCACTGTCCCGTTCCTCACCCGCAGTCCACTACCGGAAACAATCTCATCCTCACTGTCCCATTCCTCACCCTCACTACACTACCAGAAAAAACCTCATCCTCACTGTACCGTTCCTCACACTCACTCCACTACCGGAAACATCCTCATCCTCACTGTCCCGTTCCTCACCCTCACTCCACTATGGGAAACATCCTCATCCTCACTGTCCCGTTCCTCACCCGCAGTCCACTACCGGAAACAATCGCATCCTCACTGTCCCGTTCCTCACCCTCACTCCACTACTGGAAATATCTTCACCTTCACTGTCCCGTTCCTCACCCTCACTCCAATACCGGAAACATCCTCACCTTCACTGTCCCATTCCTCACCCTCACTCCACTACCGGAATCATCCACATCCTCACTGGCCCGTTCCTCATCCTCACTCCACTACCAGAAAGAACCGCACCCTCACTCCACTACCGGAAACATCCTCATCCTCACTGTCCCGTTCCTCACCCTCACTCCACTACCGGAAATATCCTCACCCTCACTGTTCCGTTCCTCACCCTCACTCCACTACCGGATATATCCTCACTCTCACTGTCCCGTTCCTCACCATCACTCCACTACCTGAAACATCCTCATCCTCACTGTCCCATTCTTCCCCCTCACTCCACAACCAGAAACATCCTCAACCTCACTGTCCTGTTCCTCACACTCACTCCACTACCAGAAACAACCTCATCCTCACTGTCCCGTTCCTCACACTCATTGCACTACCAGAAACATCCTCATCCTCACTATGCCGTTCCTCACCCTCACTCCACTACGGGAAATATCCTCACCCTCACTGTCCCGTTCCTCACCCTCACTCCACTACCGGAAACATTCTCACCCTCCCTGTTCCGTTCCTCACCCTCACTCCACTACCGGAAATATCCTCACCCTCACTGTCCCGTTCCTCACCCTCACTCCACTACCAGAAACATCCTCATCCTCACTGTCCCGTTCCTCAACCTCACTCCACTACCGGAAACATTCTCATCCTCACTGTCCAGTTCCTCACGCTCACTCCACTACCGGAAACACCCTCATCCTTACTGTCCCGTTCCTCACCCTCACTGCCCCGTTCCTCACCCTCACTCCACTACCGGAAACATTCTCATCCTCACTGTCCCGTTCCTCACCCTCACTCCACTACGGGAAACATTCTCACCCTCCCTGTCCCATTCGTTACCCTCACTGCACTACCAGAAACATCCTCATCCTCACTGTCCCATTCCTCACCCTCACTTCACTACCGGAAACATCCTCATCCTCACTTTCCCGTTCCTCACCCTCACTCCACTATGGGAAACATCCTCATCCTCACTGTCCCGTTCCTCACCCGCAGTCCACTACCGGAAACAATCTCATCCTCACTGTCCCGTTCCTCACCCTCACTCCACTACTGGAAATATCTTCACCTTCACTGTCCCGTTCCTCACCCTCACTCCACTACCGGAAACATCCTCATCTTCACTGTCCCATTCCTCACCCTCACTCCACTACTGGAAACGTCCTCATCCTCACTGTCCCGTTCCTCACCCTCACTCCACTACCGGAAACATCCTCATCCTCACTGTCCCATTCCTCACCCTCACTCCACTACTGGAAACGTCCTCATCCTCACTGTCCCGTTCCTCACCCTCACTCCACTACCGGAAACATCCTCATCCTCACTGTCTCGTTCCTCACCCTCACTCCATTACCAGAAACATCCTCATCCTAACTGTCCCGTTCCTCACCCTCACTCCACTACCGGAAACAACCTCATCCTCACTGGCCCATTCCTCATGCTCACTCCATTACCGGAATCATCCTCATCCTCACTGGCCCGTTCCTCATCCTCACTCCACTACCAGAAAGAACCGCACCCTCACTCCACTACCGGAAACATCCTCATCCTCACTGTCCCGTTCCTCACCCTCACTCCACTACCGGAAATATCCTCACCCTCACTGTTCCGTTCCTCACCCTCACTCCACTACCGGAAATATCCTCACCCTCACTGTTCCGTTCCTCACCCTCACTCCACTACCGGAAATATCCTCACTCTCACTGTCCCGTTCCTCACCATCACTCCACTACCTGAAACATCCTCATCCTCACTGTCCCATTCTTCCCCCTCACTCCACAACCAGAAACATCCTCAACCTCACTGTCCTGTTCCTCACCCTCACTCCACTACCAGAAACATCCTCATCCACACTATGCCGTTCCTCACCCTCACTGCACTACCGGAAACATCCTCACCCTGACTGTCCCGTTCCTCACCCTCACTCCACTACGGGAAATATCCTCACCCTCACTGTCCCGTTCCTCACCCTCACTCCACTACCGGAAACATTCTCACCCTCCCTGTCCCGTTCCTCACCCTCACTCCACTACCGCAAATATCCTCACCCTCACTGTCCCGTTCCTCACCCTCACTCCACTACCAGAAACATCCTCATCCTCACTGTCCCGTTCCTCAACCTCACTCCACTACCGGAAACATTCTCATCCTCACTGTCCAGTTCCTCACGCTCACTCCACTACCGGAAACACCCTCATCCTCACTGTCCCGTTCCTCATCCTCACTGCCCCGTTCCTCACCCTCACTCCACTACCGGAAACATTCTCATCCTTACTGTCCCGTTCCTCACCCTCACTCCACTACTGGAAACGTCCTCATCCTCACTGTCCCATTCCTCACCCTCACTACAGTACCGGAAACAACGTCACCCTCACTGTCCCGTTCCTCACCCTCACTCCACTACTGGAAATATCTTCACCTTCACTGTCCCGTTCCTCACACTCATTGCACTACCAGAAACATCCTCATCCTCACTATGCCGTTCCTCACCCTCACTCCACTACGGGAAATATCCTCACCCTCACTGTCCTGTTCCTCACCCTCACTCCACTACTGGAAACGTCCTCATCCTCACTGTCCCATTCCTCACCCTCACTACAGTACCGGAAACAACGTCACCCTCACTGTCCCGTTCCTCACCCTCACTCCACTACTGGAAATATCTTCACCTTCACTGTCCCGTTCCTCACCCTCACTCCACTACCGGAAACATCCTCACCTTCACTGTCCCATTCCTCACCCTCAGTCCACTACCGGAATCATCCACATCCTCACTGGCCCGTTCCTCATCCTCACTCCACTACCAGAAAGAACCGCACCCTCACTCCACTACCGGAAACATCCTCATCCTCACTGTCCCGTTCCTCACCCTCACTCCACTACCTGAAACATCCTCATCCTCACTGTCCCATTCTTCCCCCTCACTCCACAACCAGAAACATCCTCAACCTCACTGTCCTGTTCCTCACCCTCACTCCACTACCAGAAACATCCTCATCCTCACTGGCCCGTTCCTCATCCTCACTCCACTACCAGAAAGAACCGCACCCTCACTCCACTACCGGAAACATCCTCATCCTCACTGTCCCGTTCCTCACCCTCACTCCACTACCGGAAATATCCTCACCCTCACTGTTCCGTTCCTCACCCTCACTCCACTACCGGAAACATCCTCATCCTCACTGTCCCGTTCCTCACCCTCACTCCACTACCGGAAATATCCTCATCCTCACTGTCCCGTTCCTCATCCTCACTCCACTACCGGAAACATCCTCATCCTCACTGTCCCGTTCCTCACCCTCACTCCACTACCGGAAATATCCTCATCCTCACTGTCCCGTTCCTCACCCTCACTCCACTACCGGAAATATCCTCACCCTCACTGTTCCGTTCCTCAGCCTCACTCCACTACCGGAAATATCCTCACACTCACTGTCCCGTTCCTCACCCTCACTCCACTACCTGAAACATCCTCATCCTCACTGTCCCATTCTTCCCCCTCACTCCACAACCAGAAACATCCTCACCCTCACTCCACTACCATAAACAACCGCACCTTCACTCCACTACCGTAAAAATCCTCACCCTCACACCACTACCAGAAACAACCTCATCCTCACTGTACCGTTCCTCACACTCACTCCACTACCAGAAACATCCTCATCCTCACTATCCCGTTCCTCACCCTCACTCCACTATGGGCAATATCCTCACCCTCATTGTCCTGTTCCTCACCCTTACTGTCCCGTTCCTCACCGTCACTCCACTACCGGAAATATCCTCACCCTCACTGTCCCATTCCTCACCCTCACTCCACTACTGGAAACGTCCTCATCCTCACTGTCCCGTTCCTCACCCTCACTCCACTACCGGAAATATCCTCATCCTCACTGTCCCGTTCCTCACCCTCACTCCACTACCGGAAACATCGTCATCCTCACTGGCCCGTTCCTCACCCTCACTCCTCTACTGGAAACATCCTCATCCTCACTGTCCCGTTCCTCACCCTCACTCCACTACCGGAAATATCCTCATCCTAACTGTTCCGTTCCTCACCCTCACTGCACTACCGGAAACATCCTCATCCTCACTCTCCCGTTCCTCACCCTCACTCCACTACGGGAAATATCCTCATCCACACTGTCCCGTTCCTCACCCTCACTCCACTACCGGAAACAACCTCATCCTCACTGGCCCGTTCCTCACCCTCACTCCACTACCGGAAACATCGTCATCCTCACTGGCCCGTTCCTCACCCTCACTCCACTACCGGAAACAACCTCACCCTCACTGTCCCGTTCCTCACCCTCACTCCACTACCGGAAACATCGTCATCCTCACTGTCCCGTTCCTCACCCTCACTCCACTACTGGAAACATCCTCATCCTCACTGTCCTGTTCCTCACCTTCCTCCACTACCGGAAACATTCTCATCCTCACTGTCCCGTTCCTCACCCTCACTCCACTACCGGAAACATCGTCATCCTCACTGTCCCGTTCCTCACCCTCACTCCACTACTGGAAACATCCTCATCCTCACTGTCCCGTTTCTCACCTTCCTCCACTACCGGAAACATCCTCATCCTCACTGTCCCATTCCTCACCCTCACTCCACTACTGGAAACGTCCTCATCCTCACTGTCCCGTTCCTCACCCTCACTCCACTACCGGAAACATCCTCATCCTCACTGTCTCGTTCCTCACCCTCACTCCATTACCAGAAACATCCTCATCCTAACTGTCCCGTTCCTCACCCTCACTCCACTACCGGAAACAACCTCATCCTCACTGGCCCATTCCTCATGCTCACTCCATTACCGGAATCATCCTCATCCTCACTGGCCCGTTCCTCATCCTCACTCCACTACCAGAAAGAACCGCACCCTCACTCCACTACCGGAAACATCCTCATCCTCACTGTCCCGTTCCTCACCCTCACTCCACTACCGGAAATATCCTCACCCTCACTGTTCCGTTCCTCACCCTCACTCCACTACCAGAAACAACCTCACCCTCACTCCACTACCGTAAAATCCTCACCCTCACTCCACTACCAGAAACAACCTCATCCTCACTGTCCCGTTCCTCACCCTCACTCCACTACCGGAAATATCCTCACCCTCACTGTTCCGTTCCTCACCCTCACTCCACTACCGGAAATATCCTCACCCTCACTGTTCCGTTCCTCACCCTCACTCCACTACCGGAAATATCCTCATCCTCACTGGCCCGTTCCTCATCCTCACTCCACTACCAGAAAGAACCGCACCCTCACTCCACTACCGGAAACATCCTCATCCTCACTGTCCCGTTCCTCACCCTCACTCCACTACCGGAAATATCCTCACCCTCACTGTTCCGTTCCTCACCCTCACTCCACTACCGGAAATATCCTCACCCTCACTGTTCCGTTCCTCACCCTCACTCCACTACCGGAAATATCCTCACTCTCACTGTCCCGTTCCTCACCATCACTCCACTACCTGAAACATCCTCATCCTCACTGTCCCATTCTTCCCCCTCACTCCACAACCAGAAACATCCTCAACCTCACTGTCCTGTTCCTCACCCTCACTCCACTACCAGAAACATCCTCATCCACACTATGCCGTTCCTCACCCTCACTGCACTACCGGAAACATCCTCACCCTGACTGTCCCGTTCCTCACCCTCACTCCACTACGGGAAATATCCTCACCCTCACTGTCCCGTTCCTCACCCTCACTCCACTACCGGAAACATTCTCACCCTCCCTGTCCCGTTCCTCACCCTCACTCCACTACCGCAAATATCCTCACCCTCACTGTCCCGTTCCTCACCCTCACTCCACTACCAGAAACATCCTCATCCTCACTGTCCCGTTCCTCAACCTCACTCCACTACCGGAAACATTCTCATCCTCACTGTCCAGTTCCTCACGCTCACTCCACTACCGGAAACACCCTCATCCTCACTGTCCCGTTCCTCATCCTCACTGCCCCGTTCCTCACCCTCACTCCACTACCGGAAACATTCTCATCCTTACTGTCCCGTTCCTCACCCTCACTCCACTACTGGAAACGTCCTCATCCTCACTGTCCCATTCCTCACCCTCACTACAGTACCGGAAACAACGTCACCCTCACTGTCCCGTTCCTCACCCTCACTCCACTACTGGAAATATCTTCACCTTCACTGTCCCGTTCCTCACACTCATTGCACTACCAGAAACATCCTCATCCTCACTATGCCGTTCCTCACCCTCACTCCACTACGGGAAATATCCTCACCCTCACTGTCCTGTTCCTCACCCTCACTCCACTACTGGAAACGTCCTCATCCTCACTGTCCCATTCCTCACCCTCACTACAGTACCGGAAACAACGTCACCCTCACTGTCCCGTTCCTCACCCTCACTCCACTACTGGAAATATCTTCACCTTCACTGTCCCGTTCCTCACCCTCACTCCACTACCGGAAACATCCTCACCTTCACTGTCCCATTCCTCACCCTCAGTCCACTACCGGAATCATCCACATCCTCACTGGCCCGTTCCTCATCCTCACTCCACTACCAGAAAGAACCGCACCCTCACTCCACTACCGGAAACATCCTCATCCTCACTGTCCCGTTCCTCACCCTCACTCCACTACCTGAAACATCCTCATCCTCACTGTCCCATTCTTCCCCCTCACTCCACAACCAGAAACATCCTCAACCTCACTGTCCTGTTCCTCACCCTCACTCCACTACCAGAAACATCCTCATCCTCACTGGCCCGTTCCTCATCCTCACTCCACTACCAGAAAGAACCGCACCCTCACTCCACTACCGGAAACATCCTCATCCTCACTGTCCCGTTCCTCACCCTCACTCCACTACCGGAAATATCCTCACCCTCACTGTTCCGTTCCTCACCCTCACTCCACTACCGGAAACATCCTCATCCTCACTGTCCCGTTCCTCACCCTCACTCCACTACCGGAAATATCCTCATCCTCACTGTCCCGTTCCTCATCCTCACTCCACTACCGGAAACATCCTCATCCTCACTGTCCGGTTCCTCACCCTCACTCCACTACCGGAAATATCCTCATCCTCACTGTCCCGTTCCTCACCCTCACTCCACTACCGGAAATATCCTCACCCTCACTGTTCCGTTCCTCAGCCTCACTCCACTACCGGAAATATCCTCACACTCACTGTCCCGTTCCTCACCCTCACTCCACTACCTGAAACATCCTCATCCTCACTGTCCCATTCTTCCCCCTCACTCCACAACCAGAAACATCCTCACCCTCACTCCACTACCATAAACAACCTCACCTTCACTCCACTACCGTAAAAATCCTCACCCTCACACCACTACCAGAAACAACCTCATCCTCACTGTACCGTTCCTCACACTCACTCCACTACCAGAAACATCCTCATCCTCACTATCCCGTTCCTCACCCTCACTCCACTATGGGCAATATCCTCACCCTCATTGTCCTGTTCCTCACCCTTACTGTCCCGTTCCTCACCGTCACTCCACTACCGGAAATATCCTCACCCTCACTGTCCCATTCCTCACCCTCACTCCACTACCGGAAACATCCTCATCCTCACAGTCCCGTTCCTCACCCTCACTGCACTACCAGAAACATCCTCACCCTCACTGTCCCGTTCCTCACCCTCACTCCACTACCAGAAACATCCTCATCCTCACTGGCCTGTTCCTCACCCTCACTCCACTACCGGAAACATCCTCATCCTCACTGTCCCGTTCCTCACACTCACTCCACTACCAGAAACATCCTCATCCTCACTGGCCTGTTCCTCACCCTCACTCCACTACCGGAAACAACCTCATCCTCACTGTACCGTTCCTCACACTCACTCCACTACCAGAAACATCCTCATCCTCACTATCCCGTTCCTCACCCTCACTCCACTATGGGCAATATCCTCACCCTCATTGTCCTGTTCCTCACCCTTACTGTCCCGTTCCTCACCGTCACTCCACTACCGGAAATATCCTCACCCTCACTGTCCCATTCCTCACCCTCACTCCACTACCGGAATTATCCTCACCCTCACTGTCCCATTCCTCACCCTCACTCCACTACCGGAAACATCCTCATCCTCACAGTCCCGTTCCTCACCCTCACTGCACTACCAGAAACATCCTCACCCTCACTGTCCCGTTCCTCACCCTCACTCCACTACCAGAAACATCCTCATCCTCACTGGCCTGTTCCTCACCCTCACTCCACTACCGGAAACATCCTCATCCTCACTGTCCCGTTCCTCACCCTCACTCCACTACCAGAAACATCCTCATCCTCACTGGCCCGTTCCTCACCCTCACTCCACTACCGGAAACATCCTCATCCTCACTGTCCCGTTCCTCACCCTCACTCCACTACCGGAAATATCCTCACCTTCACTGTCCCGTTCCTCACCCTCACTCCACTACCAGAAACATCCTCATCCTCACTGTCCCGTTCCTCACCCTCACTCCACTACCGGAAACAACCTGACCCTCACTCCACTACCAGAAACATCCTCATCCTCACTGTCCCATTCCTCACTCTCACTCCACTACCGGAAACATCCTCATCCTCACTGTCCCGTTCCTCACCCTCACTCCACTACCGGAAATATCCTCATTCTCACTGTCCCGTTCCTCACCCTCACTCCACTACCTGAAACATCCTCATCCTCACTGTCCCATTCTTCCCCCTCACTCCACAACCAGAAACATCCTCAACCTCACTGTCCTGTTCCTCACCCTCACTCCACTACCAGAAACATCCTCATCCTCACTGGCCCGTTCCTCACCCTCACTCCACTACCAGAAAGAACCGCACCCTCACTCCACTACCGGAAACATCCTCATCCTCACTGTCCCGTTCCTCACCCTCACTCCACTACCGGAAATATCCTCACCCTCACTGTTCCGTTCCTCACCCTCACTCCACTACCGGAAACATCCTCATCCTCACTGTCCCGTTCCTCACCCTCACTCCACTACCGGAAATATCCTCATCCTCACTGTCCCGTTCCTCATCCTCACTCCACTACCGGAAACATCCTCATCCTCACTGTCCCGTTCCTCACCCTCACTCCACTACCGGAAATATCCTCATCCTCACTGTCCCGTTCCTCACCCTCACTCCACTACCGGAAATATCCTCACCCTCACTGTTCCGTTCCTCAGCCTCACTCCACTACCGGAAATATCCTCACACTCACTGTCCCGTTCCTCACCCTCACTCCACTACCTGAAACATCCTCATCCTCACTGTCCCATTCTTCCCCCTCACTCCACAACCAGAAACATCCTCACCCTCACTCCACTACCATAAACAACCTCACCTTCACTCCACTACCGTAAAAATCCTCACCCTCACACCACTACCAGAAACAACCTCATCCTCACTGTACCGTTCCTCACACTCACTCCACTACCAGAAACATCCTCATCCTCACTATCCCGTTCCTCACCCTCACTCCACTATGGGCAATATCCTCACCCTCATTGTCCTGTTCCTCACCCTTACTGTCCCGTTCCTCACCGTCACTCCACTACCGGAAATATCCTCACCCTCACTGTCCCATTCCTCACCCTCACTCCACTACCGGAAACATCCTCATCCTCACAGTCCCGTTCCTCACCCTCACTGCACTACCAGAAACATCCTCACCCTCACTGTCCCGTTCCTCACCCTCACTCCACTACCAGAAACATCCTCATCCTCACTGGCCTGTTCCTCACCCTCACTCCACTACCGGAAACATCCTCATCCTCACTGTCCCGTTCCTCACACTCACTCCACTACCAGAAACATCCTCATCCTCACTGGCCTGTTCCTCACCCACACTCCACTACCGGAAACAACCTCATCCTCACTGTACCGTTCCTCACACTCACTCCACTACCAGAAACATCCTCATCCTCACTATCCCGTTCCTCACCCTCACTCCACTATGGGCAATATCCTCACCCTCATTGTCCTGTTCCTCACCCTTACTGTCCCGTTCCTCACCGTCACTCCACTACCGGAAATATCCTCACCCTCACTGTCCCATTCCTCACCCTCACTCCACTACCGGAATTATCCTCACCCTCACTGTCCCATTCCTCACCCTCACTCCACTACCGGAAACATCCTCATCCTCACAGTCCCGTTCCTCACCCTCACTGCACTACCAGAAACATCCTCACCCTCACTGTCCCGTTCCTCACCCTCACTCCACTACCAGAAACATCCTCATCCTCACTGGCCTGTTCCTCACCCTCACTCCACTACCGGAAACATCCTCATCCTCACTGTCCCGTTCCTCACCCTCACTCCACTACCAGAAACATCCTCATCCTCACTGGCCCGTTCCTCACCCTCACTCCACTACCGGAAACATCCTCATCCTCACTGTCCCGTTCCTCACCCTCACTCCACTACCGGAAATATCCTCACCTTCACTGTCCCGTTCCTCACCCTCACTCCACTACCAGAAACATCCTCATCCTCACTGTCCCGTTCCTCACCCTCACTCCACTACCGGAAACAACCTGACCCTCACTCCACTACCAGAAACATCCTCATCCTCACTGTCCCATTCCTCACTCTCACTCCACTACCGGAAACATCCTCATCCTCACTGTCCCGTTCCTCACCCTCACTCCACTACCGGACATATCCTCATCCTCACTGTCCCGTTCCTCACCCTCACTCCACTACCGGAAACATCGTCATCCTCACTGGCCCGTTCCTCACCCTCACTCCTCTACTGGAAACATCCTCATCCTCACTGTCCCGTTCCTCACCCTCACTCCACTACCGGAAATATCCTCATCCTAACTGTTCCGTTCCTCACCCTCACTGCACTACCGGAAACATCCTCATCCTCACTCTCCCGTTCCTCACCCTCACTCCACTACGGGAAATATCCTCATCCACACTGTCCCGTTCCTCACCCTCACTCCACTACCGGAAACAACCTCATCCTCACTGGCCCGTTCCTCACCCTCACTCCACTACCGGAAACATCGTCATCCTCACTGGCCCGTTCCTCACCCTCACTCCACTACCGGAAACAACCTCACCCTCACTGTCCCGTTCCTCACCCTCACTCCACTACCGGAAACATCGTCATCCTCACTGTCCCGTTCCTCACCCTCACTCCACTACTGGAAACATCCTCATCCTCACTGTCCTGTTCCTCACCTTCCTCCACTACCGGAAACATTCTCATCCTCACTGTCCCGTTCCTCACCCTCACTCCACTACCGGAAACATCGTCATCCTCACTGTCCCGTTCCTCACCCTCACTCCACTACTGGAAACATCCTCATCCTCACTGTCCCGTTTCTCACCTTCCTCCACTACCGGAAACATTCTCATCCTCACTGTCCCATTCTTCACCCTCACTCCACTACCGGAAACATCGTCATCCTCACTGTCCCGTTCCTCACCCTCACTCCACTACTGGAAACATCCTCATCCACACTGTCCCGTTCCTCACCCTCACTCCACTACCGGAAACAACCTCATCCTCACTGGCCCGTTCCTCACCCTCACTCCACTACCGGAAACATCGTCATCCTCACTGGCCCGTTCCTCACCCTCACTCCACTACTGGAAACATCCTCATCCTCACTGTCCCGTTCCTTACCTTCCTCCACTACCGGAAACATCCTCATCCTCACTGTCCCATTCCTCACACTCACTCCACTACCGGAAATGTCCTCATCCTCACTGTCCCATTCTTCACCCTCACTCCACTACCGGAAACATCGTCATCCTCACTGTCCCGTTCCTCACCCTCACTCCACTACTGGAAACATCCTCATCCACACTGTCCCGTTCCTCACCCTCACTCCACTACCGGAAACAACCTCATCCTCACTGGCCCGTTCCTCACCCTCACTCCACTACCGGAAACATCGTCATCCTCACTGGCCCGTTCCTCACCCTCACTCCAGTACTGGAAACATCCTCATCCTCACTGTCCCGTTCCTCACCTTCCTCCACTACCGGAAACATCCTCATCCTCACTGTCCCATTCCTCACCCTCGCTCCACTAACGGAAACAACCTCACCCTGACTGTCCCGTTCCTCACCCTCACTCCACTACCAGAAACATCCTCATCCTCACTCCACTGTCGGAAACATCCTCATCCTCACTGTCCTGTTCCTCACCCTCACTCCACTACCTGAAACAACCTCACCCTCACTCCACTACCGGAAACATCCTCATATTCACTGTCCCATTCCTCACCCTCACTCCACTGCCGGAAACATCCTCATCCTCACTGTCCTGTTCCTCACCCTCACTCCACTACCGGAAATATCCTCACTTTCACTGTCCCGTTCCTGACCCTCACTCCACTACCGGAAACAACCTCACCCTCACTGTCCCGTCCCTCACCCTCACTCCACTACCAGAAACATCCTCATCCTCACTGTTCCGTTCCTCATGCTCACTCCACTACCGGAATTATCCTCACCCTCACTGACCCGTTCCTCACCCTCACTCCACTACCGGAAATATCCTCATCCTAACTGTTCCGTTCCTCACCCTCACTGCACTACCGGAAACATCCTCATCCTCACTCTCCCGTTCCTCACCCTCACTCCACTACGGGAAATATCCTCATCCACACTGTCCCGTTCCTCACCCTCACTCCACTACCGGAAACAACCTCATCCTCACTGGCCCGTTCCTCACCCTCACTCCACTACCGGAAACATCGTCATCCTCACTGGCCCGTTCCTCACCCTCACTCCACTACCGGAAACAACCTCACCCTCACTGTCCCGTTCCTCACCCTCACTCCACTACCGGAAACATCGTCATCCTCACTGTCCCGTTCCTCACCCTCACTCCACTACTGGAAACATCCTCATCCTCACTGTCCTGTTCCTCACCTTCCTCCACTACCGGAAACATTCTCATCCTCACTGTCCCGTTCCTCACCCTCACTCCACTACCGGAAACATCGTCATCCTCACTGTCCCGTTCCTCACCCTCACTCCACTACTGGAAACATCCTCATCCTCACTGTCCCGTTTCTCACCTTCCTCCACTACCGGAAACATTCTCATCCTCACTGTCCCATTCTTCACCCTCACTCCACTACCGGAAACATCGTCATCCTCACTGTCCCGTTCCTCACCCTCACTCCACTACTGGAAACATCCTCATCCACACTGTCCCGTTCCTCACCCTTACTCCACTACCGGAAACAACCTCATCCTCACTGGCCCGTTCCTCACCCTCACTCCACTACCGGAAACATCGTCATCCTCACTGGCCCCTTCCTCACCCTCACTCCACTACTGGAAACATCCTCATCCTCACTGTCCCGTTCCTTACCTTCCTCCACTACCGGAAACATCCTCATCCTCACTGTCCCATTCCTCACACTCACTCCACTACCGGAAATGTCCTCATCCTCACTGTCCCATTCTTCACCCTCACTCCACTACCGGAAACATCGTCATCCTCACTGTCCCGTTCCTCACCCTCACTCCACTACTGGAAACATCCTCATCCACACTGTCCCGTTCCTCACCCTCACTCCACTACCGGAAACAACCTCATCCTCACTGGCCCGTTCCTCACCCTCACTCCACTACCGGAAACATCGTCATCCTCACTGGCCCGTTCCTCACCCTCACTCCACTACTGGAAACATCCTCATCCTCACTGTCCCGTTCCTCACCTTCCTCCACTACCGGAAACATCCTCATCCTCACTGTCCCATTCCTCACCCTCGCTCCACTAACGGAAACAACCTCACCCTCACTGTCCCGTTCCTCACCCTCACTCCACTACCAGAAACATCCTCATCCTCACTCCACTGTCGGAAACATCCTCATCCTCACTGTCCTGTTCCTCACCCTCACTCCACTACCTGAAACAACCTCACCCTCACTCCACTACCGGAAACATCCTCATATTCACTGTCCCATTCCTCACCCTCACTCCACTGCCGGAAACATCCTCATCCTCACTGTCCTGTTCCGCACCCTCACTCCACTACCGGAAACATCCTCATCCTCACTGTCCCGTTCCTCACCCTCACTCCACTACCGGAAATATCCTCACTTTCACTGTCCCGTTCCTGACCCTCACTCCACTACCGGAAACAACCTCACCCTCACTGTCCCGTCCCTCACCCTCACTCCACTACCAGAAACATCCTCATCCTCACTGTCCCGTTCCTCATGCTCACTCCACTACCGGAAACATCCTCACCCGCACTCCACCAGCAGAAACAACCTCATCCTCACTGTTCCGTTCCTCATGCTCACTACAGTACCGGAAACATTCTCATCCTCACTGTCCCGTTCCTCACCCTCACTCCACTACCGGAAACATCCTCATCCTCACTGTCCCGTTCCTCACCCTCACTCCACTACCGGAAACATCCTCATCCTCACTGCCCCGTTCCTCACCCTCACTCCACTACCGGAAATATCCTTACCCTCATTCCACTACCGGAAATATCCTCACCCTCACTCCACTACAGAAACCTCCTCATTGTCCCATTCCTCATGCTCACTCCACTATCACTCACTCCATCCTCACCCTCACTCCACTACCGGAAATATCCTCATCCTCACTGTCCCGTTCCTCACCCTCACTCCACTACCGGAAATATCCTCATCCTCACTGTCCCGTTCCTCACCCTCACTCCTCTACCGGAAATATCCTCATCCTCACTGTCCCGTTCCTCACCCTCACTCCACTACCGGAAATATCCTCATCCTCACTGTCCCGTTCCTCATGCTCACTACCCTACCGGAAACAACGTCACCCTCACTGTCCCATTCCTCACCCTCACTCCACTACCTGAAACATCCTCATCCTCACTGTCCCATTCTTCCCCCTCACTCCACAACCAGAAACATCCTCACCCTCACAGTCCCGTTCCTCACCCTCACTCCACTACTGGAAATATCCTCACCCTCACAGTCCCGTTCCTCACCCTCACTCCACTACCGGAAATATCCTCACCCTCACTCCACTACCGCAAATATCCTCACCTTCACTGTCCTGTTCCTCACCCTCACAGTGACCAAGGAGTTCTCTGGTTGCCATCAGGCCCCAGAGCCTACGACCTCCAAAAGGGAGCTTTGTTTCTGTGGAGGCTACATTCTGAGAGGCCACCCCCACAGGTGAGCCCCTCCCTCCCCAACCACAAGTAACCTCCTTTCATCAGCGTCTATTCCCTCCCCGGTGGATGAACTCCAAGCACACCACTCCAGTGGGTACAAATCAGGCCTCTCCTGTTCGGCAGGGGTACTTGTCAAACCAGAGGTTGCAAGCTCAGGAGAGACAGTGACTGCGTCTCTTTCCCTGGACCATCCTCCTGTTCTGGGGGAGACGTGTCCTGAGTAGACTACCTTTAGTGAGGCCAAATCTTCCCCCTTACTCTCTTTCCCATCTACATGCTGTCTCCATTTCATTCCGCTGATCCCTGTTTCTCTGTCCTCAGCACCACATCCTCCCTCACAGCTTCTGCAAGGCTTTGCTGAGCCACCGAGATACTGTGCCTTGCAGGCTTGTCTAAGGGAAGCCGCTGGCTCCCTCTCCTGAGGGGGAAAGGCCTGCGAGATGTTTCTTCTTCCTTTTAGCCTTCCTGCCCTTTAGATCAGCCCACCCCCCCCCACCCCCCGGCAACTGTGCTGTGCTCGTCCTCGCCACCCTCTGCCACAGGATCAGAAGGAACAATGGGGACAGGTTCTGCGTTACCAAGGTGGATTTAGTGGCCTGACATTTCGGGCAACTCTGACAAATATGCTCAGACTCCCTGCGGACTGGCCCGTAGCCCAGCGGGTTCGGTAATGTTCCATTCCCTGCCCCTCAGCATCCTCCAGACATGTCACCTCAACAGTGACCAAAACAACCTCTGTGTGGCTTGATTGGAAATCTCACTCACTCAAAAACCTCAAATGGGGGCAAAGGTGCAGGTTACTTTCTGTATGGGGCCTGTTGCTGGCATACTGGCACAAAGACCCCCCTACTCAGCTGGAAGAAAAGAGACTCATGGTGCACCTTGCCAATCCCAAGAACACCCTCATCTCCATCCACAGACACTGCCAGAATAGCTACCTGCTCCTCAGCACTCAAGGTTGAAGTGATAACACCTCGCACTCTTTTTTAGATTTGTTGGTCTATAAATTCACACGGCAGGGTGGAGCTATGTTGTTACCAAAGGAGGTATAAGACACTGCTTCACTCTGCTAGCCTTCAGGTCATCGTTGGGTAAGGTGCAACACCTGCTTAGCCCCCCCCCCCCCCCGATCAGGGTCACGTGAAGCCATGGGGGCAGGTGGTGAATGTTCGTACGAACGGCTGTTGCAGATCACAAGTCCTGGTTATGCGAACACTGATACCAGGCAGACAATCTCTGAAGAGCATTGGTAATGGCTGGGGTCACCCACCTTGTAAAGACACTGCCCTGAAGCAGGCAATGGCAAACCCCTTCTGCAGAAAAATTTGCCAAGAACAATCATGATACCAAGATCACCCAGGTCATTCGACGTGGCTGATAATGAATGAAAGAGTCTAGAAGGTGGTGGCTCTCCAGGAGTTTGTTTGCTGCAAGATACACCTCCTGCACAGGAACTAGGTCCTGCCAGTTTGGAACTGCAGCCCACACAGTCTGAAATCAAAACCTCACTGATATAAACTCAGTTGCACCACTTTCTCAGTCTTTCGAAGAGCAATTCAGAAAAGAGAGAAAGGACAGATGTCTCCTTCAGACAGGCAGGGAAGTCTGTGTGGTGGAACTTCAGCAGTAAAGCATTTTCCGCCAGGCTGCTCTGATGTTCCTGACATTGGACTTTCTGCACGAAAGTCCAAGCATTCACCGCAAAACTCTTCGTGAGTACTCCAGGTGGGGGAGGGTTTACCGATGTTAACAGTTGGAGAAATCCATCCCAGCTCCCGTTAAAAGTTGCAGGACTGAACTGTGGGAAGCTGCCAGCCACCGCTATTGCTGCGGCTCGAACATGGACTCAACAAACTTTTCTTCGAGAAGAAAACATCTGCAGTTCACTGCCAGAGATGAATCACCTCTCTCCTACCTCTTCCTCCATTTTCATCACTTCTTCAGGGTTTATTCACCAAATAAATTGACTTTTTCCAAAAAGCTCGCATACCACCACTGCTCTAAGTACAAGTAATACCCCCCCTCTGGAGTGTGACACTGCCACAGTGTGACCATCCCTTATTGCTGCCTCTCCCATAGTGTGACCATCCCTCAGTACTGCCCCTCCCTCCCATGGTGTGAACTTCCATCAGTTACACCCCTCCCAGTGTAACCCTCCGCAGTATCACTCTCTCCTATGTGCTCTCTCCCTGGATATTTCCCTGTGACTGACCTGCCTCCCTATCTTTTCCTTGGACTTTCAGCCCACTGTTGGTGTCATGAGGTGGAGCCATGTTGTGGGGGTGGGTGCGAGGGGCGTGGGGGTGGGTGTGTAGACCTGCTTCAGACTGTGCTGTCACTAACTCTGCTCTCTTCATTTCACTAGCTAACATGGATAGCTTTGAAGGTAAAAGTAATTACAGGTTAACTTGGTCTAGTCACTGTTCACACCGTGTGACAGGTTAACTTGGTGTAGTCTCCGTTTCCGCTGTGTGACAGATTAACTCGGTCTAGTCCCTGTTTCCATTGTGTGACAGGTTGTCTTTGTCTAGTTGCTGTTTACACCGCGTGCCTGGTTCTGCCTTGCTGTGTATCCTGTGACTCCATCTGTCCCTTGTTCCCACAGCCCATCGGGGTGTCATACATCTCACGTGTGGGTCAGATTTTGCTTAGGTCCTGCTTGTTGGGCAAGCATGTTCCCTCTCACCTTCCTGATGCACAGAGCTCACCTTTACTAGTCGGCACTTCAAGTCAGAGCCCGTGTGTGAGAGGCTGCAGGAACCTATCGTGTACCCCAGCCCAGCAGTCGAGAACACTTAGTTCATAAGACAAAGGAGAAGAATCAGGCCATTTGACCCGTCGAGTCTGCTCCATCATTCCATCATGGCTGATTTATTATCCCTCTCAACCCCATTCTCTTGTTTTCTCCCAGTAAGCCCTTACTAATCAAGAATCATCACTTTAAATATACCCAATGACTTGGCCCTCACAGCAGTCTGTGGCAATGAAATCCACAGATTCACCTCCCTCTGGCTAAAGAAATTACTCATCGCCATTCTGAATGGCCATCCCTTTTTCTGAGGTTGTGCCCTGGGATCCCCCACCATGGGAAACATCCTCTCCACATCCACTCTGTCGAGACCTTTCCATGTTCAATAGGCTTCAATGAGATCTCCCTCTCATTGTTTTAAACTCCAGGCTCAGAGCCATCAAGTGCTCCTTGTACGTCAATTGTTTCCTCTGACATTGTATTTGGAATAGCAGTTCCCACCCACCTCCAGCTCCAATATTCCCCAAGCCCAGGTGTCTGGCTGTTGAAGTGACCTGTCCCTTGTGAGGGGTGACTTGTGCTCGTAGGTGCTGGATGGTGGGGGGGTGGGGGTGACCTTTGCTAGTGCTGGAGACAGTGGGAAGGGGCCCTGGGGTGAAGATGCCTGCAGTCCCCCTGTGCTGTGAGATCTCAGGTCCATGCATTAAGCGATGACCACAACCCTTGCACCCAGTGAGTATTACCGACTCTCACAGCAAAGCATGGGGGAGGACGAAACTGTGTACTAATGGTGCTCCTCTCCTGCCTCCACAGTATGCGCTCTACAAAAAGATGACGCAGGCAGCCATCCTGATCCAGAGCAAGTTCCGCAGCTACTATGAGCAGAAGCGCTTTCAGCAGAGCCGACGGGCAGCCGTGCTCATCCAGCAGTCGTACCGCAGCTACAAGGAGTATGAGCGACTGAAACAGGCGCACCGCGGTGCCGGACCCCTGCAACAGAAGATGAAGTGAGTTAGGGTGCCAGGGGTCAGAGGGAGGCTGCAGGCAGCACAATCCCACTTTGTCCCAGCCCTCCACTCCTTGGATAATACTTTCCCGCCCCTCGGTCCACGTTCCCTCCCCCTCGACCTCATGTCGCTGTGGAAGGGGTGGTACTTTGGGAGAGCTGGGAGAGTCGGTACTGAGGAATATTTTATCATTCCAGGGCTTCCTTCCTCACCAAGAAGCAGGACCAGGCTGCCCGCAAAATCATGAGGTTCCTGAGACGATGCCGACACAGGTAATGAGGTCATACACTCTGGGTCATACACTCTGACCCTCCCTGGGGAACAGTCCTACACACACTGACCCTCAATGGGGGTACGGTCCCACACACATACTGACTCACACTGGACGTCGGTCCCACACACACACTGACCCTCACTGGTGGACGGCCCCACTCACACTGACCTGTACAACTCGATGAGATAGGAATGAAAGCCTTCCGCACCCAAACTGCTCCAGGTGACCTGGGTGAGAAATTAGGGTGTATTGGTATTAAAATGACAAAGCACTGTTCCGGTCAGAGTGATGCAACAGTGTAGAGGGAGCTTCCTTCTGTGTCAGACCCCCGGAGTGTGCGATGGGACGGTGTGGAGGGAGCTTCTGTCTGCATCTGATCCCGGGATTGTAGTGATGGGACAAAAGAAGGGAATTTTATTTCGAAAACACATTGTCAATCTGATCCTCACAGTTTGGTTTGTTGGTTTGCAGGATGAGGGAGCTGAGGCAGTCGCAGGAGCTCGAAGCTGTGCCCATCCCTGGTTTGACGTCGTAACTGGTGCGGTGATGCTCAGACCAAGAGAGCTGCTCTGTGTGTCTGAGGAAACGGTCACCGCGCTATCACTGCCTTTTATCAGTACAGCCCCCCCCCCCCCGGGTTCTCCCCTTCACATTGTCAATCACCTTTCTCTAGAGTCTGCAGCACTGCTGCAGATGGGAAGCTCCCTCATGGCAGTCTGGGGAGGGGTTTCCTTACCGCAGCTCAGGAGGAGCTCCCTCACGGTGGCCCATGGGGAAACACTCACGACAGTCTGTGGAAGGTTCCCTTGTGGCAGCACAACGGGAGCTCCCTTGCACTGCCGATCCTGTGGAATTTGTCCATGTTCTGTGCTTGGATAAGGTCGGAGGCGGTGAGCTGGTCCCAGGGTGGAGGATGAGGGAGGTGAGTTGAGGTTCATCCAGACTGGACCCTAGTGCCTGAAGCCCTAAATCCCAAACCCCAGGATGTGATCGGGATTTGGGTATCTCGCTCGGCTGGAGGGTGGGGAGTTCACCTCTCCCCAACTAATGACGGCTATCAGACTGACTCCACTCCTGCCTGGATTGGTTTGTGGATGGGGTGGTGGGGTGTCTCTCCCTACCCCCACCCCATTCACACATATTCTGATCCCCAGTGGGTGACGGTTGTATTTATCGATTTATTTATTTATTTATTGGGTTGTAGTGCCAGAATTGGCCCTTTTAGCCATTCCGCCCAGCAGCCCCCGCCCCTTGATTTAACCCTTTCACAGTCATGGGCTGGGAGAGAGAGGGGGGAATTGGAGAGAAAGAGGCAGGAATGAGTGAGAGGGAGTGGTCTGCGAGAAAGAGATGGGGATGCAGGCAGGAGAGAAAGAGAAAGAGAGCAGGAGCAGAGAGAGAGGGGGAGAGAGTGAATGTGGATCTGGGGAAAGAGACTGGGATTTTGGAATGGAGACCGGGGACCCTGTGCAGGAGCTCTGCCCAGGGACTGGGGGCTGGTATGATCCCATCTTGGAACTGGAGGGATTCTGAGGACAGGAGTGGGGAAATGCTGCTCTTTTCCAGGATATGTGGTAAAGCCTGCAGATGTAAATATTGTTTGATTGCACTGACATGTAATGGTGAGTCACCCTGCACTCTCCGGCCTTGGGTGCTAGGCTGAGTGGGGTGACTCATGTCATGATTGAAGCACGGACATGTGGGATGGTGGGATCGGGAGCTGTGGCCGGTTCCTCCTGCAGACCCAGCATTTGGGATCCCCTTCTGCCGATGTTGGGTGCACGCTTGCTGTGGGCAGTTCCCCGTCCCGTCTGTAACTGGTCATGAGCTTTCGGATTGTTCATGTACAGGACCACAACTGGGTGCATCACTGATTCTGCCCGTGACGGTACGGATGTAATCGTTGAAATATTTCCTAAATTAAACTTCATTGGAGAACTTGCATTTGCTTCATTTACTGAAGACATCACGACTGTCACTGAAACAGTGGGCCCGTCAAGATTATGCCCATCCTTTCCCTGCAGCCTCTATCGCAATGGGTAACTCACACCAATATTTTAAATAAATTTCTGGGTGTTAGAGTAAAGCAAAGCACCTGGGGGAGTCCCCAAGCGGTCACAGTTAGAACATGCAAACTCCACCCAGACAATGGAAGGGTGGGGGTGGCATTGCTAGTCAGGAAAAATGTTACAACAGTGCTCAGACAGGACAGATTAGAGGGCTTGTATACCGAGGCCATATAGGTGGAGCTGAGAAACAGGAAAGGTATGACCACATTAATGGGGTTGTATTATAGACCACCCAATAGTCAGCGAGAATTGGAGGAGCAAATCTGCAGAGTGATAACAGACATAAAGTTGTGATAGTAGGGGATTTTAATTTTCCACATATTGATTGGGACTACCATACTGTTAAAGGTCTTCTAGATGGGTTAGAGTTTGTAAAATGTGTTCAGGAAAGTTTTCTAAATCAATATAGACAATAGGTGCAGAAGTAGACCATTCGGCCCTTTGAGCCTGCACCGCCATTTTGAGATCATGGCCGATCAACTACTATCAATACCTGGTTCCTGCCTTGTCCCCTTATCCCTTGATTCCCCTATCCATAAGATACCTATCTAGCTCCTTCTTGAAAGCATCCAGAGAATTGGCCTCCACTACCTTCCGAGGCAATGCATTCCGGACCCCCACAACTCTCTGGGAGAAGAAGTTTTTCCTTAACTCTGTCCTAAATGGCCTACCCCTTATTCTCAAACCATGCCCTCTGGTACTGGACTCTCCCAGCATCTGGAACATATTTCCTGCCTCTATCTTAATCCCTTAATAATCTTATATGTTTCAATCAGATCCCCTCTCAATCTCCTTAATTCCAGCGTGTACAAGCCCAGTCTCTCTAACCTCTCTGTGTAAGACAGTCCAGACATCCCAGGAATTAACCTCGTGAATCTACGCTGCACTTCCTCTACAGCCAGGATGTCCTTCCTTAACCCTGGAGACCAAAATTGTACACAATACTCCAGGTGTGGTCTCACCAGGGCTCTGTACAAATGCAAGAGGATTTCCTTGCTCTTGTACTCAATTCCCTTTGTAATAAAGGCCAACATTCCATTAGCCTTCTTCACTGCCTGCTGCACTTGCTCATTCACCTTCAGTGACTGATGAACAAGGACTCCTAGATCTCTGTGTATTTCTCCCTTACCTAACTCTACACCGTTCAGATAATAATCTGCCTTCCTGTTCTTACTCCCAAAGTGGATAACCTCACACTTATTCACATTAAACGTCATCTGCCAAGTATCTGCCCACTCACCCAGCCTATCCAAGTCACCCTGAATTCTCCTAACATCCTCATCACATGTCACACTGCCACCCAGCTTAGTATCATCAGCAAATTTGCTGATGTTATTTTCAATGCCTTCATCCAAATCATTGACGTAAATGGTAAACAGCTGTGGTCCCAATACCGAGCCCTGTGGCACCCCACTAGTCACCACCTGCCATTCCGAGAAACACCCATTCACTGCTACCCTTTGCTTTCTATCTGCCAACCAGCTTTCTATCCTTGTCAATGTCTTCACCCCGATGCCCTGAGCTTTGATTTTACCCAGCAGTCTCCTATGTGGGACCTTATCAAATGCCTTCTGAAAATCGAGGTACACCACATCCACTGGATCTCCCCCGCCTAACTTCCTGGTTACATCCTCGAAAAACTCCAACAGATTAGTCAAGCATGATTTACCCCTGGTAAATCCATGCTGGCTCAGCCCAATCCTATCACTGCTATCTAGATATGCCACTATTTCATCCTTAATAATGGACTCTAGCATCTTCCCCACCACCGATGTCAGGCTGACAGGTTGATAGTTCTCTGTTTTCTCCCTCCCTCCTTTCTTAAAAAGTGGGATAACATTAGCCATTCTCCAATCCTCAGGAACTGATCCTGAATCTAAGGAACATTGGAAAATGATTACCAATGCATCCGCAATTTCCAGGGCCACCTCCTTTAGTACCCTAGGATGCAGACCATCTGGACCTGGGGATTTGTCAGCCTTCAGTCCCATCAGTCTTCTCATCACTGTTTCCTTCCTAATGTCAATCTGTTTCATTTCCTCTGTTACCCTATATCCTTGGCCCATCCATACATCTGGGAGATTGCTTGTGTCTTCCTTAGTGAAAACAGATCTAAAGTACTCATTAAATTCTTCTGCCATTTCTGTTTCCCATAACAATTTCACCCAATTCATTCTTCAAGGGCCCAACATTGTTCTTAACTATCTTCTTTCTCTTCACCTAAAAAACCTTTTGCTATCTTCTTTTATATTCCTGGCTAGTTTGCATTTGTACCTCATTTTTTCTCCCCATATTGTCTTTTTAGTTAAGTTCTGTTGTTCCTTAAAAACTTCCCAATCATCTGTCCTCCCACTCACCTTAGCTCTGTCATACTTCCTTTTTTTTAATGCTATGCAATCTCTGACTTCCTTTGTCAACCACTGTGGCCCCTTTCCCGCCTTTGAATCGTTCCTTCTCTGGGGGATGAACTGATTTTGCACCTTGTGCATTATTCCCAATATAGAGGTACCAATCAATATTAGATCTCCTATTAGGAAATGAGTTAGGACAGGTGACGGATGTGTATAGGGGAACACTTTGGTTCCAGTGATCATAACACCGTTCATGGATAAAGATAGATCTGGTCCTTGGGTTGAGGTTCTAAATTGGAAAACGGCCAAATATGAAGAAATGAGGAAGGATCTAAAAAGCGTGGATTGGGACAGGTTGTTCTCTGGCAAGGATGTGATTGGTAAGAGGGAGGCTTCAAAGGAGAAATTTTGAGAGGCAGAGTTTGTATGTTCCTGTCAGGATTAAAGGCAAAATGAATAAGGAACCTTGGTTCTCAAGGGATATTGGAACTCTGATAAAGAAGAAGAGAGAGATGTATAACATGTATAGGAAACGGAGGAAATAAGTTGCTTGATGAGTATTAAAAGTACAAAAAATACTTAAAGAAATTAGGAGGGCTAAAAGAAGACGAGGTAGCTTTGGCAGTCAAGGTGAAGGATAATCCTAAAAGCTTCTACAGGTATATTAAGAGCAAAAGGATGGTGAGGGATAAAATTGGTCTTATTGAAGATCAGAGTGGTTGGCTATGTATATGGAACCAGAAGAAATGGGGGAGATCTTAAATGGATTTTTTGCATCTGTATTTACTAAGGAAATTGTCATGGAGTCAATGGAAATAAGGCAAACAAGTAGTGAGGTCATGGAACCTATACAGATTGAAGAGGAGGAGGTACTTGCTATCTTGAGGCAAATCAGAGTAGATAATTCCCCAGGACCTGACAGGGTATTCTATCAGACCTTGAAGGAGACTAATGTTGAAATTGCAGGGGCCCTGGCAGATATATTTAAAATGTTAGTATCCATGGGTGAGGTGTCAGAGTATTGGAGGATAGCTCATGTTGTTCCGTTGGCTCTAAAAAAGGCTCTAAAAGTAATCCGGGAAATTATAGGCCAGTAAGTTTGATGTCGGTAATAGGTAAATTATTGGAAGGGGTACTAAGAGATAGGGTCTACAAGTATTTGGATAGACAGGGACTTATTAGGGAGAGTCAGCATGGCTTTGTGCATGGTAGGTCATGTTTAGCAAATCTATTAGAATTTTTCGAGGAGGTTACCAGGAAAGTGGATGAAGGGAAGGCAGTGGATGTCGTATACATGGACTTCAGTAAGGCCTTTGACAAGGTCCCGCATGGGAGGTTAGTTAGGAAGGTTCAGTCGCTAGGTATACATGGTGAGGTAGTAAATTTGATAAAACATTGGCTCAATGGGAGAAGCCAGAGAGTGGTAGTGGAGGATTGCTTCTCTGAGTGGAGGCCTGTGAAAAGTGGTGTGCCACAGGGATTAGTGCTGGGTCCATTGTTATTTGTCATCTATATCAATGATCTAGATGATAATGTGGTAAATTGGATCAGCAAATTTGCTGATGATATAAAGATTGGAGGTGTAGTGGACAGTAAGAAAAGTTTTCAAAGCTTGCAGAGGGATTTGGTCCAGCTGGATAAATGGGCTGAAAAATGGCAGATGGAGTTTAATACAGATAAGTATGAGGTATTGCACTTTGGAAGACAAACCAAGGTAGAACATGCAAGGTAAATGGTAGGACACTGAGGAGTGCAGTAGAGCAGAGGGATCTGGGAATACAGATACAAAATTCCCAAAAGGTGGTGTCACAGGTAGATAGGGTTGTAAAGAGAGCTTTTGGTACAGTGGCCTTTATAAATCAAAGTATTGAGTATGAGAGTTGGAATGTTATGATGAGGTTGTATAAGGCATTGGTGAGGCCAAATTTGGAGTACTGTGTGCAGTTTTGGTCACCTAATTACAGGAAGGATATTAATAAGGTTGAAAGAGTGCAGAGAAGGTTTACGAGGATGTTGCCGGGACTTGAGAAACTGAGTTACAGAGAAAGGTTGAATAGGTTAGGACTTTATTCCCTGGAGCGTAGGAGAATGAGGGGTGATTTGATAGAGGTATATAAAATTATGATGGGTCTAGTTTAGAGTGAATGCAAACAGGCTTTTTCCACTGAGGCTAGGGGAGAAAAAAAACAGAGGACATGGGTTAAGGGTGAAGGGGGAAGAGTTTAAAGGGAACATTGGGGGGGGGGGCTTCTTCATGCAGAGTGGTGGGAATGTGGAATGATTTGCCAGATGAAGTGGTAAGTGCAGGCTCACTCTTAGCATTTAAGAAAAGCTTGGACAGGTACATGGATGAGAGGGGTATGGAGAGATATGGCCCAGGTACAGGTCAGTGGGACTAGGCAGAAAAATGGTTCGGCACAGCCAAGAAGGGCTGTAATGTTATATGGATGTATCTAAAACTGTGAGAAACAGCAGTACCTGCGAAGGCCTGCGGATGGGGCTGTACTCCACATTTTATCTTTTAAAAGTTACGATCAACAGTCTGGAAAAATCGAACAGTTAAAGTGAATCCTCCCTGTCCAAAGTATACCATATGCAGTCTTGAGATTCACCTTCTGCAGACACCTCAAAGTAAAGAAACTCATAAGGAAGCACGAAAAATCATCCACATCAAAGACTGACAGACATGGAATGTGCGAAAAAAAACATTCGCACAACAAAAAGGTAAACCCGATAATACACAGCAGCGTGAGTCCGCAACCATGGAGCCGGTTCAGTGCTGAGGCAAGTGAAGCCGAAGGACTTAGCTTGCTTTGGGAGGCTCCGGTGACCCACTGGACAATTTGTCCAGACAAAGCCGGGCATGGATATATCTTGGACGAGGGGGAGCTGCCTCGAGTGCCCAACCACCCCGTTCCGTGAATGACCACTTCACCCACACTCCACAGCAGCCAACGAGATCTCCACCATGCACCGCCGTGAGATTCATTTGGACCGAGACCCTTCATCAGGACTGGAAGAAAGATGACAAGTCAGAGTAAGTAGAAGTTGATAGGTGAAACTGGGAGAGGGTGAAGTAAAGAGCTGGGAGGTAGACTGGTGAAAGAGATAAAGGGCTGGAGGAGGGGGCGATCTGATAGGAGAGGGTAGAAGGCCATGGAACAAAGGGAAGTAGTACGAGAGAGGTGATGGGCAGGTAAGGTGAGAGAGGGAAACAGGAATGGAGGGCAATTACCTAGAAGTTCATGTTCATGTCATCAGGTTGCGGCAGTAGAGGAGGCTATGGCTTGGGAATGGGAAGTAGAATTGAAATGGCTGGCTATCCGGAGAAAGATTCAAAGTACATTTATTATCAAAGTATGTATGCAATATACATCCTTGAGATTCAACTTCCCACAGACAATCATGAAACAAAGAAACACTATGGACCCCTTTCAAAGAAAAAAATATCAAATATCATCCCCCACACACAAATTGTAACAAAAAAAAGCAAAAACACAGAATATAAAACACAAAATCAAAAGATATATATTGGTGCAGTTTAGCTCAGTGCTCATTATTTCCAGATAATCTGCAATCCACGTTGATTAGTTTCTGATCGGTCAGGGCATCAAAGGATCTGGTGAGAAGGCAGGTGTATGTGGTTGTGTGAGATCCAAGATCAGCCATGGTGGAATGATGGAGCAGACTCGATGGGCTGAGTGGCCTAATTCAGCTCCTGTATCTTTTGGCCTGTGATCATAATCATAACCTTGCTCTTGTGCCATCTGCTGACAGGACTTTCCCTCAGGAGCAGTGAGCTGGAACCTCCACACACACACAGACACCTTTGCACCTTTGGCAGCAAACAGCACTGACTTGCTCACTCTCTGCACCTGTGTCGATTATTTCAATCTTCCTCCCTGAATAACAGAATAATACATCTGCGAGCCTATAAAAATACAAACAGTGCACACCACGGCTATACAATACCCTCTTACCCTTGATGTAAAGAAGTCCCCTGGGAGCTGCAGGGGCTGGGAGAGAGCAAGGGTTGCAGACAGGGGCAGGTAAATGGTCTCGTATTCCCGACAGTACTTCCCCAAAGAGCGTTGGTAAGCTCACACTTGTAGATGGACATCGCATGGTGAACTCACACAAATCATACAGGAGGGAAGCAGGCCTTGCAGACTGTGTTGCCCAGTGAACTAGTCCCTGAAAATCTGAACCTCACCATGCACTTATCGAGATGGCTTTTAAATGTTACCTCTACCACTATTTCTGGCAGCTTGTTCCAAATGTGACCATTCTTTGTGTGAGGAAGCTGCTTCTGCTGTCCTTTTAAATTTCTTACAGCGCCCTCTTGTTTTTAGCAGCTTTAGAAAAAAAACTATATGCTCTCACCCTGAATATGCCCCTCAGGATCTTGTATCCCTCTGTCAGGTCACCCCTCAATCTCCTATGTTCTGGGGAATTAGGTCCCAGACTTCACAATCTCTCCTTGTATCTGAGGCCCCCAAGTTCAGGCAACATTCAGGGTGGTTTCTGCAGTGACGGGCTTGCTGTATGAAGGGAGGACGGCCCATCTGGGCCTGCGCCATAAAATTTTCAGGAATGAGACGTAATTTCGTCTATACTTGATGTGTTACCTACTGAGGCATATTGGACTGAAGGACTGCTTTCTGGGCCACGAGACAGATATCGCGGTGTGCATGTCGCATAAAGAGGATTCTACATTGAGAGAAGAAAACTATTTTTCATATAATGGTGAATCTTTATTTGAAAATAAAATTAAGGAATTGAGAAGCACAGGGAACTGGCATGGGAAATCTTTTAGTCCAGCAAACATCAATAAGGCTTAATCTAGTCTGGCATAGACTAACTCGAGGAAATCTGCAGATGCAGTAAATTCAAGCAACATACACAAAATGCTGGTGGAACACAGCAGGCCAGGCAGCATCTATAGGGAGAAGCACTGTCGACGTTTCGGCCAAGACCCTTCGTCAGGACTGACATAAACTATATGGGCCCAAGGGTCTGTTTCTGTACTGTAGGGTTCTATGACATCAGCTATGATCATATTGAATGGTGGGTTAGATTGGAATGGCCTACTCTTGCTCATACTTTCTGATTGAAAACAAGTGTGACATCTCAAATATGCTCGTCAACATATTCCCATTTCTTAACCTCAGCCAAACCCCATGCCTTCTTCCACCGCTGGAGCACCCTTGGGTCATAAACCCTCACCCCCAATCCTCCCCTCCCTCAGTGCAAACCTCTCTATCCTTGTGCTCACTAGACACACTCTCACTAGACCTCCCCACTCACTGGACCTCACCCACCTGGGGTCCGGTTCCAGCCACCCCTACAAATGGGGGAATACAGCTGGGGTGGAAAGTCACAATTAAAGTCGGCAAACAGTATCGAGATGGTATCGCCTTTAAGGCGACCTGCTTTAAAAGACGCAATTTCCGCTGCGGCTGCGGCTTCAAGATGGCGGACCTCCTCGGTTCAATTCTGAGCTCGATGGAGAAGCCGCCGACCGTCGGCGACCAAGAGACCCGCCGCAAGGCGCGAGGTACCGAACAGGCACCGAGTCCCCGCGCTTCTCCGGGCGTTACCCGCACCGTTCCCCGCCGCCTTTGCGCCCGCGCGCTGACCAGAAATCCGAAGCGGTGGTGGGCGTGAACCCCGTCATCTCCACCCTCTGTGATAGGTTGGGATAGGCTGTCAATCTGTTCCTTCCTGCTTCGCCATTGCTTCAGCTGGATGTCAACCCTTTGCCGAGGGGGCGGGGATATTGCTGAATTGGTCAATTTGGGTGTCACCGCTACAATCGCGCAAGCCAATCAGATCTGGCTGAGTCCTGAGCTGGTGCTTCCGCATCGCGTACCCAGATTCAACAGTGAAGCCCTTCGGTCCATCCGTCCATGCTACCCCTCGACATTGATCCTCACTCTCTAGTCTCGGCCTGTCCCTTGGTGCAAATCCAGATAATCCCTCAGCCTTGTGAGGGTCTCTGCCCCTACCACCTTGCTCAGGCAGTGTGGTACTGATTCCATACCCTCGGCCCAAACCAGGGCTCCACGGATCCCTTGCTTAATGGTTGGGAGTCCCTGGCCTAAACCCACGTCTCTGCCATAGAGGGATCTATTCCCTTATCAGGTGCTTCCTTATCCTCCTTTGCTCCAAGGCAAACAAACTTCATTGCTCAGTGTGGATTCTGGCTACACTCTGCTGATGCCCCTTCTGGTTTGGTCAAAAGGCCCGTGCATATGCTGTGTGACCTCCCCCCAACCCCACACCCCAGTCCTTTTGTCCACTATTCCCATCTGGGGAATCTCCTGAGGCACCTAACACCAGAGAAAAATTCAAGGGAAGTTAGATTATTTTAATTTTTAAGTTCAAAGTACAAATGTGTACTGTACGCAACCTTGAGATTGGTCTTCTTGCAGGGAGCCACACAACAAAGAAACACAATAGAACTCATTAAAAAAACACAATTAATGAAGGTCATCAAACACCCAGTATGGGGGTGGGGGGAATAAAACAATTTGTGCAAACATGCAACAAAAATTAAACAGAAAACACGCAGAACATGAACCGCAGAGTCTCTGAAAATGAGTCCACTGCCATGGAGCCAGTTCAATGCTGAGACAAGTGAGATCAGTGCAGGAGCCCCATCTGGTTCGTCACTGTGCTGATGGTTACAGGCCAAAGCTGCAGAATCAGTTCAGCACTGAAGCAAGTAACAGTAGTGAGTTGAACAATGGTTCGTCCTTTGCCCTCGAACAAATTGTGCAAATAAAGAAGTTTTTAAACAGTGAACACAAACATCTGGAACATGAACTGTAGAGTCCCCAAAGGTGAGTCCACAGCTGTGGTGCTGAGGTGAGGGAAGCCCATCCAGGAGCCCCAACAGTTGCTCCTGAGACTCAAGACCCCTGTACCTCCTGCCTGATGGCAGCAGCTGGAGGAGAGGGAGACGGGTCAAATGCAGGCAGATGGCGCTGAATGCCCGTTCATTTTCCACTCTTGTCCCGATGATTTTAATCTTGCTTGACACTTTAATCGCTGCAGATTAATGGCATCAACCATGGGTTCATGTTCCACCATCAGGAATCGATGCAGCAATGGCCACCCTAGCCATACCTGCGCTCTCCACTCTCCACTCTCATCCTCGCCAAAGCCCCCAGGGGATCACAAAAATGTCTGATCAGTTAGTTGGCTAAGAGGTATGTTCTTAAAAGGGAAGTTACAGACTGCAATCGATTGCAATTCGGAAGAAGTACATCTAGAAGAAGAGGATCTAGTTGTTTTGTGAGCAGTCTGCAACTTGTTGCTGGCTGTTGTTAGTTTTTTGGAAGAATTCATTTTTAATTTGGAGATACAGCACGGTAACAGACCCCTCTGGCTCAACGAGCCCACGTCACCCAGTTACATCCGTGTCACCAATTAACCTAGAAACCTGTGTGCCTTTGGAATGTGGGAGGAGGTCGGAGCACTCGGGGGAAACCCATGTGGTAACAGAGGAAATGTAGAAAATCCTTACAGACAGCGGTGGGAATTAAACCCGTGTCGCTGGCTCTGTAATAGAGTTATGCTAACCAGTAATCCCACCAGGAAGACAGAAATCTGTGAGGATTAGATGAAGCAAACTGGGCGAGAGAGGCTTGGTTCTACATAAAAGCTAGAACAGAATGATGGGCAGAAAGGTCTGTCACTGGGATTCTACCAGTGAAGCGGCTCCTGCTCAGAGACACCCTCCCACCCTTGTGAGTTGCGAGTCAAGAATTGTAGTAATTCTCCCACAGGCTCTCCTTTGTCCGGGCAGTGAGACCGGCTGCCTGAATGCAGACTAGACTGCCGCAGTCCGCTGCGGGCGTATGTATAACCAGCTGGTGGGTATCATACTGCTGTAGTAGGGCCCTGTTGAACAAAGAGAGATCTTGGGGTACAATGCTCATAGTTCCCTCAAAGTGACAGCACAGGTAGTCTGGATGGTGAGGAGGTACATGGTATACTGCCCTTCGAGGCTGAGGCATTATGTGCAAGAGTTTGGATGTCCTCTTGAAATTGGCTAGACATGGTCTAGAGCAGGGGTTGGCACAGAGTTGAAAGCCGCGGGTTGCCGACCCCTGGTCTAGAGCATACACTAGGAATGGTGTGATTAAGTTAGAGAGATTCAAGTTGCTTGGAATTGAGCTACCAGGAGAAATTGGACGGGCTGGGGTTGATTTCCCTAGATTGAAGGAGGCTGAGGGGTAAGGTTATGAGAGGCATAGAGAGGCTAGTTGCTGTGTCTGTTCCCCTGCAGTAGGGGTGTGTAAACCCTAAAGGGTACAGGTTGAAGGTGAGGGGAGAGAGGTTTAAAGACAATCTTAGGAATAAGTGTGGCTCTTATCTGGAATAAGCTGCCAGAGGAGGTGATGGAGGCAGGAACTGTGCTTAAGATACAACATTTAAGAGGCACCCGGACAGATACTGAATAAACAGGACATTGAAGCATATGAGATTAATGTAGCTAGGTGGGGTCAGCAGGGATGTGCTGGGGCCGAAGGGCCTGTTACTTACTGTACAACTCCATGATTCTGACTCTGGTCAGTTTGGCTCTGTTTTTGTACAACACTTATTAAATATGCTACAAACAACAGATTCCTGTGGAACACCACCTGTCACAGACACTAGTCAGAATAACATTTCTCCATTACTACCCTCTATCTCCTGTGGCCAAATCAATGGTGAATACAGTGGTGAATCTCCCTCGATTCCTTGTCTCTTAATCTTCTGGATCAGACAGTCATGAAGAACAAAACTTTTCATATACAGTATACCACAAACTAGAGAGATTCCAGCAGAGAACTTTGTGGTGCACCTCTGGTCAGAGTGACATCCCTCTACCTCTACCCTCATCAACTAGAGGACAAGCACTGAATCAACAAGGCAGAGAAGGCTTTGAACCAATTGCTGGGATGCAGCATTAGATGGCCGCCAAGAACAGTGTGGATTAAAGAGCTTCTTTCAGTGTTGTGTGATTCCATGAGGGAATCCCAGTACTCTGACCCGGTGTGGGTGAAAGACCCTGTTTCAGTGTTGTGTGATTCCATGAGGGAATCCCAGTACTCTGACCCGGTGTGGATTGAAGCCCCTGATTCAGTGTTGTGTGATTCCATGAGGGAATCCCAGTACTCTGACCCGGTGTGGATTGAAGCCCCTGATTCAGTGTTGTGTGATTCCATGAGGGAATCCCAGTACTCTGACCCGGTGTGGATTGAAGCCCCTGATTCAGTGTTGTGTGATTCCATGAGGGAATCCCAGAACTCTGACCCGGTGTGGATTGAAGACCCTGATTCAGTGTTGTGTGATTCCATGAGGGAATCCCAGAACTCTGACCCGGTGTGGATTGAAGACCCTGATTCAGTGTTGTGTGATTCCATGAGGGAATCCCAGTACTCTGACCCGGGGTGGATTGAAGCCCCTGATTCAGTGTTGTGTGATTCCATGAGGGAATCCCAGTACTCTGACCCGGTGTGGATTGAAGCCCCTGATTCAGTGTTGTGTGATTCCATGAGGGAATCCCAGTACTCTGACCCGGTGTGGATTGAAGCCCCTGATTCAGTGTTGTGTGATTCCATGAGGGAATCCCAGTACTCTGACCCGGTGTGGATTGAAGCCCCTGATTCAGTGTTGTGTGATTCCATGAGGGAATCCCAGTACTCTGACCCGGTGTGGGTGAAAGACCCTGTTTCAGTGTTGTGTGTTTCCATGAGGGAATCCCAGTACTCTGACCCGGTGTGGATTGAAGCCCCTGATTCAGTGTTGTGTGATTCCATGAGGGAATCCCAGAACTCTGACCCGGTGAGTGTGGAGGAATATGGACTTTAGTAAATTCATTGTAAAGGTCTCTCACGATTTTATTTACCGATACAGTCCTTCGAGCCACACTGCCCAGCAGCCCCTGACGAATCCAATTAACCCTAACCTAATCATGGGACAATTTACAATGACCAGTCAATCCAGACAATTAACTTGTGTTGTGCAGATGTTGATAGATTCTCCATTAGTCAGGGCATGGTGGGAAGGCAGGAGATTGGGGCTGAGAGGGAAATGGATCAGCCATGATGAAATGGTGGAGCAGACTCAATGGGCCAAATGGCCTAATTCTGCCTCTATGTCTTATGATCTTATGGTTTAAAAATAAAACGCACGGGCTCGAGGGAGATACACCACTGGATTCAAAATTGATAGTGGCAGAGGAGTGTTACTCTGAATGGAGTTCCTTGACAGTTCTTCCACAGGGATCTGTTGTTCGTTGTATATATTTAAAAAATGTATGAAAATGTAGCCAGGCTGATTAGTAAGTTTGCAGTGACACAAATACTATGAATGGCAGAGCACTAGGGAGTGTAATGGAACAGAGGGGCCTAGGAGCACGAATGTATAGTTCATTGAAAGTGGTGGCACAGGTAGACAGGGTGGTGAAAAAGGTGTTTAGCACACTGGCCTTCATCAGTCAGGACACAGTGTAGGAGTTGCAGTTGTACAAGTCGTTGGTAAGACTACACTTGGAGTGCTGAGTACTGTTTTGGTCATCCTGTTAAAGGAAGGATGTGGTTAAATTAGAAAGAGTGCAGAGAAGTTTTATGAGGATGTTGCCAGAGTTATAGGGAGAGGTTGGACAGGCTGGGTCTTTATTCTTCGGAATGTAGGAGAATGAGGGGTGATGCTATAGAAGTGGTTAAAGTAATGACAGTGGATGGTAATCACCTTTCCCCAGGGGAGGGGATAGAATTAGGTGAGAGGGAAAGATTTAAAAGAGACCTTAGGGGCAACGTTTTCACAGAGAGGGTGGGTGGTGAATATATGGAATGAGCTGCCAGAGGAAGTGGTATCAACAGGAACAATAGCATAATTTAAGAAACACGTGGAGGGGAGGGGCTTGGAGAGATGCAGGAAATTGGGACTAGCTGAGTGGCTACTGTGGTCAACATGGAATGGTATCTATGTTATTTGCTCCGGGACTTTAACTTGAGTGTTGTGGATCGTAAGGAGGGAGATAGATAATTTGGGAATACGAGCATAGAAATGGCAAATAAGAATTAAATCTGTACAACTGAACTGTTGCTGTTTGGAAGATCAGTTAGAAGGAAAGTATAAATAACGGGTATTGGTATACAGAGGGATTTAGGGGTGCAAGTCCATAGCTTTTCAAAGCCTTCATCGCGTAGGCTGTTGAGTATAAGTGTCGGGAAGATGTGTTACGGCCAAACTTTGAGGACACACTGGAGTAGAGTGTACAGTTCTGGTCACCCACGTTACGAGAAGGATATTGAGGGTTTGGAGAGGCTGCAGGGGAGTCCACCGGGATGCTGCGTGGAGTAGAGAGTGAGCCATAAGGAAAGGGTAGGTAAAGTGGGGTTGTTTTCTCTAGAGTGGTGTTGGCTGAGAGGAGAACTGATAGAAGTTTATAAGCTGAGGAGAGGCAGAGGCAGAATATTCCAGAGATAAAATACCAAATAATAGAAGGCGTAGCTTTAAGCTGAGAGGGAGCAAGTTTGAAAGAGGTGTGCGGAGCAAGATTATTTTACAGAGGGTCATGGGTGCCTGGAGCAGTCTGCCAGGGGAAGCAGGGGTGATAGCAATATTTAAGACATTGTTAGGCACATAATCAGTAAGGGAGTGATGAATATACAATAGACCATTTACAGCCAGATGCACAGTTTAAATTGGCACCACAGACGGCAGAGGCATTGTGGGCCGATAGGCCTATTAGTCTCCAATCATGTCCTATGTTCAAACAAGTGCTGTATGTCCGTGTTAGGACTGTGAATGCCTGGGTGTTCCAGGTAGGTGTACCTCAGTCAGATGCTGTGAACCTTGTACAGAATCACTGCTGTTGCTGACACATTGCTGCTGTGGGAGGGTGCTGGGTGGTTGGGGGTTGGGGGGGGTGGTCTGCACAACCTCAGCGCTGTGGGTGTGACTGTTAGAAGCAATCTTCACTGTTGTCACTGTCCAGCTATTGAACGGAACCTTGTTCAATTGTTTTCTACCTAGAGCAAGCTGCCAGATTAAAAAAGATGCAAGAAGAGGACAAGAAACAGAAAGCAGAATTCAGGAAGCGGGTGAGATTTACAGGGATTTGGTGACCCTGTAAAAAGTTCCCTCTTTTCATCTCATCACGCACTCCCAGGGTCAGGCACGGAGAGAAGCTCCCTCCACATCATCCATCATGCACTCCCAGGGTCAGGCACAGAGAGAAGCTCCCTCCACATCATCCATCACACACTCCCAGGGTCAGGCACGGAGAGAAGCTCCCTCCACATCATCCATCACGCACTCCCGGGGTCAGGCACAGAGAGAAGCTCCCTCCACATCATCCATCACGCACTCCCAGGGTCAGGCACAGAGAGAAGCTCCCTCCACATCATTCATCACGCACTCCCGGGGTCAGGCACAGAGAGAAGCTCCCTCCACATCATCCATCACGCACTCCCAGGGTCAGGCACAGAGAGAAGCTCCCTCCACATCATTCATCACGAACTCCCAGGGTCAGGCACAGAGAGAAGCTCCCTCCACATCATCCATCACGCACTCCCAGGATCAGGCACAGAGAGAAGCTCCCTCCACATCATCCATCATGCACTCCCAGGGTCAGGCACAGAGAGAAGCTCCCTCCACATCATCCATCAGAAGGCGACGACAGTGGCGAAGGTGTTATGGGAGAAGTATTTTGTTCATTACGGCCTTCCCAGGCGAATCCATAGTGATCGGGGCGGGACTTTGAGAGCCGGCTTATCCATGAATTACTGACTATGCTTGGGATTGAGAAATCCAGGACTACCCCTTATCACCCAAAGGGAGATCCTCAGCCAGAGAGGTTCAACAGGACCCTGTTGGATATGCTCGGGACACTAGAGATTGGGCAGAAAAATAAGTGGAGTCGTCATATTGGACAATTGGTTCACTGTTACAACTGTACTCGCAATGATGCTACAGGATACTCGCCCTATTATCTGATGTTGGGGCGGGAAGCGAGGTTGCCCATTGATTTGTGTTTTGGGGCTGGTGGGTGAATTACCCGGGAAGCCCTATCTAAAGTATGTGTCCGATATGAGGAGGGAGTTGCAGAGAGCTTACGAGTTGGCTGAGGTGGCGGCTACCAAACAAAATCAGAGGAATAAGAGGAGGTATGATCAAAAGGTGAAGTTTGCTTAGTTATTGCTGGGCGACCGGGTCCTTTTACGGAATTTGGGACTCCCTGGTAAGCACAAGTTGGCGGATCGATGGGCGGCCACCCCTTTGTGGTAGAGAGCCAGATGCCGAATCTACCTGTTTACTGGGTGAAACCTGAGGATGGGAAGGGGCCTGTCAAGGAATCACCTGCTGCTCCTGGGCCAAGTGGTACAAGTGGACAAGGAGCCAGAGTGGGAGTTTGCGCCTAGTGCAAGGATTCTGCGAGGGCGCGGAGCGAGGGAAGAGGCTGCTGCTGAAGAGCCGCGTCGGGGCCTTAACCCAGGAATGGATACCGATTCAGAAGATGACAACTCAGATGAGTGGCCCCTGTTTCCATTCGCTGGCGCTCCAGTACCAGAAGAGGAGGCTCCTGGCCCTTCCCATACTGAGTTGGGCGAGAGGAGGGAAGGTGTTGATGGTCAGATGGAGAGGCAGCCAGCATTGGGGGGGGAGAGAGGGTGGAATCCGAACGCGAGCCAGAGGGTTCTCAGGTGAGGGGGGGATCCCCGTGAGGGAGGGGGTGAGGGTCTGACAGGTAGACCTGGAGTGTCTGAGGCAGAGGGTTCGTAGGTGAAGAGGGAGCCCAGTGAGGGGGAGGATGAGGGTCCGACAGGAGTGTCCCCCGCGGCGTCTGAGCCAGAAAGGTCAACAGAAGGGGTACGGAGATCTCAGAGAAGTAGGCGCCCCCCCCCGGAGCAGTTGACATAAGTGGTATCAGGAGAACTGAGTGTGATTTCTACTGCTCTGCGTAGTTATGTCGTTGCTTTCTGCACCTGGGTTGGGTTTTGTGTGTTGCAAGAAGCCTTGGGGAACTCTGGTAATGTCATGAGGGCATGACATTTGCTGGTGGGGAGAGAATGTACAATGTATTGTGTATGTTAATCACAATGGCTTCTTTGTTTTGTTAAGAGTAGGAATGCTTCTTTGTAATGTAAGTGTTTCTCTTGCAGTTGTTTAGCTTTAGACTTGCTGATATAGGGATTGTATTCATTTGTTGACCAATGGGGAATGTTATTTTGTCTCGTGGGGCTGGGAGCTTGGGGGTTTCGCGGTCTTTTCAGGGGAGGCGGGAAGGAGACGCCGAGGAAGGTGGACGTGCGCTGCACTGCTCGGTTGACCACCGGGGGTGGTCCCAGGTGCAAGGACGTGGAGGTCGGAGGAAAGTGACGAGGGGTCGAATGGTTCGATGGTTGAGCTCCAACGATGTGCACTAAACTGACTGAACTTTGATAAGTTGGCGGCTTTTACTTTATTTTCCTTTCCTTCATATATATTGTATTGCATAGTACTCTTAGTTTTAGTAAAATCTTAAAGTGTATTCCATAACGGTACCTGGTGTGAGTTTGATAAGGTGTGTGTGCGCACGGCATAAACTTGATTCCCACAGCACCTGCGTGTACGGGAGGTGGGTTGGAGAGTGGCTGGATCTCCTTTTCCCCTAGACACATACCAGCCTGTTGGGCAAGTGTTACATTCCTATCTCATCGAGTTGTACAGCCCAGAAACAGTCCCTTCAGGCCACCATCTCCAGGCTGACTATCTGCCTATCCACACCAATCCCATTTTCTGCATTGGGACTGTATCCTTCTGTCTTAGTGTCCCTAATGTAGAGAATGTATCTGGTTCCACCAGCACCTCTGGTAGTGAGTTCCTGTCATCAACACCCTGTGTGTAGATAAAATAACTTCAAATTCCATTTACAACCTACTCCTTCCACCTTAAACGATGTCCTCTTGTTTCTGGTACTCTTTCCATGGGGTAAAGAGCCTGCTTGCTACTCTATCCCTCTTATCATCTGATATGTCTTTGTTTCATTTCTCCTCAGCCTCTGCTGCTCAAGAGGGAAAAAATCCAAATCTCTCTAACCATTCTGTGTAACTGAAGTCAGCCAAATCCAGGAAACAGCCTAATGCATTTTGCACTCTCTCTAGGATAGCCATATCTTCCATATAAGAGCAGTGACCAGAACTGAACACAGTGCTCCAAGTGTGGCCTAAACCAAACTTTGTAAAGTTTTAACAGTGCAATTTTTATATTGATGGCCCCAAACTATGAAGACCAGGCATGCCATACACCTACACTATTCTATCAACCTGTGTTCCCAGTTTCTGGGAACTATGGATCTGAATCCCCTAGGTCACTCTGTTCTACATCATTCCCTACAAGTAGCTCCTTTGTCACGTCCTACCTAGGTGTGTTACAGCTGACCTGTAGCGATGCCTCACCCAGACAATGATCCACCAGAGGTGAGTTAATATCAGAGCTGGAGCCTTTGTCCCTGATATCCCTTCTCTTCTCACAACCCAGTCCTCTCTCCTGGAGATCTCCAACTGGCTCAGAACCCTTGCCATGGGAGATGTGCATCCTCAAAAAAGGGGCAACAACCTTTTGTTCCACATCTACATGAAATATAGACTCAGCAAGGCCACAAGCATTACTCCGCTGTTATGTGTCATTGTTCATCCCTGGAGTGGTGCGGTTCTAGATTAGCAGGTCAACCTAGATCTCCTGGCCAGTCTGTAGTAATTTGGTTCTAGGTCCCCTGGCCAGACTGGGGCAGTGTAATTCCAGTTCTCCTGTCCAGTTTGGACTGCCATGGATCTAGAACTCCTGGCTAGCATGGGTTTGTATGGCACCAGATCCCCGGCTAACTTGGGGTGGTGTGACTCTAGAACTCCTGGCTAGCATGGGGTTGAATGGCTCTAGATCACCTGGCCTGCATGGGTTAATGGAGTTCTAGGCATGCTACCCTGTCTGGTCTGGCACAATGTAGATCTCCTGGCTAACCTGGGGTTATGTGGTTCTACATCCCCGGCCAGATAGAGGTTACCTGGCTAGCCCTGGGCAGCAAGATACTCGATCTGGCTAGCTTGTGGTTGTGTGGTTCAAGATCACCTGCTCAGCATGTGTTGGTGTACTTCTAGATCCCCTGGCCAGTCTGCGATTGTGTGGTCCTTAAACACCTGCTTTTCACGGGTGGTGTTTCTGTATCCCCTGGTGAGCCCACCATCTCCGATGTGCTGGAGCCCTCTTTCATCTTGGTGCTGGCTTCATCTGGAGTGGTTGCTGGTTTCTGTTACCATCCAAACTAACTATATAAGGAACGGCTACTGGAAGTCTGTTAGTCCCATGACCATCGAGGCCAGTGTAACAGTAGTGACCATGCTGCTTTCCTAGCCTCGGAAATGGATGGGAAGCTATTTTGGTTTGACTTGGCCAGGAGATCTAGAACCATGTCATTCCGGGCTGGCCAAGTGATCTAGACCACACCACTCAGACCGGCCTGGAGAGATGGAACAACACCTCCCTAGGGTGGCCAAGAAATCTGGAACCATACCATGCTGGCCAGGAGAGATCTAGCACCAGACCACACTGGGCTGGGCAGTTGATCTAGAACCACACCACCATGGCCAGGGTAAGAGATACGGTTAACAACATGTGGACGTGGAACATAGGAGTGTAATTTGAGGAGAGTTCAGGTTACACCAACTCCTCTCACCTGGCCTGTGGGCTCCAATACAGAGGGTGCTGGTTTGGCCACAGTGCCCCTCCTCCGGTGTGGACCGTGGCTCTGTGCCATCCATACCCTTTGTGTCTCAGTGTCCCTTGTCAGGGAGCACATAGTGTCCTCTGGTTTGTTCCAGCCTCCTAGACAGGAACACACGTGCAGCCTGGCCACAGGAATTATTTTACTTCGACACAACTCCCTGACTTGGGTCAGGGGCATACAGGTGATGCAGCTCTCTTTATGATAATCTATCTGCTCTACCCCAACAGATGGAGAAGTTGATCTCGGATTTTATCCAGAGCAGTGAACAGAGGAGTAAGAAATTTGACCCAATGAACAAGCTGGAGAGAAGCATCTTGTAAGTGCGGCCCTGGCGCACAGGGGTGCCTGGGTCAAGGGCGTGTTCCCTACACCTGCTCCGTAGGGTAACTGCTAATCCACTGCCTCACCCTCTACACCTTTACTCATGCTAAATCCACCCCAATCCAGATTTAATCTCCTCCCACATTAGATCGTGTTTCACCAGCTTTATTGAGTTGCCTTTCTGTACAGAGGACGCAGTTAAACACTGTCAATTATTTGATAATGCACCCTTAACACTCCCCCCTTCCCCCTCTTCCTCTATTGTTCCCCTCAACTCCCGCTCCAAGTTAGTCCCATCTTCATTGTCTCTCCTTTGCCCTCTCCCTCAGCTCCACCTTTCCCCACCCTTCAGCCTCCACCTTCCTCCCTCTCTCTCCCCTCCCTCAGCCCCCTTTTTTCTCTCCTTGCTTGTTCTCTCTTTCTAACTTTCCCTACTCAATAGGTGCCATTCACTGTGATCATGGCTGATCACCCACTATGTACCTGCCTTCTCCCCATATCCCTTGACTCTGCTATCTTTAAGAGGTCTATCTAACTCTTTCTTGAAAGAATGTCTCCTTCACCTTTGCCCTCTCCTTCACATTCCCTTCCCTCAACCCCACCTTCTCCTCCTTCCCTCACCCCCACCTTTCCCTCTCCACCTCCCTCAGCTCCACCCTCCGTCCTCTCTCTTGCTCTCTGTGTCTCCCTCACACCCTGGGTCTCCCTTGCTGTCCCTCTCCCTCAGATCCCCCCTTCCTCCTGTGCCCTTCTCTCACTGTGTCCTGGTTTTACCTCGTACCTCTGCCGCCCCCCTCACTCTGCCGCTTTCGGGTCTGAGCTACCCGTCACTCACCGTGTCTCTGCTTCCCTGTGCCCAGGCATGATGTGGTCGAGGTGGCTGGGCTGACCTCGTTCTCATTCGGAGAGGACGACGACAATAGATATGTGATGATCTTCAAGAAGGTGAGAGTCTGGGGTGGCTGGGGGAGAATGGGAGTGGGGGAGCGCACTGTCAGGGCTGGGACAGTCTGGATGCAGAGGGTGCAATTGGCTTGATGGCTGTGGGTGATCCCTCGCTTTCCATATTTATTCGCTAATCCTGACAAGTGTGAGATGAGGCATTCTGGGAAGTCAGATAGTGGTATGACATAGGTGGTAAGTTGTGTTGGATCCTGATATTTTTGTGATAAAGATGTTTGAAAGTCAAGAATCAGGGTTAAAATGTGTTGCTTACGACTGTTTTATTAAGCTTTCACCTCCATGACTATGTGGGATGGGTGTCCTTCCTCATTCCAAAGACGTACCGGTTGGTGGGTTAGTTGGTCATTGTGAATTGCCCTGTAATTAGGCCAGGCTAAATCAGGAGATTGCTGGGTGGGCAAGGGCCTAGTCTAAACTGTTTGTCAATCAATAAACCTGAAATTCTTACTCTTCACAGATATCCTTGAAACAGAAAAAACCCCTAAGAATGAATGACAGAAACATTAGAACCCCAAAGCCCCCCCACTCCTTCACACAAGAGGCAGCAAAATTATCAACCCTTCCCCCCTCCCCCCCCACACACTCACAACAACAAAGCAGAGAGAGAACAGAAGTGCCACAGTAATGGTCATCTTGTACGTAAACTAAAAAAAGATAAACAAATTCCCGTGACTGGTAACAATAACCAATGAAATAGCCAGATTCAAGTGGCATCAAACCTGCTACAGAAAAACTGAGAAGCTTCTAGAAATTTAGCCGTGTTTCAATTACTGCAAGAATCACTGAACAATTATACATTTATAGGTTTTAATATAAACATACAAGCAAGCCTAGGAAAGATAAACAACAAGAAAAATACATGAAAGGTAACAATTCCACAGCCTAACAAATGTTGAGGAGTGTGAATGAACAGAGGGACCTTGGGAGGACGTAGGAAGGTCAGATTGGGGTGGGTGTGAAGAAGAGAGGAGACCCTTTGCCTTTAGTGGTCAGTGTAAGAGATGGGGTGTGATGTTGCAACTTCTAGTGTGTACAATTCTGTTCAGGGAGGATGTGGTTGCGTGGGAGAGGGTGCAGAGGAGATTGACCACAATGCTACCCTGGGGGACTGAATTTCTGTAGAGAGATTGGAGAGGCTGGGCTTGTTATCTCAGAACAAAGCAGGCTGAAGGGTGACGTGGTACAGGTATATAGAGTTGTAGATAGCGCAAGGAGTCAGAACCTTTTTCCCAGGGTAGGGGTATGAAAATACAAGATGGTTGGTGGGGGCTGTAGATTTATAAGAAATGTGATGTGTGTTTTTATACAGTGATTGATATTAGGAGCTGGTGGAATCGGATACAGTTACTAAGAGAAATTTAGACAGACATTTCAACAGGTTAATTGCAAAAGGATGCGGTCCTAATCCAGACAACTGGGACTGTACCCCTGCTGAAAGATTGTCTGTGTGGACATAGTGGGCTGAAGAGGCTGCCTCTGTGCTTTACAAATCTGACTCTTTACCTCTTTCTAGGAATTTGCTCCTTCAGATGAGGAGCTGGAGGCATACCGGAGTGGAGAGGAGTGGGACCCTCAGAGAGCCGAGGAGAGAAAGCGTAGCAAGGTAATGAAAGTCAGGAACACTCCTTCCCCCAATCTGACCCCACCCGCCTCCCGTCCCACTTTCTCACCCCTCATTGCCCACCAGCCCTGTCAATCCACCCAACCCCCCCCTACCTCCACCCTGCATGTCACTCCTCACTGCATTTCACATCTCACCCAACCCCCCCCTACCTCCACCCTGCATGTCACTCCTCACTGCATTTCACATCTCACCCAACCCACCCCTACCTCCACCCTGCATGTCACTCCTCACTGCATTTCACATCTCACCCAACCCCCCCCTACCTCCACCCTGCATGTCACTCCTCACTGCATTTCACATCTCACCCAACCCACCCCTACCTCCACCCTGCATGTCACTCCTCACTGCATTTCACATCTCACCCAACCCCCCCCTACCTCCACCCTGCATGTCACTCCTCACTGCATTTCACATCTCACCCAACCCACCCCTACCTCCACCCTGCATGTCACTCCTCACTGCATTTCACATCTCACCCAACCCACCCCTACCTCCACCCTGCATGTCACTCCTCACTGCATTTCACATCTCACCCAACCCCCCCCTACCTCCACCCTGCATGTCACTCCTCACTGCATTTCACATCTCACCCAACCCACCCCTACCTCCACCCTGCATGTCACTCCTCACTGCATTTCACATCTCACCCAACCCACCCCTACCTCCACCCTGCATGTCACTCCTCACTGCATTTCACATCTCACCCAACCCACCCCTACCTCCACCCTGCATGTCACTCCTCACTGCATTTCACATCTCACCCAACCCACCCCTACCTCCACCCTGCATGTCACTCCTCACTGCATTTCACATCTCACCCAACCCACCCCTACCTCCACCCTGCATGTCACTCCTCACTGCATTTCACATCTCACCCAACCCACCCCTACCTCCACCCTGCATGTCACTCCTCACTGCATTTCACATCTCACCCAACCCACCCCTACCTCCACCCTGCATGTCACTCCTCACTGCATTTCACATCTCACCCAACCCACCCCTACCTCCACCCTGCATGTCACTCCTCACTGCATTTCACATCTCACCCAACCCCCCTCACTCCTCCCATTCTGTTACTGCCCCCATCCACCTCCATACAACAACTCTGTCCCACACTGCCTCTTACATCCTACTGCCTATACACCCCCACACTGCCTCTCCAATACCCTCCCTACTCCCACTGCTCTCACCCCCACACTCCCGATGGTTCTCAGATGGAGCATCTCCACAGGTCAGTTAATGCCATCCCTGCGACCTGCTGCCCTTATTAGCTGAGGGGTTCAGCTGAAATCAACAATGCAGGCAGCTTTCAATGCCCTTTCCTGTGGGCTCCTCTTACTTTCTCTCCAGTCCCTGTCCTAAACCCCCTCCTACAAATGGGGCTTTCCATCCCTAGCCTACCCCCTGTCTTAAACCCTTCCTATCCATGGTCTTGTCATCCCCTCTCACCCCTCTCTCCTACCCAAGGGTCTTGCCTTCCTGACAACCCCTCCCCGCCTATTAAAGTGTCCTGTTCCTCCCCCCCCACCACCTCTGCAGGCAGCCTGTCCTCCCCGCACTCCCCTGTGTCATACAGATAGGAACTATTTCTATTGCTGTGAGTGAGCAACTTCCACTGATGAGAGGGTGTGAGTGAGGGGAGGTGTTGAGGACCTGTTCCCAGCCCCTGATGAGAGGGTGTGAGTGAGGGGAGGCACTGGGGGCTTGTTCCCAGCCCCTGATGAGAGGGTGTGAGTGAGGGGAGGCACTGGGGGCTTGTTCCCATCCCCTGATGAGAGGGTGTGAATGAGCGGAGGCATTGGGGACTTGTTCCCAACCCCTGATGAGAGGGTGTGAGTGAGCGGAGGCATTGGGGACTTGTTCCCAGCCCCTGATGAGAGGGTGTGAGTGAGCGGAGGCATTGGGGACTTGTTCCCAGCCCCTGATGAGAGGGTGTGAGTGAGCGGAGGCATTGGAGACTTGTTACCAGCCCCTGATGAGAGGGTGTGAGTGAGGGGAGGCATTGTGGAATGGCATTGGAGGTTTATTCCCAGCCTGTGATTGTGGAATGGCATTGGAGATTTATTCCCAGCCTGTGATTGTGGAATGGCATTGAAGGTTTATTCCCAGCCCCTGATGAGAGGGTGTGAGTGAGGGGAGGTGTTGGGGACCTGTTCCCAGCCTGTGATGAGAGGGTGTGAGTGAGGGGAGGTGTTGGGGACCTGTTCCCAGCCTGTGATTGTGGAATGGCTTTGGAGGTTTATTCCCAGCCCCTGATGAGAGGGTGTGAGTGAGGGGTGGCATTGGAGGTTTATTCCCAGCCTGATTGTGGAATGGCATTGGAGGTTTATTCCCAGCCCCTGATGAGAGGGTGTGAGTGAGGGGTGGCATTGGAGGTTTATTCCCAGCCTGTGATTGTGGAATGGCATTGGAGGTTTATTCCCAGCCTGTGATTGTGGAATGGCATTGGAGGTTTATTCCCAGCCCCTGATGAGAGGGTGTGAGTGAGGGGTGGCATTGGAGGTTTATTCCCAGCCTGATTGTGGAATGGCATTGGAGGTTTATTCCCAGCCCCTGATGAGAGGGTGTGAGTGAGGGGTGGCATTGGAGGTTTATTCCCAGCCTGTGATTGTGGAATGGCATTGGAGGTTTATTCCCAGCCTGTGATTGTGGAATGGCATTGGAGGTTTATTCCCAGCCCCTGATGAGAGGGTGTGAGTGAGGGGTGGCATTGGAGGTTTATTCCCAGCCTGTGATTGTGGAATGGCATTGGAGGTTTATTCCCAGCCTGTGATGAGAGGGTGTGAGCCAGGTGTGGAGCTTTTTCCCAGCCCACGATGACACAGTTTTCCCTACCGCAGGAGTTGGCGCAGAAGGAGGCGGAGCAGTCTGCAGAGCATGGACCCTCGCAGGAATCCTCTCCCCACTCCAACTACAAACAGAAATACAGCCATTTGATCGGCACCGTGGCTGCCAAAGAGGGAGCGCACACCTTGCAGGCAAACAAGGCCTATGGCTGTGGTATGTGAGGGGGTCCACAGACTGTCGCGGGATTCACGTTGGTGCAGGGAACCCAATAGTGATGCACATATTGGAGGCTTCCTTCCAGTCAGAGTGGAGCCTGTGTCTCACAACTTCGGAGACCTGGGTCAGTCTTGACTTTGGTGATGTCTGTCTCCCGTTTGCACCTTCTCCAGTGTGGGTTTTCCTCTTTCCTCCCAGGTCCCAAAGTAATGCAGGGCAGGGCGGTTCATTGGCCACTGAAAATGACCTCCGAGGTGTGGGTGAGGGGTAGAATCTGGGGCAGTTGCTGTGAGAGAGGGGAGATGGGTGTAGGGCTGATGTAAATGGGTTGGCCAAAGGGCACGTTTCTGTGCTGTGATTATCTCAGGCCCGTTCCACGGCGTCTTCCTGCCATCAGCTCTGGCCTCTCTGTTTGGTGACCATGACTTCTCTGTAGTTCCCTCCCCCAAGCCTCAGCTCCTCTGAGCAGAGTTACTGGGTTTAATTTCCCCAGAACAGAAGCAGGGGATGTCTCTGAAGAAGGTGATATGCTGTGTTTAGCCCAGAACCTACTCCTGTCTCAGTTGATCCGCCTGCGTGACCTCACTGGGTCCAGTCACTCCCTCGTGCCCAGCGTGCAGAATATGTTGCTTCATCAGACCTGGTGAAGGGTCTCCGCTGATGCTGCCTGACTGCAGGGTCTCTCCCACATCTTGTGTGAATTGGACTGGATTTCCAGCATCAGCAGAATTTCTTGTGTTTGTTTATTGTTCCACCATGTCAGTGAAGCATTCACCATGCTGATACTGCATTCACCCTGTGCTGCAGTAGAGGGTGCTCGCTGCCAAATGACCTTGGGACATGATGAGAAAAGGAAATGAGCTCAGGCAGTGCCAGTGCTTCTTAATCTCCTTACATCTCCACCCTGCTAATCCAGCCCACTGCTCTGCTAGACTACCTTTCCACCCTCTGGCCCAGCCCTCTTCCCCATTACAGACGTCCAACAAGATCATTTCAGTCTTCTAGCTGCAACTGTGAATGGTGCAGCTTATTACAGTACAGGTTACCCACTTTCCATTGGTGCCCGGCTTCCTGCTCCCCCCCATAGTGAACCTCTTTCCTGTTACCGTGGCAACTTCCCAATCAATCCGCTCCACAAAGCTTCCAGAGAACCTACCCACACGGGCATAAGCTGCAGGGGTCTTTTCACATTATATCCTAACAATATGGATGACAGGATTGATCGCTTTTTGGGCAAGTTAGTGGAAAACATGAACATAAGTGGAGGGGCAGGTAGTGTTAAGGAAGCAGGGAGTCTTAAGAAGGACTTGACAGATTAGCCGAATGGGCAAAGAAGTGGCAGATGAATACAATATAGGAAAGTGTTTGATCTTGCACTTTGGTAGATGGAATAAAATCATACTTATTTTCTGTTTGGGGAGAAATTTCAGAAATCAGGAGTGCTAAGCGACTTGGGTGTCCTGGTGCAGGATTCCTTAAAGGTAAATGTGCAGGTTGAGATGTCAGTAATGAAGGCAATGAGGACTGTAATGCTGAGGCTTTATAAGAAATTGGTCATACCACGTTCAAGTATTTTGAGCAGTTTTGCATCTTTCATTCAAGAGAGGATGTGCTGGTATTGGAGAGGGTCCAAAGTCAAGTCAAGTTGATTGTCATTTTGACCATGAACTGCTGGTACAGTACATAGTAAAAACAAAACAACGTTCCTCCAGGACCCTGGTGCTTCATGAAACAACACAATACTACCCTAGACTATGTGAGAGTGCAAGACTACACTAGACTATGTAAAACAACATAAAAACTGCACTAGACTACAGACCTGCATAGGACTACATAAAGTGCACGAAACAGTGCAGGGCCGTACAATAATTAATAAACAAGACAGTAGGCACAGTAGAGGACAAATTACAATATAATAAATGATGTAGATGTCAGTCTAGACTCTGAGTATTGAAGAGTCAGATAGCTTGGGGGAAGAAATTATTGCACAGTCTGGTCGTGAGAGCTTGAATGCTTCGGTACCTTTTGCCAGATGGCAGGAGGGAGAAGAGTTTGTGTGAGGGGTGCGTGGGGTCCTTCACAATACCGTTAGCTTTGTGGGTGCAGCATGTAGTGTAAGTGACTGTAATGGCGGGAAGAGAGACTCCAATGATTTTCTCAGCTGACCTCACTATCCACTGCAGGGTCTTGCAATCTGAGACGGTGCAATTCCCGAACCAGGCAGTGATGCCTGCTCAGGATGCTCTCAACACATCCTCTGTAGAATGTGGTGAGGATGGGGAGTGGGAGATGGACTTTTCTCAGCCTTCGCAGAAAGTAGAGATGCTGCTGGGCTTTCTTGGCTATGTAGCTGGTGTTGAGGGACCAGGTGAGATTCTCCACCAGGTGAACACCAAGAAATTTGGTGCTCTTAACGATCTCAACGGAGGAGCCGTTGATGTTCAGCGGGGAGTGGTCACTCCGTGCTCTCCTGAAGTCAACAACCATCTCTTTTGATTTGTTCACATTAAGAGACAGGTTGTTGGCTCTGCACCAGACTGTTAGCCGCTGCACCTCCTTTCTGTAAGCTGACTCGTCATTCTTGCTGATGAGACCCGCCACGGTTGTGTCATCGGTGATCTTGATGATGTGGTTTGAGCTGTGTATTGCAGCACAGTCGTGGGTCAGCAGAGTGAACAGCAGTGGACTGAGCACACAGCCCTGGAGATGCTGCTCCCGATTCGGATTGACTGAGGTCTCCCAGTCAGGAAGTCTAGGATCCAGTTGCAGAGGGAGGTGTTCAGGCCCAGCAGTTTCAACTTTCCAATCAGGTGCTGAGGAATGATTATGTTGAATGCTGAACAGCATTCATGAAAATGATTCCAGGAATGAAAAGGTTAACATTTGAAGAGCATTTGTTAGCTCTAGGTCTGTACGCACTAGAATTTAGTAGAATGTGGGGGGGAATCTCATTGAAACCATTCGAATATTAAAAGCCCTAGATAGAGTGGACTTTGAGAGGATGTTTCCTATAGTTGGGGAGTCTAGGACCAGAGGGCACAGCCTCCAAATACAAGGACATCCTTTTAGAATGTGGAGGAATCTTTTTAGCCTAAGGATTGTGTATCTGTGGAATTCATTGCTACAGACAGTTGTAGAGGCCAAGTCACTGGGTATATTTAAAGTGGAGGTTGATTGATTCTTGATTAATAAGGGCGTCAAAAGTTACAGGGAGAGGACAGAGAATGAGGTTGAGAATGAAAATAAACATAATGGAATGGTGGAGCAACCATGATAGGTCAAATGGCCTAATTCTGGTCCTATATCTTATGATAAAAGCTGTTGGTACTGTCTCACCTTTGCTCTTCTCCCTCCTCAGTACCAACAGCCAACAAGCGAGACACGCGATCCATTGAAGAGGCGATGAACGAAATCAGGGCGAAGAAGAAGATGAAGGTGTTGGATGAAGGAATGGGCGTATCAGGGGGCCCGTGACGCCTTGTGCCCTCCTCCCCTTCTGTGCTGAGTGACCCTCCTGGCAAGGTCTGAGGCCTTGTTCAGGCCAGGCCCTGCCCCTGTTGTTAGAAGCATGCTTTCGACTGGGGGGGGTGGGGGGGGGAAGAGGTGTGGTTGGTTTGTGGGGATGTAGGCTTCCTGTGGAGCATGGGTGGGTGGCTGAACTCGAATTGAGGGGGTGGGAATGGAGGGTTTAAGGCAGTGGTTCTGTGGGAGATGGTGAGAAATTGGATTGATTGGGTGGGGAGGGGCGTTAGATATTGTTGGGGGGAACGGGGCTCTGGCACAGTTCAATGAATGTGTGTGGTCCGCAGGAACACGTGCGGGTGTGTCCTGCTTTGCCCGTCATGCTGAGGGGACATGGACTGCCCCTCAGTCTGTGCAGGGCTGCGGGTGACATTTCTTTTCTGGCAGACTGCTGCCCCTCCGGGCCCCTGGCTCCCTGCGCCCAGAGCTACTGGTTGCACACCGTCCTGGCCCTGTGCGCAGTGTCAGCATGACTCCAGCCCCAAGGCTGCGGCCCATACCAACTCTGGTTGGAAGAGCTCATGTCCATGGTGATGGCTGTGATCACGGGTGACTTTCTAGCAAAGGCTTCCTGGGCAGGCCTCATTCCCCTTCCCCTCCCCACACACCGTGCTCCCTCATACCCCCATCTCCTTGCTCCACACCTCACTCAAACTCCCCCTCCCTCATCCTCTTACCGTGAGGGTTGCTCATTCCCTTGCCTTACTCTCAACCACTGCCACTCTCCCTCACCCCTACAAACACCCCCACTTTCCGTCATCCATTCTATCTGCCCTTCACCTCCAGTCTCCCTCATCCCCTCTGCCTGCCCCCACATGCCCCACTTTCCGTCATCCATTCTATCTGCCCTTCACCTCCAGTCTCCCTCATCCCCTCTGCCTGCCCCCACATGCTGTCCATTACTCTACCCTTTCTACCCCTCCTGTAGCTCAGGTAATGTTCTCTCCACTGGGCTGTAACTCCCACCTTTTAAATTGTTTTATCTGCAGTGTCTGAATGTAAATTATATTCTGGTGAGATGCTGGATAAAGTTCATGCTGAAATTGTTATCCCATGGCAAATAAACACGCAGTTGTACATTTCTGTCAGCTTACGTGTGATCTGTTACCACTGGAAACTGACTGTGGCTAATACTCACTGCTCATCTCTCGTTCAGCCAAGGTGGGTGGGTGGGCTTCACAAGGTCCCAAGTCTAGTTGAGTTAATTGCCTCATGCACAAATACAGTGAGGTACAGGTAGAATGAAATCATACTTGCAGAGGCTTTGTAGGTACAAAGTTACAGGCAGCGCATGAAGTTACATAAACCCTATACCATACACTGGGGGTGAGGATAGACCACAACTGCAAGACCCTAGCGCAGAGAAAAAGACAGTATGTATGGTCAGTCCGTGGGTGGCATGGTAGCATAGTGGTTCATACAATCACTCTATCCTTGGACTGCATTTGTCGTTGCCTCACTGTGTGTTTTGATGTATGTTACAAATAAAGCAAACCCGTCTGTCTCTCTACGGTGGTTTAAGAGGTGCTTTAGCGTTGTTACTGAGGTGGAGCTGGAGTTGTGCAGGTCATTCCAGGAACATAAAGTATATGGGCAAATTAGGCCATTTGGCCCATCAAGTCTGCTCTGCCATTTCATCTTGGCTCATCCATTTCCCTCTCAGCCCTTATACCTACATGCCATGACTGACCATGGACCGGACAACCTGTCTTAAATTGATTCTAACATATAGAATAAGGCCTGTTCCAGCATTCATCAGCAGGCCATCCTTAGCCCTGGGTAGCTTGGTGCCATCTGGAGGAATTCATGCAGTGGCCAACTGATTTCCAATTCCAGTGCAGTGTTTCCTGTCAGTAACCCACACTTTGCAATCTATGACCAGTTACATTCTTATCAACCCTGCTGGTGATTCTTTTACTGTCTAGACACCATTTTCACAGCCGTTCTGGTCATCTTTCTGGTAGTGAAAATGCTTGTCCCCTCATATCGGTCATTTCAGCACTGTGGTGGGGCTGGCTGACCACTGACCTTTGGGAGGGGTGGGCAGCAATGACCATATCACCCTGCAACTGCAAATTCCTACTGGCTCCTCAGCCACCTGATGTGGTGAGACTAACTTACCAGCAACACACAACTGCTGAGACTCAGTCAGTGAAGACAGCTCTCTGGAAGCTCAAGGCTAGGCTGAGCTGAAGCATTGCCGTCTCCAGCAGTTTGTACAACAACCCCACCAAAACAGGCTCAGCTTTGTGTTTGATCACTGGTTTTGGCTGTCAAGCTTGCAGCAGCTCTGGTGACCAGCACCCACCCGAGGGAGCCCTGGCTGGTCCCCTGCTCCTTTCAGCTTCTGGGTTCTTAAGCATCTAACTGCTGGGCAGCCACCCAATCTCCTCACCCCCAGAACAGGTATTGCCCCCAACACAAGGAGACAGTGCAAGGGTCACTATTTACAGTATACAGCTGAGTGAGGGTCAGTTTCCCCGCAGTGTAGGAGGGTTGACCGTTTGCACAATTTACAACACAAGGACAGAGCAAGCGTTACTGTTTATTTATGGTGTACAACGCACAACAGTGCAAGGATCATTGTTTGTTCAGTGTACGACGCTAGACAGAGGAAGCATCAATATTTATCCACGGTGTACGGCACACACCCGTGCAGAGGTCATCATTGCATATTAACTGATGGGTTGGAAGAAGAGGAAAGGGAAATACAGTAATTCATAATTCTGACAGTGGCCGACATGTCGGGTCTCCGTGAGCGTTAGCTGCCTTGTTGCTCCCGTCTCCCTCAATATCTGTCACACTCACTACTTTCCCAAGGGCCGTCGGAAGTTACGTCCTGCGAACTTTGCTTTGTCTCCCAGTTCTTCTTCAATCCTGCAGGAAGCATGGGAAGAGTTAGTTAACAGAACAGGCCCTTCAGCCCAAGTTGTGCTGGCCCAGCTAAAGCACAACTCCCTCCATCCTTACATTCGCGTACCTATCCAAACATCTCTTAAAAGCCTCTATTTGTCTCTTCCACCAAACCAGGCAGCATATTCCAGGCAATCATCACTAGAAAAAAAACTTACCCTTCACATCCCCTTTGAACCTGCCCCTCTCACCTTCAACCTGCCCCTCTCACCTTCAACCTGCCCCTCTCACCTTCAACCTGCCCCTCTCACCTTCAACACATGCCCTCTGGTATTAAGACATTTCTCAGATAAAGCTTTACAAGATTGAGAGACACAGAGTAAATGCCCTATCAGGTCGACCCTCAGCCTCCGCCACTGCACAACAATCCATGTTTATTCAGCCTCCCATGATAGCACACACTCTCTTATCTAGGCAGCATCCTGGTGAATTTATTCTGTAGCCTCTCCAAAGCCTCAACTCCCAAGGCTGCCTTCCCCATCCCCAGGTAAGCAGGGACATGGACCCAGGTACAACAATATCAAACGTTTACAGGTATATGGCCAAAGACAGGGCACGGGCACCAGTGGGTGAATCATGGAGAGCATGGATAGTAGGCCGAAGGCTATGTTGACCCACAATGGTGAGCCAACTGCACAGGCACAGAGGAAACAAACCCTCAACACCTCCCAAAGTTGTACACAAAGAGGTCGGAGGCAGGGTGAGGGTGGGACAATGACAGAACACTGAACCAGCCTGCTCTCCCCCCCCCCCCCCCCACCCCCAATACCCAAAAACCACCCTCTGGACCTGAGTCTCACCTCATCAGCTGGTTGTACTTGGACAGACGCTCAGACCGACAGGGGGCACCAGTCTTGATCTGCAGGAAAGAACAAGTGTCAGAGACCCATCAGAGAGCTCTCCCCCCTCTGATCAGTCAAACAGAGCCGCCCCCGCCCCCCACTATAGAATCTGACTCACCTGGCCGGTGCACAAGCCCACAACCAGGTCAGCGATGAAAGGATCCTCTGTCTCGCCAGAGCGGTGACTCACCATCACACCCCAGCCACTGGACTGGGCCAGTTTGCAGCTGGGAACACAAGAAGCTGGTTAGAATGAGAGAGCGAGCCTGCCTACCTACCCCACTCCAAGCGGGTAGAGCTGGTTCAAACCCACCGCAGACGCGCAGACTCCAGTCAGACGGCATGGAGTGGGGAGAATGGTGAGTGAAATGGGCAATTGTGGTCAGGACAGACTCGATGAGGTGAAAGGCGTGTCCTCACATTCCATAACACCTTGGGACACTGCAGAGCACAAACCAGCCCTTCAGCCCATCTAGTCCGTGCCTGGTCCAATCAACCCACACCTGGACAATAGCCCTCAATACCCATCCCGTTGTGTTCCTATCAAATTTCCTCTTAAATCTTATAATCGAATCTGCATCCACCACCTGTGCTGGCAGCTTGTTCCACACTCTCGACATCCTCTGAGGGAAGAAATTTCCCCTCATGTTCCCCTTAATTTACACTTTTCACCGTTAACCTATGATCTGCAGTGTTAGTCACACCCAACCCGAGTGGAAAAAGCCTCTATCTATACCCCTCAGTTTTGTATACGTTTATCAAAACTCCTAACATTGTCCTACACTCCAGGAAGTAAAGTCCAAAGCTACTCATCCTTTCCCTAATACCCAAGTTCCAGCAACATCTGTGTATGCCGTCAAAGATCAACGTGGAGGCAGGTGAGTGGATCACCGACAGAAGATTGGATAAATGGGGTGTGGCTTCTTAGGTTCTCGGGAAGTCAGCTGCAGGGGAATGTAGTTACAGTAAGTACTGAGAGATGGGCGATATCCTGGGAGCAGTGCCCAAGTGTGGACTGTGCCACATCTCCATCGTTGCCAAGGAGAGAGGAGGGATAGAGTTGGTAACAGGGACACGTGTTTCTATATTTAACCCGTGATCTCTCAGGCAGCGGCAGTAGGGAAAGGTCAGATGTCTCCAGGTCACTACTCCAAATGGCTGTGGCATTTCAAGTTGCGTCTCATAACCCAAGTTACCCTTTCCATTGCTGTCGGTTTCTGTAGCCTTGTGATGGCTTCATTGATAACAGGAGGGAGGCAATTCAGCTCATCAATCTCTGCTAGCTTACTCACGCCTCATTTCCTCTAAAGTACACTGCTCACGGGAGCCCACATAAGATCTCAAAGCAGAATGCGTGCTTGAATTCCCCACCTCCACAACTACCAGACACTCCCTGATGCCCTCAGAACACCTCTCCAACTCCACTCTACCCCTCATGCCCCATCTCCCCAACACTGATCCCAAGTCGCCCCTCCACGTCTCACCACACATTCTCCCTAGCCCCTGCACCTCAACCTTTGATGCTGCTACGCAAAACCATGACCCCCCCCCCGTGCCCTTCCCTGCCCCACTCACGCCTTGATGGACTCTGTAACTGTGCCAATCTGGTTCACTTTCAGCAGGAGGCAGTTACAAGCCTTCTTGTCCACAGCTGTCTGGATGCGCTTGGGGTTTGTGACAGTGAGATCATCCCCAACGATCTGGATGGTCATATCCTTGGTGAATTTGCTCCAGTTCTCCCAGTCGTCCTGGTCAAAGGGATCCTCGATGGACACCACTGAGTGAGGGAGAGAGAGTCAGCGAGCAGAGCCTCATTACCCCTCCTGGTCATTACTGGGAGTGGGGTCTGGAAGAGTCAGGGATCAGAACCCAAAGACCCTCCTCCAGTCACAAAACCCTCACCTCCGACATCTCCGTTACCCCGCAACCCTCACCCCAGTCACAACCCCTTCTGCCCCAATCACCCACCCCCTGCCCAGTCACATACCCCCTTCCCACTTACCTGGGTAGTTACTGACAAAGCTCTTGTACAGGTCTGCCAGCTTGTCGCCTGAGATGTAACGGCTGGGGTCGTCCGGAGACTTGAAGTCCAGGTCGTACTGCCCCTTGCGGAAGAACTCTGATGCTGCCACGTCCATCCCGATGACCACCTTGTCTGTATAGCCGGCCTTCTCGAGGGCAGACTTCAGCAGCTCCAGAGCTAGGGAGAAATCCAGGTGGATTTTAACCCCAGCACCCAGTGGATCCCCCCACTGCCGCCTCCAAAGAAACTCCCCTTAGCCCCAGCATCCCTGTCGAACACTTCTCCCCATCCCTCCTCTGACCCTCAAACACAAGCCACAACCCCAACCCTAATCTGGGGGCTCAAGATGCCATGGACAGTCACAGAGCAAACCCCTGGCACCATTCAGAGACCAAAGTTCAGTGCAGTGCCCAGACTGTTCCCAGAGACCCAGCCGGCAAATTCTCCAAGCGACGCAAAGTTGTCACTGATCTTGTTACCTCTCCACTGCTAAATTGGGCCCTGACATTTGAAAGTGAAGGTCAAAGGCCATACTCGAGGTGCTGATAACAAAGGTCAGCCCACACACCCTTCCCACAGACAAGCAGCAGCTGCCCTGGAGACTTGGTACACTGCCCACCAACAGCTAGTGCCCCTGCTCAGCAACCTGCTCCATCTCAAAAGAGAAGCCGATAGCCAGCAAGCACTGTCATTGCGTCATCAGCTATCAGACGCATTCATTTCCAAAGGGCTGAGTTTTTTTTTAAAAAGCTGAGGCTTTTTAGGGTGGTGGCCAGACCATATTGAGAATATGGAGAGTAATTTTGAGTCCTGTATCTACGGGAGGATATGCCAGTCACGAGAATGAAGGTGGGAATGAAAGGAGCATTGATGAATTTGGGCCCCATACTCGGAGTTAAGGATGGTTGGTGGGATACCATTGCACTTACTGGACATTGAGAAGTCTGGGTAGAGGATGTTTCCTATTGTGGGGGAAATCTAGTGCCAAAGGGCACAGCCTCAGAACTGAGGGACATCCCTTTAGATCTGAAATGAGGACAGAGGACGGTGAACCTCTGGAATTCATTGCCAGAGGTGTCGGAGGTACATTTAAGACAGAAATTGTTAAGGTTCTTGATTGGCAAGGGTTAGGGTTAACGGGGAGAAGGTGGAAGAATGTGGGTAGATGGCAGTTGGCACCCATGCATAATGATCTGCGATCCCGAGAACTGTGATCCGTGGCTAGGAACTGTCCACCCCTGTCGGCAGCCCAGGTTCATATGAGGGTGCTGTGGGCCCCTGGGGAAGGTGCAAGTAGCAGGCCAGGGGAGACAACCCTGGGCAACTTCACTCTGGGCCCCATGGTGGTGGTGGAGGGATTTCTCAGCGGTTTGGGGGAAGAGGGGAGGGAAGGTGAGAACCCCTCATCTTTTGGCCACACTTTACATGTCTAGTGCACCTGAAGCAGAGACTTTGAATGATGAATGCCCTCACCTCTCAACAGAACATCTCTTACCTTCGTTATTCTCCAAGATGTTGGGAGCGAAGCCCCCCTCGTCACCCACGTTGGTGGCATCCTTGCCATACTTGGCCTTGATGACGTTCTTAAGGTTGTGGTAGACCTCAGCCCCGATGCGCATGGCCTCCTTGAAGGTTGCAGCCCCCACTGGCAGGATCATGAACTCCTGCATGGCCAGCTTGTTGCCCGCGTGGGAGCCACCATTGATCACATTGAAAGCCTGCAAGACAAGAGAGTGGGGTGAGGCCAGCTTGTCTGCCGACACAAGGCCAGTGAGAAACTGCCTCCCACCCGCCCCACCCCACCCCAAGCAGCCTGCCTCGCTCCGAGCTGTGACCGAGCCCTCCCCACCAGGATTGGGACGTGCACAGGCTGGGGAGAGGACAGTGAAAAGCACTCACCGGGACTGGGAGAATCACTTCCGCGTTACCAGCGAGGTCGGCAATGTGGCGATATAGAGGCACACCTCTCTCCTTTGCTGCAGCCTTGCAAACAGCCAGGGAGACTCCCAGAATGGCATTGGCACCAAACTTAGCTGTGGAACAAGAGCGACAATTACCACTGAATCTGGCAACACAGCAAGTAAAATAGGGAAGAGGGGTTGGAGCCACTCTTACATTTGTTCTCGGTCCCATCGAGTTTCAGCATGAAGTTATCAATTTTCTCCTGATCCACCACACTCAGATTCTGCAGACAAAGCGGACGGTTAGAACTGACCCACCATGTCCCAGAAGGATTTCACAATGCAGCACGAGCACTGACCCATCTCCTGGACGGAGCGCACTTCAAAAACTTAATAAATCAGGGACACAATGGGCCATTAATTCCTAAGGCAGCCTGCACACACATGCTGGAGGAACTCAGCAGGTCAGGCGGTACAGAAGGAGGGGAATAAACAGTCGACGTTTTGGACCAAGACGGGAAATGAGGGATGAGAATAAGGAGGTTGGGGGAGTGGAAGTAGTACAAGATGGCGGCTGGCAAGTGTGTCCAGGTCTGGTGGCCGGGTGAAGTAAAATGCTGGGAGGTGAAAGGTGGACAAGGCTGAAAGAAATGAGACAGTAGAGCAGAGTGGACCATGGAAGAAAGGGAAGGAGGGAGGTGAGGAGGCAAAAAAAGTGGGAGGGGTGCCAGAATTGGAAATAAAGAGGAGGCGGGGAGGGAGAAGTTAGAGCAATCAATGCTCAGGTTGGAGGCTATCCCGAAGGAACATGAGGTGTTGCTCCTCCAACCCAAGAGTGGCCTCTTCGTGCCTGTAGACTGCTCGGTAGTCCCAGTCCCTCTCCAGCCTCAAATAAGAAGCAGAGGGTTTCAGCAGCAGCCCAATACGAAGCACAGGCCAGGGTGCTGGCATGCCTGCAGTCTTTGCCCTCTGCTTCTGCAGGCATAGGGCCAAGCAGGGTGCAGAGGGGACGATCCCAGGAGCTCTGGGCTGGGATCTCATTGAAACTTACAGGATACTGAAAAGCCTACACTGAGTGGATGTCTCTTTGAGGGTATGGACACAGTGAGGAGGTAGGGACATTACCTGCTTGATGAGCTCAGGGGCCAAAGTGTCATTGATGTTCTGCACGGCCTTCAGGACCCCTGTGGGAACAAGAAAACAGATGATCGATGGTTGTGCGCAAGTCACAGCCAGCACGGTTTTCAGCCTGACACACTGCACAGAAGCTGATCTCCTAGCAACCAGAGCAGAGGCGCCCGACAGATGGCCTCTCTGCTCAGTAAGTGATTGCAACTTAATCTACAGAATAAATGAGACAAGGCTGCAGGAGGGGGTGGGGGAGAGGGCAAGTCACTGACCTGCTGTTCAGTGGAAAGACCACTGTCCTTCTGTTACCATGGGGCTCAGCTGATCCAGTTTCAGGGGAACTGACCCCAGGGGTGGGGGGGGGTGGCATTGTTACTCTGGCCGGGGCAGTGATCCAGATCCCCCACCCCCACCATTGGATCAGCCCCAGCTGCTCAGCTTCACACTCGTTTAATGGGGGATGGGGGGGGGGTGTAGAGGGGAATAATGTTGGCCATTACCCTCGTGTTCCCAATTGTGGGCCAACTGCAAATTCCTTACCTTTGCCCAGGTACCGGGTCTTGTCACCATCTCTTAACTCCAGAGCCTCATAGATGCCTGTGGATGCTCCACTGGGCACCGCAGCACGGAAATGACCTGGGGTGGGGGGGGGGGAGAGAGAAACCAGGGGTCAGAATAGCCATAACAACAGCCAGCTCCAGTCAGTGGCACCACCCCACGCCCAACCGTCCCCCCTCACCGCCGTGGTCCCACCCACCATGTCCTCCTGCTATGGGACCCTTCATCCACCCGCATCCTTTCCGGTCCCCGTGCCCGCGTGGGCAGCTCACCTTTGGCCGTGTACAGATCGACTTCGACCGTGGGGTTTCCCCTGGAGTCCAGGATCTCCCGGGCGTGTATCTTCTGGATAGACATCTTCCGTTCCTGCGACACATCGATCGACCCGTTACCGGAGAAAGGAAGTGCGGACGGTGCACGGTGGGGGTGGGGAGAGAAGAAGAAAGAGGAGAGCGGGGTATTCCCGGCCCCAGAATCTGGGGTGCAGGGTGAGGAACCCGTGGAATCCCGCCACACCATTGGCCCAAACCCTGAGGAGCAGCGTGCCCGACACCGGCGGGCCAGCCGTGTGCCAATGGGCCGAACGGCCCGATTGAGATCTACAAACACGTGGACACAAGCCGGGCGATATGATTGAACTGGAGGGGAGAAAGGGGAGGCTGGATGAGCGATATTGGAAGTGGCAAGGGAAAACGAAGTGGGTGGGGGAATTAATGAGCAGCAGCAGCTCACCCGCGTCCCCCCAGTGCGGTCTCGGAAAACCCTTACGGCCCCTCATCCTATGCATACTCAGACACCTGCAGACTCCGGAACCCACCCTCGTACCCCCAGTCCGTCCACACCCCCCAGACACGAACCTGCCTCGTCGCCGCTCTGCCGCTCGCTGACGCAGCCACTTCCTGCTCTGCCTTTTAAATCCTCCCCACCCCGCCCCTCGCCGCGCCGCGCCGCGCCAGGGACCGTCCACATTTTCCGGGCGCTCTCTCCTCCGCACACGTGTTCCAAATCGCGGCCCGCCTCTCTCTGCTCGCCGGCACGCTGAAACCCAATCCCCGCCACCCCACCCTCCAGCTCGGCTGCACTGACCTAACTTGGCCAAGAGATCGGACTTACGCTGACTCCCCTTCACCATTCCATCCTCGTCTTCTCTATAACCTCCTTCCCTCCTACTCTTCCTCTCTCCTGTAATCTTCCTCCACCCTCCCCACCTCCTTCTTTACCCCACCTTCCTTTCTCACTCACTTCTCCCCTTCCCCCTTCTTTACCCCATCCTCCTTTCTCACCCACTTCTCCCTTCCCCCTTCTTTACCCCACCTTCTTTTCTCACCCACTTCTCCCCTTCCCCCTTCTTTACCCCACCTTCCTTTCTCACTCACTTCTCCCCTTCCCCCTTCTTTACCCCATCCTCCTTTCTCATCTACTTCTCCCCTTCCCCCTTATTTACCCACCCTCCCTCTATAATCATGCCTTCAGTAACCTCAATCCCCTCCTCCTCCGTCACCCTTTCCCGACCTACTCGAGAACGTAACCATCAACCAGCCATCAGCTCCGTCACGCATGCTCTTTCTCCCAGCCTCTTGGCTACAACCCTTGCCTAACCCACGCTCAGAATCTTTGGGACAGAACTCCCATAAATCCGGGTAAGAAATTACAAAGGCCCGCAACTCTGAGAGGAAACTCTTCCTCCAATCTGTATGAGATGGGCCACTGAGACACGAGGAGGCAGACGCCGGAGTCTGGAGCAGCACACAGTCGGCTGCAGAAACTCAGCGGGTCGAGCAGCGTCTGTAGCCCCTCTCTCTAGATTGTACGTCATTTGAAATGGTTTATGGCTGGTTCTAGATATTCCGGGGGATCCCTCTCAGATTACCTCCATTATGTTTGTTTTTGCTATGAAATTCTCTCTCATTATTCTAAATGTGTTGGCTTAGCCTCAACAGCCAAGGTACAGACCGAGGTCTGGCTCCAGACCCTGAGGTCTCCAGCTCTTGGTCATTTTACTAAGCCCCTTTGCCGGTGTAGGATTCCAGCAGCTTCTTGCAATATATGTTGAAATAGCTCACGGTAACCGCCGGAGTTCGACCTACGTACTGTAGTTGGCGGTGACCGGGAACTAGTCTAGCGAATACGCTGGAAAATGTGGACGGTTCCTTTATGCATTCGCCAGCTGCAGTTGTGCAAAGGTCAGGGTTCATGAGCAACCGGTGCAGACATGTAGCCAGGCACGTAAAGCTGCAGCAATGCAGCACTCGTTACAAACGCTCCCTCAACATCCCGGTTTGCCCCCACTCGCCCCCTCTGCCCATACTGCCCCTTGCCCACACACCTTCCCGATGCTCCGCGCGCAAAGGCACCCAAGGAGACTCCAAGGTCATCGGACCTTGGTCCCGGTTTTGCACCGCGTCCTTACGCCCGCAGACTGCGAACTTTTACTGCCCTTGGCTCCAACACTGCGGCTCATTCAACCGGTGTAGTGCCGCCGGGGAGGCAAAATGGACGGTGGGGATCCTTCAGGGGAGTGCGGAGGGCATCGAGGGATTGGAGATGCGAGTCTGATACTGAGGGTGGAGGAGGGAGTGGTTGGGTGGGGGAATGAAGAGGGAGTGGTTTGGGTGGGTGGGGATGTGGTTAGGGTGGGTTGGGGAGGAGGGAGAGGCTTGAGGGTGGGGGTGTAAGGAGAAAGCAGCAGGTGTGGGTGGGGCTCAGATGGGTTTGGGTGTCTCATTCCGAGGCAGTGAATGCCCAAACACACAGGACCTCAGCTGGCTGCAGAGGATAATGGATACGGCCTAGTCCATCATGGCTACTACCCTCTCCACCGCTGACAACATCTATCATGACCTTCCAGGCCATGCCCTCTTCAAGTCTCTCACTGTCATGTTCGGGAACTGTTCAGTTCTTCAACTTGAGGAAAGTCAATGGAGAGACTGCAGCTAGTGGATACAGAAGTGTTTTATTCAACAGAAATGAGCAGCAGGTATCATATGGAGACCTTGGGGGAAGAGGCCTCGTGACCCGATATTGCATCAACGATAACAACAGGACAATTCTATAGTTCCAATATACTTATCAGGCTTCCTTTGAATCACATATTCACCCACACTTCAGACACCCAAAATGAATGTGAATCAGCGTTGTCTGATTTGCAGACAACTCCAGTCCTCGGCTCCAGGAAAACCATTTTAAATTCAATCTACAATCCGCGTTCATTGTTTGCTGGTGAAGTTAGTATTTTCTCTCTACCCTGTCTCGATAATGCACCCTATCAAATGGACAGGCATATCCCTAACCCTACCTCACCCCGGGCCTGTCTTTGGTTACTCAGAGGTGTCCAACCAGGGGTCCATGGGCCCTCTTGTTTAATGGCATAAAAAGGATTGTGAACCCTGCCTAAGATCTTGTTTTGAAGGTTTTTCCCCTCTCTCTTGTACACTGGCTTGTATATTTTATTTATAATTATGTCTCTAGCTGTGATTCAGCAGCAAGTTTTTAATCGTACCTGAATGATTGGAAGGTGTTCTGTAGTCATTAGAATGTTATAGTAAATGAAAATTAAAAACAACTTTGGATACTGGAAACCTAAAATAACTGATGCATGTGACAATAAACTCCACTTGATAACCACACTAAATGGTTGGGTGCTACCTGCAATGTTGCCTGCTTTTTCAGATACCCCTTTTGGAGATCTCTGCTTTAACTCCTCCTGGAAAATAACCTCAGCCTCCCTAATCCCTAACATGACTCCACTTGAGTTCCTCCAGCATTTTGTGTGTATGCTTGGATTTCCAGCATCTGCAGATTTTCTTGTATTTGTCCCCACAGTTACACTTTTCTAGTTGTGGGAATATCTTTGTAAACCTCCTCTGGATGTTCCCTAGTTCAATCATGTCTCTGATGTGACCATCTTAATTCCTGCACAATCTCCCTGCTGTTGTATTCTGTGCCCTAGCTAATAAGCACAAGCTTTGTGTGTGCCTTTCACAACACCTTACTGATGGGTCTTATGCCTGTAAGGATTTGTGCTCACGTTCCGTGGTTCCACAGTTTCTGCAAAACTACAAAAATATAGTGGATAGAGCCCAATCCATCACTGGTAAAGCCCTCCCCATAACTGAACACATCTACAAGTTGTGCAGGAAAGCAGCATCTATCATCGAGCAACCCCATGGGAAAGAGGTGCAGGATCCTCAGGTCCCACACCACTAGGTTCAAGAACAGTTATTACCCCTCAACCATCAAGCTCCTGAACCAGATCTTCACTTTCCCCAACACTGACCTGTTCTCATAACCTATAGACTAACTTTCAAGCACTCTTTTCATTTCATGTTCTGGAAATTTTAATTATTTATTTAGTATTTCTCTTTTTTTATTTGTACAGCTTGTTTTTTGCACATTGGGTGTTTGTCCATATTGTGTGTGATTTTTCATGTATTCTGTTGTGCCTCTTTGTATTTAATGTGAACACCCATAAGAAAATGAATCTCGGGGCAGTATATGGGATCTATATGTACTTTAAGTCTCAGGGCAGTATATGGGATCTAGACATACTTTGATAATAAGGTTACTTTGAACTTTGAATACCTTACTGTCTGCTCCTCACCTCGTCACGCATCTCTGGTTCCTTGTGCAGACTAGGTTACATTTCCCTTTTTGCTGCTCAGTTGACTGACTACCCCTGTACCACCCTCTGACCTGCTTTCAATACCCCATCAGTTATTCACTCATATTTACATCACTGGGGTCTCTCCCTTGGAACATCTCACAGCAGCTCCAGCATGGTCAGAGACCCCTCCCATTCTTCCCACCGTCTCTGACCTCCTGCTTCTTTTACCACAGCAAAAGAAGCAGAATTGCCAGGCCGGGTAACTGCATCTTCACCAGGCTGTTAGACCTCTTAGCTATCCGCTGCCGCCCAGCATGTGTGCACAGCTGGTCTGAATGCCCTGTTGCCATTCACCCCTTCCCAATTCACAGACACACGTCCTGTGCTGTCACTCTTCATCTTCTACTGGGGCTGTTTCACTTATTTACATGACTGCTTTTTGTTATAACAGCCGGTAATATTATACATTCTTACGTTAGCATACACCTCTCCGCTTTATGTCAACCTGTCAACCTCCAGACCATGTCCTACAGGAGTCTCTGCTAGTATTATTTTGTGACTGTATGTGCTGTTTTGCACCTTGGCCCCAGATGAACAATCTTTCGTTTAGCTGTATATGTGTGCGTGGTTGATTGACAATAAACTTGAAGTCCTGGGAACTGAAGCCCAAGGAAGTCATTGGGAACAACAGACCCAGTGAGCCAACTGTGGATCCAAACTGCATGTCTTCCTAGGATCCCAGGCCTCTGGTCTGTTCCCCAGTCTGTTGATTGGAGCCTTGTCAAAAGATTTGCTCAACCCCAACACTCCTTTCTATCACCTCCTCAGGAATTCAATAAATTGGACGCTGAGAACTGTGGGGACTTTCATTCTCTGACTCTCCCTTCTATGAGACTATGAAATGATCCTGTCACTCAAGGGGTTGGTGTGACATTATGGAAACCTGCTAGTCACTACCGTGTATAATGAGAAGTGTGGGCAATCAGAATCTTCTCCCCAGGGCAGAAATTTCTAAAACTCTAAGGTATAGTTTTAAAAGGGGGAGGGGGCATTTGCAAGGCAAGTTTATTTTATGGAGAGTGGTGGGACCTGAAATGAAAATATTTTAAAGTTTGTTCCTTGATTAGAAAAGCATAGAAAATCTACAGCACAATACAGGCCCTTTGGCCCACAATGCTGTGCAGTACATGTACTTACTTTAGAAATTACCCAGGGTTACCCATAGCCCTCTATTTTTCTAAGCTCCATGTACCTATCCAAGAGTCTCTTAAATGACCCTATTGTATCCACCTCCACCACCGTCACCAGCAGCCCATCCCACGCATTTACCACTCTGCAAGAAAAAAACTTCCCCTGACATCTCCTCTGTGCCTACTTCAAAGAACCTTAAAACTGTGCCCTCTCACATTAGCCAGTTCAGCCCTGGGAAAAAGCCTCTGACTATACACATGATGAATGCCTTTCATCATCTTATACACCTCTGTCAGGTCACCTGTCATCCTCCGTTGCTCTGAGGAGAAAAGGCTGAATTCACTCAAACTATTCTCATAAGGCATGCTCCCCAATCCAGGCAACATCCTTGTAAATCTCCTCTGCACTCTCTCTAAAGTATCCACATACCTCCTGTAGTAAAGTGACCAGAATTGAACACAGTACTCCAGGTGGGGTCTGACCAGGGGCCTATATAGTTGTAACATTACCTCTCAGCTCTTAAACTCAATCCCATGTTTAATGAAGGCCAATACACCATATGCCTTTGAGCGTCTTATGGACTCGGATCCCAAGATCCCTCTGATTCTCCACACTGCCAAGTCTTACCATTAATACTATATTCTGCCATCATATTTGACCTACCAAAATGAACACTTAACTGGGTTGAGCTCCATCTGCCATTTCTCAGCCCAGTTTTGCATCCGATCGATGTCCCGCTGTAACCTCTGACAGGCCTCTACACTATCCACAACACCCCCAACCTTTGTGTCAGCAGCAAGTTTACTAACTCATCCCTCCACTTTCTCATCCAGGTCATTTATAAAAATCATAAGGAGAAGGGATCCCTGAATAGATCCCTGAGGTACACCACTGGTCACCAACCTCCATGCAGAATATGACCTGTCTACAACCACTCTTTGCCTTCTGTGGGCAAGCCAGTTCTGGATCCACAAAGCAATGTCCCCTTGTATTCCATGCCTCCTTACTTTCTCAATAAGCCTTGCATGGGGTACCTTGTCAAATGCCTTGCTGAAATCCATATACACTACATCTACTGCTCTACCTACATCAATGTGTTTAGTCACATCCTCAAAAAATTCAGTCAGGCTTGTAAGGCACAACCTGCCCTTGACAAACCATGCTGGTTATTCCTAATCATATTGCCTCGCCTTGCCCTGCGCCCTTAACTCCTGGTGGAGTCATCAGGGCACCGTCATGACAAGCTTTGCACCGGTCTGTTCCATCTGTCATGGCTGTGTGCCAGAGCCTGGGTCACTGCAAAAATGTTTTCTCTGTCCATTCTTTAATGTTGTCCGTCCATCTTTTCCTCTGTCTGCCTCTCCTTCTTTTCCCCTCCACAGTTCCTTGAAGAACGGTCTTTGCAAGACCACTGGATCGTGTTTCGTGACCGTACCATCTCAGCTTTCTTTTCTTCACCGTTGTGAGAAGGTCTTCACAGGGGCCAATGTGCTGCTGGATGGTCTTGTGGACTTGCTCGTTTGTGATGTGGTCCAAGTATGAGATGCCCAAGATGTTACAATAGCATCTCATTTCCAATGCCTGTATTTTCCTCTGTAGCTCTGCTGTGAGAGTCCATGTCTCGCACGCGTACAGGAAGATGGAGAATACCAATGCACGCAGGAGTCTGATCTTGTACTTCATGGTGATGTTGCTGTCCCTCCATATTGTCTTGAGGCATAATCATATTATGCCTCTCCAAATGTTGATAAATCCTGCCTCTCAGGATCTTTTTCATCATCTTACCAACCACTGAAGAAAGATTCACTGGTCTATAATTTCCTGGGCTATCGCTACTCCCTTTCTTGAATAAGCGAACAACATCCACAACCCTCCAATCCTCTGGAACCTCTCCCGTCCCCATTAATGATGCAAAGATCATTGCCAGAGGCTCAACAATCTCCTCCCTCACCTCCCACAGTAACCTGGGGTACATCTCGCCTGGTCCCGGTAACTTATCCAACTTGATGCTTTTCAAAAGCTCCACCACATCCTCTTCCTTAATATCTACATGCTCAAGCTTTTCAGCCTGCTGTAAGTCATCCCTACAATTGCCAAGATCCTTTTTCTGTAGTGAATACTGAAGTATTCATTAAGTACCCCTGCTATCTCCTCTGGTTCCATACACACTTCTCCACTATCACACTTGATTGGTCCTATTCTCTCACATCTTATCCCTGATTCTTACTGATTTAGTGGCAAGAGGTATCCACAAAAAATGAGACACAGTGTGCTGTTAAAATTTATAAGAAATAACATTATTAGAGTTAATGTAACACCACCATAATACAGGGGCAGAATTGGACAATTTGGTCCATTGAGTCTGCTCCACCATTTCATCATGGCTGATCCATTTCCCTCTCCTCCAGTCTCCTGCCTTCTCCCCATGTTCTTTCATGCCCTGACCAATCAAGGATCGTCCAACCTCTGCCTTAAATATACCCAATGACTTGGCCTCCAGAACCACTGTGATGACTGTTATGAAATCCCGTAACTGGATCACTTACCAGCAAAGATAGAGAGGTCTGTTGAAGTCTGATGGTACTATTTTTAAAAGTATTTATTGATAAAGGGCACAAAAATAAGATTAATGCAAACATACAGATAATATACGTCATCAATACTAAATCTAAAGCGCGGGTATAATAATAACCAATAAGAAATAGCTCTATCGTTGTCTAGGGGATAATGTATTGTCTGATGGAAAGATAACAGTCACTATCAGTTCGCTCAAGCTGCAGTGTTGTTGGGTTTAAAAGTGACACGGTTTAAACTTGCCCCAGGTCTTTTATGATGCCAGTCCGTTGGGTCAGGGGAGCGGATTCCCCCGTTGTTAGCTAAAAGCTGTTTTCTGTGGTTCCAGCCATGGAATCGAACGCACGTGGCCTCCTTCAGATGACTTCCTGTTGTTACGTGGTCGCTTAACGTTTCTTCTGGTGCGTCTGAGGGACTGTTCCTACAGACCCTCTTTTATCCTGACTCGCAGGGTCGTAGATGTCAATCAGGTTGGGGGTGTGCACTCTCTCCCTCAACCAGCCCACTTTGCCTGAGGGCGTTCACGTAGTATAGCAGCTCAATCCATAAATTGGTCTCCAAGAGACAATGGCCATGTCCTGTAGCTTTACATCGCCGGGGAAATGAGCCAGCCTGCACGTCTCTTTTTCCATTTCCTGGGCCCCTTGACCCAACCCAACAGTGATCTTGCAATTCTCACAAAGGAGGGGGCTACGGCCGTAACATGACCAATTCCACAGATTCACACCCTCCGGTTAACTAAATTCCTCTTCGTCTCCATTCTAAATGGATGGCCCTCTATTTTGAGGATGCGTCCTCTAGTCTTAGACTCCCCTAACATCCTCTCCACGTCCACTCTGTTGAGGCCTTTCAGCATTTGATAAGTTTCAATGAGATTCCCCTCATTTTTCTGAATTCCGGTGAGTACAGGCCATCAACTTTTCTCATATCATAAGCCTTTCAATCCTGGAATCATTTTTGTGAATCCCCTTTGAACCCTCTTCAACGTCAGGTCATCCTTTCTTAGATAAGGGCCCCAAACTGCTCACAATACTCCAAATGTGGCCTCACCAGTGTCTTACGAAGCCTCAATATTAATCCTTGCTTTTATACTCTAGTCCTCTTGAAATGAATGCTAACATCACATTTACTTTCCTCACCTTTGACTCAACCTGCAAGTAAACCTTCAGGGCATCCTGCTCACCAAGTCCCTTTGCTCCTCAGGTTTTTGAATTTTCTCTATATTTAGAAAATAGTCTATACTTTTATTTCTTATATCAAAGTTCATGACCACACATGGTATTCCATTTCCCCTTTCTTTGCCCTTTCACCTAATCTATTGAAGTCCTTCTGCAGAATACCTGCTTCCACAAAACTACCTGCCCCTCCACATACCTTTGTATCATCCACAAACGTGGCCACTAAGCCTTCAATTCCGTCATCCAAAACATTGACATATAATGTAAAAAGAAGCGGTCCCAACACACACACCTGTGGAACACCACTAGTCACTTGCAGCCAACCAGAAAAGGCTCCCTTTCTTCCCACTCTTTGCTTCCTGCTAATCAGCCACTACTTTATCCATGCTAGAGTCTCTCCTGTAATTCCATGGGCTCTTCATATGTGGCACTTTATCAAAGGCTTTCTGAAAATCCAATATCCACCAATTCTCCCTTGTCTATCATGCTTGTTATTTCTTCAAAGATTTTCCCATAAGGAAACTGTGCCTCCAAGAACCCTTATACCACCTCTTTTACAATTGGCTCCAACATCCTCCCAACTAACTGACCTGTAACTTTCTTCTGACCCTCTCTGTTCTTGAATTTTCAAGTCCTCCAGAACCATGCCAGAAACCACTGATTCTTGAAAGGTCATTACGAATCACTTTAGCTAGCTCCTTCATAATCCTGGAGTGTACACCATCTGGTCCAAGTGACTTATCTACCTTCAGACCTTTCAGATTCCCAAGCACCTTTTCCTTAGTAATGGCAACTTCACTCACTTCTGGTCACTGACACTCTTGAACTTCTGGCATACTGCGAGTGTCTTCCACAGTGAAGACTGACGCTGAATACCATTTCAGTTCATTTGCCATTTCCTTGTCCCCCATTACTACTTCTTCAGCATCATCTTCAAGCAGTCCAATAGCTACACTCACCTCTCTTTTACACTTTTACCCAAAGTTTCCTCATATATATATGAAGAAACTTTTGGTTACCTTTTTAATTTTGTTGGCTATCTTACCATTGTATTCCATCTTTTCCTTCTTAATAACTCTTTAGTTGCCTTCTATTGGTTTTAAAAGCTTCCCAGTCCTCTAACTTAGGCCTCCAAATAGTAGCCAAGATGTGGGGTTCAGATTGCAAAGGGAGCTGGAAAAAGCATGAAATAAGGGTAATTACACAATTGTTATGGGGGACTTCAATATGCAAGGGGATTGGGAAAATTAGGTTAGTATCAGATCGCAAGAGAGGGAATTTGTTGAATGCCTACAAGATGGGTTTTTAGAGCAGCTTGTGCTTGAGCCTGCTCAGGGAAAGGCTGTCTTAGATTGGGTGTTGTGTAATAACCCAGATCTTATTAGGGAACTTAAAATAAAGGAAGCCTTTGGAGACAGTGATCACAATATGATTGAATTCAGACTGCAGTTTGAGAGGGAGAAGCACAAATCACAAGTATCAGAATCGCAATGGAATAAAGGGAATTACAGAGGCGTGAGAGAGGAGATTGCCCGGTGGATCGGAGGGGGATACTGACAGGGATGACGGGAGCTGAAGTTTCTGGGAATAGTTCACAAGGCGCAGGATAGATATGTCCCTCAGAAGAAGTTGTTCTCAAATGGCAGGGGTAGGCAACCGTGGCTGGCAAGGGCATATCAGGTAGCAAAAGTGAGTGAGAAGTTGGATGATTGGAAAGCTTTTAAAATCCAACAAAAGGCAATTAAAAGAGCTAAGAGAAGAGAAAAGGTGAAATACGAGGACAAACTAGCCAATAATATAAAGCCGGGTACCAAACACTTTTTATCAGTTATATAAAGAATAAAAGGGAGCTGAGAGTTGATATTGGACCACTGGCAAATGATGCTGGTGAGATAGTAATGGGGGACAAAGAAATAACAGCTGAACTTAATGAGTACTTTGTATCAGTCTTCACTATGGAAGACACTAGCAGTATGCCAGGGGTCCATGAGTGTTAGGGAGCAGGACTGAGTGCCATTGTTATCACAAAGGAAAAAATGCTAGGCAAACCTTAAGGTCTAAAGATGGATAAGTTACCTGGACCAGATGGATTACATCCCAGAGTCCTGAGAGAGTTTGCTGAAGAGATAACATGATCTTTCAATAATCATTTGATTCTGGCATGGTTCTGGAGGGCTGGAAGATTGCAAATGTCACTCCACTCTTTAAGATTATATTAGGCTTTAAGATATATTAGGCCTCAAGATGACGGCGCGACGCAGTTTGCAGTGGCCTCTCTGGAGTTGATGTCTGTTACTTGTTAAGCGGGGTGCCGTGCACAATCCTGATCTGATGAAAAACGGATGTGGGAGCATGGAGGAACATCTGGAAATCTCCAGGAAGGCCCTCTTCGTTGCTGCTGCTGCTGTGAGGTCTGGGTCTCTGCTGGGAAGAACAGGCCCCCAGTCCTCAGGGTCGCGTTGCCGGTGGCCATTGGTGGGGGCGTCGTAGTGCGCTCTGCAGAGGATGGTGCTCAGAGAGGCTGTGCTGGAGGGGATGGTCGGAGGCTCGGAGGTTCGACGGACTCGGAGTCCGCTGCAGTCGGGTGCTTTCACCGTGTGCTGCGTCTGTGAGGCTGAGTCTGACGGAGCTTTCACCGTGTGCTGCGTCAGCGAGGCTGGGTCCGACGGAGCTTTCACCGTGTGCTGCGTCAGCGAGGCTGAGTCTGACGGAGCTTTCACCGTGTGCTGCGTCTGCGAGGCTGGGTCTGACGGAGCTTTCACCGTGTGCTGCGTCTGTGAGGCTGGGTCTGACGGAGCTTTCACCGTGTGCTGCGTCTGCGAGGCTGGGTCCGACGGAGCTTTCACCGTGTGCTGCGTCTGCGAGGCTGGGTCCGACGGAGCTTTCACCGTGTGCTGCGTCTGTGAGGCTGAGTCCGACGGAGCTTTCACCGTGTGCTGCGTCAGCGAGGCTGAGTCTGACGGAGCTTTCACCGTGTGCTGCGTCTGTGAGGCTGAGTCTGACGGAGCTTTCACCGTGTGCTGCGTCTGCGAGGCTGAGTTTGACGGAGCTTTCACCGTGTGCTGCGTCAGCGAGGCTGGGTCCGACGGAGCTTTCACCGTGTGCTGCGTCAGCGAGGCTGAGTCTGACGGAGCTTTCACCGTGTGCTGCGTCAGCGAGGCTGTGTCCGACGGAGCTTTCACCGTGTGCTGCGTCAGCGAGGCTGGGTCTGACGGAGCTTTCACCGTGTGCTGCGTCAGCGAGGCTGGGTCCGACGGAGCTTTCACCGTGTGCTGCGTCAGCGAGGCTGAGTCTGACGGAGCTTTCACCGTGTGCTGCGTCAGCGAGGCTGGGTCCGACGGAGCTTTCACCGTGTGCTGCGTCAGCGAGGCTGAGTCTGACGGAGCTTTCACCGTGTGCTGCGTCAGCGAGGCTGGGTCCGACGGAGCTTTCACCGTGTGCTGCGTCAGCGAGGCTGAGTCTGACGGAGCTTTCACCGTGTGCTGCGTCAGCGAGGCTGGGTCCGACGGAGCTTTCACCGTGTGCTGCGTCTGCGAGGCTGGGTCTGACGGAGCTTTCACCGTGTGCTGCGTCTGCGAGGCTGAGTTTGACGGAGCTTTCACCGTGTGCTGCGTCAGCGAGGCTGGGTCCGACGGAGCTTTCACCGTGTGCTGCGTCAGCGAGGCTGGGTCCGACGGAGCTTTCACCGTGTGCTGCGTCAGCGAGGCTGGGTCCGACGGAGCTTTCACCGTGTGCTGCGTCAGCGAGGCTGGGTCCGACGGAGCTTTCACCGTGTGCTGCGTCAGCGAGGCTGAGTCCGACGGAGCTTTCACCGTGTGCTGCGTCTGCGAGGCTGAGTCTGACGGAGCTTTCACCGTGTGCTGCGTCTGCGAGGCTGGGTCTGACGGAGCTTTCACCGTGTGCTGCGTCAGCGAGGCTGGGTCTGACGGAGCTTTCACCGTGTGCTGCGTCAGCGAGGCTGGGTCTGACGGAGCTTTCACCGTGTGCTGCGTCAGCGAGGCTGGGTCTGACGGAGCTTACATTGTGTGCTGCGTCAGCGAGGCTGAGTCTGACGGAGCTTTCACCGTGTGCTGCGTCAGCGAGGCTGGGTCCGACGGAGCTTTCACCGTGTGCTGCGTCAGCGAGGCTGAGTCTGACGGAGCTTTCACCGTGTGCTGCGTCAGCGAGGCTGGGTCCGACGGAGCTTTCACCGTGTGCTGCGTCAGCGAGGCTGAGTCTGACGGAGCTTTCACCGTGTGCTGCGTCAGCGAGGCTGGGTCCGACGGAGCTTTCACCGTGTGCTGCGTCTGCGAGGCTGGGTCTGACGGAGCTTTCACCGTGTGCTGCGTCTGCGAGGCTGAGTTTGACGGAGCTTTCACCGTGTGCTGCGTCAGCGAGGCTGGGTCCGACGGAGCTTTCACCGTGTGCTGCGTCAGCGAGGCTGGGTCCGACGGAGCTTTCACCGTGTGCTGCGTCAGCGAGGCTGGGTCCGACGGAGCTTTCACCGTGTGCTGCGTCAGCGAGGCTGGGTCCGACGGAGCTTTCACCGTGTGCTGCGTCAGCGAGGCTGAGTCCGACGGAGCTTTCACCGTGTGCTGCGTCTGCGAGGCTGAGTCTGACGGAGCTTTCACCGTGTGCTGCGTCAGCGAGGCTGGGTCCGACGGAGCTTTCACCGTGTGCTGCGTCAGCGAGGCTGAGTCCGACGGAGCTTTCACCGTGTGCTGCGTCTGCGAGGCTGAGTCTGACGGAGCTTTCACCGTGTGCTGCGTCTGCGAGGCTGGGTCTGACGGAGCTTTCACCGTGTGCTGCGTCAGCGAGGCTGAGTCTGACGGAGCTTTCACCGTGTGCTGCGTCAGCGAGGCTGGGTCTGACGGAGCTTTCACCGTGTGCTGCGTCAGCGAGGCTGGGTCTGACGGAGCTTACATTGTGTGCTGCGTCAGCGAGGCTGAGTCTGACGGAGCTTTCACCGTGTGCTGCGTCAGCGAGGCTGAGTCTGACGGAGCTTTCACCGTGTGCTGCGTCAGCGAGGCTGAGTCTGACGGAGCTTTCACCGTGTGCTGCGTCAGCGAGGCTGAGTCCGACGGAGCTTTCACCGTGTGCTGCGTCTGCGAGGCTGAGTCGGGCGGTGCCGTGGAAGTCCATAGTGGGGGTATTCCCTTCTGCCGCCTGCGTGGGATGATGAGTCTATCCGGACCCTGAGGACTTGTGGAAACTGTGTGGTTATTTCTCTCGAACTTATAGTCTTTTAACATCTTTGGACTATTTTTATCGTGCCCATGGTCTTTTTTTTTAATCAATTATGGTATTGTTTGCACTGTTGTAACTATATGTTGTAACTATGTGGTTTTGTGTAGGTCTTGTAACTTTAGTTTTTGGTTTGTTGGGTGGTAGAGTTGGTCTCCTGACTTGGTGTGTCTGGGTAGTCTTGTTTTGTCTGGTGGGTTTGTAGCTCCTTTCCGGGCTACATGCTAAGATGGTAGCATGATAGCAGCCTCTCTGGACTCTGGATTTGGGGATTGCCAAAAGTTATGTGGATTTTCTGGTGTAGTCTGTTTTGTCACGTGCTTTTGTGATATCATTCTGGAGGAACGTTGTTTCATTTTTTAACTGCATTGCAGTTGTGGTTTCTAAATGACAATAAAGCGAAATTCAATACAATTCAAGAAGGGAGGAAGGCAAAAAGGAGAAAATTATAGGCCAGTTAGCCTAGCCTTAATGGTTGGGAAAATGTTAGAGTTTATTATTAAGGATGAGGTTTTAGGGTATTTGGAGACTAATGATAAAATAATTCAAAGTCAGCATGGCTTCTGTAAAGGGAAATCTTGCCTGACAAATCTGTCAGAGTTCTTCGAGGAAGTAACAAGCAGGGTGAACAAAGGAGGGGGTGTCATTTACTTGGACTTTCCGAAGGCCTTTGACAAGGTGCCACACGTGAGGAAGCACAGGTGCACCTACAGGACTGCTTCGAATCGGTGGAGTGGACTTTATGCAGGGATTCATCTTTGAACCTGGATAAGTTTGCTGCAGTTGTTACTGACTTCATTAAAACCTGTGTGGATGAGTGTGTGCCGACAAAGACTTACTGTACATTCCCAAACCAAAAGCCGTGGATGAACCAGGAGGTACGTTGTCTGCTGAGGGCTAGATCTGTCGTATTCAAGTCCGGCAACCCAGGCCTGTACCAGAAAACCAGGTATGATTTGTGGGGGGGTGGGGGGGGGCTATTTCAAGGACGACGGGACAATTTTGAACGAGGTTGGAGGCGATAACAGATGCACGGCAACTCTGGCATCTGGCATTACTTCCCACAAAGTGAAACCCAATAGCATGAATGGCAGCGATGTTTCACTACCAGATGAACTCAACGCCTTCTATGCCTGCTTTGAAAGGGAGAACACAACTACAGCTGTGAAGATTCCTGCTGCACCTGATGACCCTGTGATCTGTCTCAGAGTCCGATGTTAGACTGTCTTTAAAGAGAGTGAACCCTCGCAAGGCTGAAGGTCCCGATGGAGTACCTGGTAAGGCTCTGAAAACCTGTGCCAAGGACATTTTCAACCTCTCACTGCTACGGGCAGAAATTCCCACTTGCTTCAAAAAGGCAACAATTATACTGGTGCCAAAGAAGAATAATGTGGGCTGCTTAACGACTATCGCCTTGTAGCACTCACATTGACAGTGATGAAATGCTTTGAGAGGTTGGTTATGACTAGACTGAACTCCTGTTTCAGCAAGGAACTGGACCCATAACTATTTGTCTATCGTCACAATAGGTCAACGGCAGAAGCAATCTCCATGGCTCTTCACACGGCTTTAGACCACCTAGACAACACAAGCACCTACGTCAGGATGCTGTTTGTCGACTGTAGCTCAGTATTTAATGCCATCATTCCCACAATCCTAATTGAGAAATTGCAGAACCTGGACCTCCATACTCTCCTCTGTAATTGGATCCTTGACTTCCTAACCAGAAGACCACAGTCTGTGCAGATTGGTGATAACATCTCCTCTTTGCTGACATCAACACTGGTGCACCTCAGGGGTGTGTGCTTAGCCCACTGCTCTACTCTCTATATAGATGACTGTGTGGCTAGGCATAGTTCAAATACCATCCTCAGATTTACTGACGATACAACCACTGTTGGTAGAATCTCAGGTGGTGACGAGACGGTGTACAGGAGTGAGATATGCCATCTAGTGGAATGGTGCCGCAGCAACAACCTGGCACTCAACGTCAGTAAGACAAAAGAGCTGATTGTGGACTTCAGGAAGGGTAAGACGAAGGAACACATACCAATCCTCATAGAGGGATCAGAAGTGGAGAGAGTGAGCAGCTTCAAGTTCCTGGGTGTCAAGATCTCTGAGGATCTAACCTGGCCCCAACATATTGATGTAGTCATAAAGAAGGCAAGACAGCGGCTATACTTTATTAGGAGTTTGAAGAGATTTGGCATGTCAACAAATACACTCAAAAACTTCTATAGTTGTACTGTGGAGGGCATTCTGACAGGCTGCATCACTGTCTGGAGGGGCTACTGCACAGGCCTGACAGAAGCTGCAGAAGGCTGTAAATCTAGTCAGCTCTATCTTGGGCCCTATACCCAGGACATCTTTAGGGAGCGGTGTCTCAGAAAGGCAGCGTCCATTATTAAAGACTCCAGCACCCAGGGCATGCCCTTTTCTCACTGTTACCATCAGGTAGGAGGTACAGAAGCCTGAAGGCACACATTCAGAGATTCAGTAACAGCTTCTTCCCCTCTGCCATCCGATTCCTGAATGGACATTGAAGTTTCGGACACTACCTCACTTTTTTTAATATACAGTATTTCTGTTTTTGTACATTTTTAATAATCTATTCAATATACATAATTGATTTACTTGTTTATCTATTATGTTTTATTTTATTTATTTTTTCTCTCTCTCTGCTAGATTATGTATTGCATTGAACTGCTGCTGTTAAGTTAACAAATTTCATGACACATGCCGGTGATAATAAACACGATTCTGATTCCGATTCTGATTCTGATGAGGCCACTTAACAAGCTAACATTTTATGGTGTTAACAGGAAAGATACTGACATGGAGAGAGGAATGGCTGACAGGCAGGAGCCAGTGAGTAGGAATAAAAGGGGGCTTTTCTGGTTGGATGCCAGTGACTAGTGCTGTTCCTCAGGGGTCAGTATTGGGAATGATACTTTTGACATTGTTTGTCAATGATCTAGATAATGGAATTGATGACCTTACGGCAAAGTTTGCGGACGATATGAAGATAGGTGCAAACACGAGGAAATCTGCAGATGCTGGAAATTCAAACAACAACACACACAACATGCTGGTGGAACACAGCAGGCCAGGCAGCATCTATAGGGAGAAGCACTGTCGACATTTTGGGCTGAGACCCTTCGTCAGGACTAACCGAAAGGAAAGATACTAAGAGATTTGAAAGTAGGAGGGGGAGGGAGAAATGCGAAATGTTAGGAGAAGACCGGAGGGGGTGGGATGAAGCTAAGAGCTGGAAAGGTGATTGGCGAAAGTGATACAGAGCTGGAGAAGGGAAAGGATCATGGGACGGGAGCACCAGAGGGAACCCTCTGGTCCTCCCCTCCCCCTTTCTTTCTCCCTAGGCCTCCTGTCCCTGGGCTGTGTTCACGATCTTCTGCAGCTTCTTCTGGTCTTGGACAGGACAACTTCCATACCAGGTTTGTGATGCACTCTGGAAGAATGCTTTCTATGGTGCATCTATAAAAATTAGTGAGGGTTTTATGGGACGGGCCAAATTTCTTCAGCTTTCTCAGGAAGTGAAGGCGCCGGTGGGCCTTCTTGGCAGTGGACTCTGCTTGGTTAGACCAAGCCAGGTCATTTGTGATATTCACACCGAGGAACTTAAAGCTCTTGGCCTGTTCCACCTGCGCACCACCGATGTAGATGGGGTCGTGCGGTCCGCTACTCCTTCTGAAGTCAACAACCAATTCCTTCGTCATGCTGACGTTGAGGGATAGGTTATTGTCTTCATACCATGAGTACAGCAGGGGGCTGAGAACACAGCCTTGTGGGGCACCGGTGCTCAGAGTGATTGTAGAGGAGAGCTTGTCCCCTATTTTCACAGCCTGGGTCCTGTCTGTGAAGAAGTTGAAGATCCAGCTGCAGATCTGAGTGCTAAAACCCGGATTCTGGAGCTTAGGAATCAATTTATTTGGAATGATGGTATTAAAGGCAGAGCTGTAGTCAATGAAAAGGAGCCTTACATATGCGTCTTTATTCTCCAGGTGTTCTAAGGAGGAATGTAGTGCCAGAGAGATGGCATCTGCCGTTGACCTGTTGCTCCGGTAGGTGAATTGCAAAGCGTCGAGGTTGACCGGTAGGCTATGGTTGATGTGTGCCATAACCAATCGCTCGAAGCACTTCATAGCAATTGATGTTAGAGCCGCAGGTTGGTAGTCATTCAAGCATACCACCTTGATTTTCTTCAGCACCAGGATTATCGTTGCCTTCTTTAAACACGAGGGGATCTTAGACTGAAGCAGGGAGCAGTTGAAGATGTCAGCAAACACTCCAGCTAGCTTGATGTCACCTCTTTCTAATGATTTGATTTCATTTTTTTTACCATCAGAGCCAACCTTCCCGTCTGCATACCTGCCTGTCCTTTTGACACAGTGTGTATCCTTGTACGTTAAGCTCCCAGCTATAATCTTCTTTCAGCCACAATCAATGAAGCCCACAACGTCATTCATGCCAATCTGTAGCTGTGCTACAAGTTCATCTACCTTATTCAGTATACTGTGCTCATTCAGAAATAGCACCTTCGATCCGGCATTTATCACAGCTTTCGATTCTCACCCCCTTTTACATTGCAACTGATCCCATTAACTGCAATTTTGCCCTATCATCAGCCTCTGCTTGCTTGCAGTCTAACTGCACACCACCTGTTTGTAACCCAACCAGCCCATCCACAGCCCTATTACTCCAGTTCCCATTCTCCTGCCAAATTAATCTAATACTCCCTCACGGATCTAGCAAATCTTCCCACAAGGATATTGGTAACCTTTGGGCTCAGGTGCAAACCTTCTCTTTTGGCCCACAATGTTGTGCTGATCCTTAAACCTCTAAGATAAGCCTAATTTTAAAATAAAGAATAAAATACAGAAAGATAGATAAATGGCTAATGCAGTAATATTAGAAACAAAATAGTAATTATCAATAAGCCATTGGTGAAGCAAAACACAGGTGACTGCCAGCAAGTTAGCTATCTTTCTCTCTCTCTCTATCTCTCTTCCTTTCTCTACCTCTCCATCTCTATCTTTCTATCCTTCGCTCACTAACTCTATTGCTCCCTATATCAGCCTTTCTCTTTCCTGCTCTATCTCACCTCATCTGTTTCCCCCTTCTATCTCTTCCCTCTATCTGTTCCCTCTGTCACTCTCCTCTATCAGTCCCCTCTATCACTCCCTTCTATCACTTCCCTCTATCACTTCCCTCTATCTCTCCCCTCTATCAGTCTCCTCTATCACTCCCCTCTATCTCTCCCCTCTATCACTTCCCTCCATCTCTCCCCTCTATCACTTCCCTCTATCTCTCCCCTCTATCACTCCCCTCTATCTCTCCCCTCTATCTCTCCCCTCTAACAGTCCCCTCTATCTCTCCCCTCTATCACTTCCCTCTATCTTTTGCCGCCTCCTCTCTCCCTCCCACTCTTCACATTTTCCACTCTCTACTTATTTGCCTCTCTCCCCATTTTCCCCTTCCTCATCTCCCACACTCTCCATCTTCCTGTGTCCCCATCTCCTCTCCCAATCTCTTTCACTTCCCATCTCTCTGCATCTCCCTCCACCCCATCTATCTCCATCCCGATCTGTCTCACTCCCCATCTCCATATCCCCAACACTCTCTACAACCCTCTCACTCTCCCCACCCATCTATCCAGCTGCCTCAGTAGCTATAGCACTGATCAACCTCTGTAGTTACAGCAGGGAAAACAACTGCTGTAGTTACAACAGGGAACAACAATGTCTGTAGTTATGGCAGGAACAACAATCTCTGTAGTTACAGCAGGGAACAACAACCTCTGTACCTACAGTAAGGAACAACCTCTGTAGTTACAGTGGGAACAACAACCTCTAGTTACAACAGGGAACAACAACCTCTGTAGTTACAGCAGGAACAACAACCTCTAGTTACAACAGGGAACAACAATGTCTGTAGTTATGGCAGGAACAACAATCTCTGTAGTTACAGTGGGACCAACAACCTCTGTAGTTACAACAGGGAACAACAACCTCTGTAGTTACAGCAGGAACAACAACCTCTGTAGTTACAACAGGGAACAACAACCTCTGTAGTTACAACAGGGATCAACAATCTCTGTAGTTACAACAGGGATCAACAACCTCTGTAGTTACAACAGGGAACAACAACCTCTGTAGTTACAGCGGGAACAACAACCTCTGTAGTTACAACAGGGAACAACAATCTCTGTAGTTACAACAGGGAACAACAACCTCAGTAGTTACAGCAGGGAGTAACCAGTTATAGCAGGGAACCCTGTTAACACAGGACGTAGAACAATTCAGAACATTACAGGCCCTTTGGCCCATAATGGTATGCCTAAGCTCAATCTAACCCCTCTCTGCTACACTGCTCTCCGTTTTCTATCATCCATGTGCCTAACTAAGAGTTCCTTAAATGCCCCTAATATATCTGCCTCCACCACCACCCTGGCAGGGTGTTTCAATCAAGTCATCTCTCATCTTCCTTCACTCCAAAGGCAAACAGTCTAGCTCACTCAACCTATTCTCCTGAGGCATTCTTTCTAACCCAGGCAGTGTCCTGGTTAATCTATTCTGTACCCTTTCTAAAGTTCCACATCCTTCCTAAAATGAGGTGACTAGAACTGATCATACTTTCCCAAGCATATTCTAACCAGGGTTTTATAGAGCGGCAACATTTCCTGGGGCTCTTGAACTCAATCCCATGACTAATACGGCCTCTTAACAACCCTAGCAACTTGTGCGATGAGTCTAGGTCAGGAGTCAACATATGGTGAGTTCAGGGGTCAGCACAGTGTAAGTGTGATTAAGGAATTTATATCATTAATCTATGATAGGATTGTTATAATGGAAATATTTTTAAATTTGTTTTTTCTCTTACTGATTCAGCAGCAAGAGGATTCTGCAAATAAATGAGACTGTTCACATGTTAAAGATGATAACAAATTACCTTTACTAGAATTAATGAAATACTACAGCGTAGTTCAGGCTATTTGGCCCACAATGCTGTGCCAACCCTTTAACCTACTCTAAGAACAATCTGACCTTTTTATATAAAAAATAAAACACAGAAAGAAAAATGGTTAATGAAGTTGAAAAGTAAACAAAACAATACTTATCAACCAATCACTAAGTCATGCCAAACAACGTTCTGCCAGAGGGAATGCAGCTGATGGGCAGTTTTTCCAGTCTCACTCCTCTCCCTCACTGTCTTACTCTCTCTTGGTGTCCTAGTCCCTGTCTCCAGCCCTTAGCACCACTCACCACCAACCTCAAATTTCCAGTGCGCTGACTAACATCTGAACCCAGGTGTGGAGGAACGACAGACTCCCATGTTGAGACAGAAACAAAAGATTATTTATCAGAACTCCAACCTTACTTTGGTGGCTTCACCAAGTAACACTGAGAGACGAATCATTCTGGAAATACACACTCACACTCACACATGCTCACTCAATCACACACACACACACACACACACACACACACACACACACACATAGACTCTCACACACTCATACACGCTCACTCACTCACACACACTCATACACTCTCACACACTCACACACACACACACACACACATAGACTCTCACACACTCACTCACACACATTCTCACACACTCATACACGCTCACTCACTCACACACACTCATACACTCTCACACACTCACACACACACACTCACACACTCACTCACAGACTCTCACACACGTTTTCACACAGACACACACTCTCTCACACACACACATACACTCTCACACACTCACACACACACACTCACTCACAGACTCTCACACACATTTTCACACAGACACACACTCTCTCTCTTACACACACGAGTTGCTACGCTGAGTGCTAATTGAGAGTTCTGCTTTAAATAATCACTACACACTGAGAGCTCATGCCAGTCAGAATAAACCTGACAAGATGAAAGAGGCAGCACGAGGACATGACGACTCTGGATAGACAGCTGGACAGGCCGACCCACAGGGCTCATGACATCCCAACTGCTCAAAGAACTTGACCCTTTTGCAATTTCTATCCCTGAGGCCGATGTGAGAGCATCCTTCAGGAGGGAGAATCAATGGGAAGTATCAGTCTAGCAAATACTGATGACCTGTGCTAATCAATTGGATGGAGTGTTTACTGACAGCCTTAAACTCTCACTTCTGGAGTCTCAGGTGCCTGCCTGCTTCATGCAGGCTTCAATCATACTGGTGCCCAAAAAGTATGTGGAAATCTTTCTCAATTATTCTCAAAAAGTACTTGGAAATCTGCCTCAATGACTTTCGTCCAATAGCAAATACATCCACCATGATGAAGTGCTTGGAGAGTATGGCCACAAAGTATATCAACGCCTGCCTGAGGAGTGACTTGGATCTGCTCCAACTGGCCGACAGGTCAACAGCAGATGCTATTCGATTGGGGTCTTCACTCAACCCTGGAACACCTGCACAGTGAAGATGTGTACATCAGGGTGTTCCTCATCGACTACAGCTCGGCATTCAACACTATCATCACCATAAAACTAATCAACAAGCTCCAAGACCTAGGCATAGATACATTCCTGTGCAAATGGATCCTCATTTTCTCACTTGCACAGCAAGTCAGTTGGTTTGGCAACAATATCTTCTCCACAATCACCATCAACACAGGTGCACCACAATGTTCTGTGTATAGCCCCCTGCTCCATTTGATTTATACTCGGCAGTGTGGTTAAATACACATCCACTGCCATACTTAAGCTGCAGGAGATACTACTGTTGTTGGCAGACAGAATGATGGCGAATAATGAGCACATATGAGAGAGAATGAAAATCTGGCTGAATCGTCGTGAAGCTACAGTCATTGTTGTTCTCTGCTTTAACCGCAGAGAGCGCTGTTTCCAGCGGTAACCGCAGAGAGCGCTGTTTCCAGGTGTAACCGCAGAGAGCGCTGTTCCCAGCGGTAACCGCAGAGAGCGCTGTTTCCAGGTGTAACCGCAGAGAGCGCTGTTTCCAGGTGTAACCACAGAGAGCGCTGTTTCCAGCTGTAACCGCAGAGAGCGCTGTTTCCAGGTGTAACCACAGAGAGCGCTGTTTCCAGGTGTAACCACAGAGAGCGCCGTTTCCAGGTGTAACCGCAGAGAGCGCTGTTTCCAGGTGTAACCGCAGAGGGCGCTGTTTCCAGCGGTAACCACAGAGAGCGCTGTTTCCAGGGGCAACCACAGAGAGCGCTGTTTCCAGCGGTAGCCGCAGAGAGCGCTGTTTCCAGGTGTAACCGCAGAGAGCGCTGTTTCCAGCGGTAACCACAGAGAGCGCTGTTCCCAGCGGCAACCGCAGAGAGCTCTGTTCCCAGCGGTAACCACAGAGAGCGCTGTTCCCAGCGGCAACCACAGAGAGCGCTGTTTCCAGCGGTAACCACAGAGAGCGCTGTTCCCAGCGGCAACCGCAGAGAGCTCTGTTCCCAGCGGTAACCGCAGAGAGCACTGTTTCCAGCGGTAACCACAGAGAGCGCTGTTTCCAGCTGTAACCGCAGAGAGCGCTGTTCCCAGCGGCAACCGCAGAGAGCGCCGTTTCCAGCGGCAACCGCAGAGAGCGCTGTTTCCAGGTGTAACCGCAGAGAGCGCTGTTCCCAGCGGCAACCACAGAGAGCGCCGTTTCCAGCTGTAACCGCAGAGAGCGCTGTTTCCAGGGGCAACCGCAGAGAGCGCCGTTTCCAGCTGTAACTGCAGAGAGCGCTGTTTCCAGCGGCAACCGCAGAGAGCGCTGTTTCCAGCTGTAACCGCAGAGGGTGCTGTTTCCAGCTGTAAACGCAGAGAGCGCTGTTTCCAGCTGTAACCGCAGAGAGCGCTGTTTCCAGCGGCAACCGCAGAGAACGCTGTTTCCAGGTGTAACCGCAGAGAGCGCCGTTTCCAGGTGTAACCGCAGAGAGCGCTGTTTCCAGGTGTAACCGCAGAGAGCGCTGTTTCCAGCTGTAACCGCAGAGGGTGCTGTTTCCAGCGGCAACCGCAGAGAGCGCTGTTTCCAGGTGTAACCGCAGAGAGCGCCGTTTCCAGGTGTAACCGCAGAGAGCGCTGTTTCCAGCTGTAACCGCAGAGAGCGCCGTTTCCAGGTGTAACCGCAGAGAGCGCTGTTTCCAGGTGTAACCGCAGAGAGCGCTGTTTCCAGGTGTAACCGCAGAGAGCGCCGTTTCCAGCTGTAACCGCAGAGAGCGCCGTTTCCAGCTGTAAACGCAGAGAGCGCTGTTTCCAGGTGTAACCGCAGAGAGCGCTGTTTCCAGCTGTAACCGCAGAGAGCGTAGTTTCCAGGTGTAACCGCAGAGAGCGCCGTTTCCAGGTGTAACCGCAGAGAGCGCTGTTTCCAGGTGTAACCGCAGAGAGCGCTGTTTCCAGCGGCAACCGCAGAGAGCGCCGTTTCCAGGTGTAACCGCAGAGAGCACCGTTTCCAGGTGTAACCGCAGAGAGCACTGTTCCCAGCGGCAACCGCAGAGAGCGCCGTTTCCAGCGGCAACCGCAGAGAGCGCTGTTTCCAGGTGTAACCGCAGAGAGCGCTGTTTCCAGCGTTAACCACAGAGAGCGCTGTTCCCAGCGGCAACCGCAGAGAGCGCCGTTTCCAGCTGTAAACGCAGAGAGCGCTGTTTCCAGCTGTAACCGCAGAGGGTGCTGTTTCCAGCTGTAACTGCAGAGAGCACTGTTTCCAGCTGTAAACGCAGAGAGCGCTGTTTCCAGCTGTAACCGCAGAGGGTGCTGTTTCCAGCTGTAAACGCAGAGAGCGCTGTTTCCAGCTGTAACCGCAGAGAGCGCTGTTTCCAGCGGCAACCGCAGAGAACGCTGTTTCCAGGTGTAACCGCAGAGTGTGCTGTTTCCAGCTGTAACCGCAGAGGGTGCTGTTTCCAGCAGCAACTGCAGAGAGCGCTGTTTCCAGCGGCAACCGCAGAGAGCGCTGTTTCCAGGTGTAACCGCAGAGAGCGCTGTTTCCAGGTGTAACCGCAGAGGGCGCTGTTTCCAGCGGTAACCACAGAGAGCGCTGTTTCCAGGGGCAACCACAGAGAGCACTGTTTCCAGCGGTAACCACAGAGAGCGCTGTTTCCAGCTGTAACCACAGAGAGCGCTGTTCCCAGCGGCAACCGCAGAGAGCGCCGTTTCCAGCGGCAACCGCAGAGAGCGCTGTTTCCAGGTGTAACCGCAGAGAGCGCTGTTTCCAGCGTTAACCACAGAGAGCGCTGTTCCCAGCGGCAACCGCAGAGAGCGCCGTTTCCAGCTGTAAACGCAGAGAGCGCTGTTTCCAGCTGTAACCGCAGAGGGTGCTGTTTCCAGCTGTAACTGCAGAGAGCACTGTTTCCAGCTGTAAACGCAGAGAGCGCTGTTTCCAGCTGTAACCGCAGAGGGTGCTGTTTCCAGGTGTAACCGCAGAGAGCGCTGTTTCCAGGTGTAACCGCAGAGGGTGCTGTTTCCAGCTGTAAACGCAGAGAGCGCTGTTTCCAGCTGTAACCGCAGAGAGCGCTGTTTCCAGCGGCAACCGCAGAGAACGCTGTTTCCAGGTGTAACCGCAGAGAGTGCTGTTTCCAGCTGTAACCGCAGAGAGCGCTGTTTCCAGCGGCAACTGCAGAGAGCGCTGTTTCCAGCGGCAACTGCAGAGAGCGCTGTTTCCAGGTGTAACCGCAGAGAGTGCTGTTTCCAGCTGTAACTGCAGAGAGCGCTGTTTCCAGCGGCAACTGCAGAGAGCGCTGTTTCCAGCGGCAACTGCAGAGAGCGCTGTTTCCAGGTGTAACCGCAGAGAGCGCCGTTTCCAGCTGTAACCGCAGAGAGCGCCGTTTCCAGCTGTAAACGCAGAGAGCGCTGTTTCCAGGTGTAACCACAGAGAGCGCTGTTTCCAGCTGTAACCGCAGAGAGCGCCGTTTCCAGGTGTAACCGCAGAGAGCGCCGTTTCCAGCTGTAACCGCAGAGAGCGCCGTTTCCAGGTGTAACCGCAGAGAGCGCTGTTTCCAGCTGTAACCGCAGAGAGCGCCGTTTCCAGGTGTAACCGCAGAGAGCGCCGTTTCCAGCCGTAACCGCAGAGAGCGCCGTTTCCAGGTGTAACCGCAGAGAGCGCTGTTTCCAGCTGTAACCGCAGAGAGCGCTGTTTCCAGGTGTAACCGCAGAGAGCGCTGTTTCCAGGTGTAACCGCAGAGGGTGCTGTTTCCAGCGGCAACCGCAGAGAGCGCTGTTTCCAGCGGCAACCGCAGAGAGCGCTGTTTCCAGGTGTAACCGCAGAGAGCGCTGTTTCCAGCTGTAACCGCAGAGAGCGCTGTTTCCAGCTGTAAACGCAGAGAGCGCTGTTTCCAGGTGTAACCGCAGAGAGCGCTGTTTCCAGCTGTAAACACAGAGAGCGCTGTTTCCAGGTGTAACCGCAGAGGGTGCTGTTTCCAGCTGTAACCGCAGAGAGCGCTGTTTCCAGCTGTAAACGCAGAGAGCGCTGTTTCCAGGTGTAACCGCAGAGGGTGCTGTTTCCAGCTGTAACCGCAGAGGGTGCTGTTTCCAGCTGTAAACGCAGAGAGCGCTGTTTCCAGCGGTAACCGCAGAGAGCGCTGTTTCCAGGTGTAACCGCAGAGAGCGCTGTTTCCAGCGGTAACCGCAGAGAGCGCTGTTTCCAGCGGTAACCGCAGAGAGCGCTGTTTCCAGCTGTAACCGCAGAGAGCGCTGTTTCCAGCGGTAAACGCAGAGAGCGCTGTTTCCAGGTGTAACCGCAGAGAGCGCCGTTTCCAGCTGTAAACGCAGAGAGCGCCGTTTCCAGCTGTAAACGCAGAGAGCGCCGTTCCCAGCGGCAAACGCAGAGAGCGCCGTTTCCAGCTGTAAACGCAGAGAGCGCCGTTTCCAGGTGTAACCGCAGAGAGCGCCGTTTCCAGCGGTAACCGCAGAGAGCGCCGTTTCCAGGTGTAACCGCAGAGAGCGCTGTTTCCAGCTGTAACCGCAGAGAGCGCTGTTTCCAGCTGTAAACGCAGAGAGCGCCGTTTCCAGCTGTAAACGCAGAGAGCGCCGTTCCCAGCTGTAACCGCAGAGAGCGCAGTTTCCAGCTGTAACCGCAGAGAGCGCCGTTCCCAGCGGCAAACGCAGAGAGCGCCGTTCCCAGCGGCAAACGCAGAGAGCGCTGTTTCCAGCTGTAAACGCAGAGAGCGCCGTTTCCAGGTGTAACCGCAGAGAGCGCTGTTTCCAGCTGTAACCGCAGAGAGCGCCGTTTCCAGGTGTAACCGCAGAGAGCGCTGTTTCCAGCTGTAAACGCAGAGAGCGCCGTTTCCAGGTGTAACCGCAGAGAGCGCTGTTTCCAGCTGTAACCGCAGAGAGCGCCGTTTCCAGGTGTAACCGCAGAGAGCGCTGTTTCCAGGTGTAACCGCAGAGAGCGCTGTTTCCAGGTGTAACCGCAGAGAGCGCTGTTTCCAGCGTTAACCACAGAGAGCGCTGTTCCCAGCGGCAACCGCAGAGAGCGCCGTTTCCAGCTGTAAACGCAGAGAGCGCTGTTTCCAGCTGTAACCGCAGAGGGTGCTGTTTCCAGCTGTAACTGCAGAGAGCACTGTTTCCAGCTGTAAACGCAGAGAGCGCTGTTTCCAGCTGTAACCGCAGAGGGTGCTGTTTCCAGGTGTAACCGCAGAGAGCGCTGTTTCCAGCGGCAACCGCAGAGAGCGCCGTTTCCAGGTGTAACCGCAGAGAGCACTGTTTCCAGCGGTAACCACAGAGAGCGCTGTTTCCAGCTGTAACCACAGAGAGCGCTGTTCCCAGCGGCAACCGCAGAGAGCGCCGTTTCCAGCGGCAACCGCAGAGAGCGCTGTTTCCAGGTGTAACCGCAGAGAGCGCTGTTTCCAGCGTTAACCACAGAGAGCGCTGTTCCCAGCGGCAACCGCAGAGAGCGCCGTTTCCAGCTGTAAACGCAGAGAGCGCTGTTTCCAGCTGTAACCGCAGAGGGTGCTGTTTCCAGCTGTAACTGCAGAGAGCACTGTTTCCAGCTGTAAACGCAGAGAGCGCTGTTTCCAGCTGTAACCGCAGAGGGTGCTGTTTCCAGGTGTAACCGCAGAGAGCGCTGTTTCCAGGTGTAACCGCAGAGGGTGCTGTTTCCAGCTGTAAACGCAGAGAGCGCTGTTTCCAGCTGTAACCGCAGAGAGCGCTGTTTCCAGCGGCAACCGCAGAGAACGCTGTTTCCAGGTGTAACCGCAGAGAGTGCTGTTTCCAGCTGTAACCGCAGAGAGCGCTGTTTCCAGCGGCAACTGCAGAGAGCGCTGTTTCCAGCGGCAACTGCAGAGAGCGCTGTTTCCAGGTGTAACCGCAGAGAGTGCTGTTTCCAGCTGTAACTGCAGAGAGCGCTGTTTCCAGCGGCAACTGCAGAGAGCGCTGTTTCCAGCGGCAACTGCAGAGAGCGCTGTTTCCAGGTGTAACCGCAGAGAGCGCCGTTTCCAGCTGTAACCGCAGAGAGCGCCGTTTCCAGCTGTAAACGCAGAGAGCGCTGTTTCCAGGTGTAACCACAGAGAGCGCTGTTTCCAGCTGTAACCGCAGAGAGCGCCGTTTCCAGGTGTAACCGCAGAGAGCGCCGTTTCCAGCTGTAACCGCAGAGAGCGCCGTTTCCAGGTGTAACCGCAGAGAGCGCTGTTTCCAGCTGTAACCGCAGAGAGCGCCGTTTCCAGGTGTAACCGCAGAGAGCGCCGTTTCCAGCCGTAACCGCAGAGAGCGCCGTTTCCAGGTGTAACCGCAGAGAGCGCCGTTTCCAGCTGTAACCGCAGAGAGCGCTGTTTCCAGGTGTAACCGCAGAGAGCGCTGTTTCCAGGTGTAACCGCAGAGGGTGCTGTTTCCAGCGGCAACCGCAGAGAGCGCTGTTTCCAGCGGCAACCGCAGAGAGCGCTGTTTCCAGGTGTAACCGCAGAGAGCGCTGTTTCCAGCTGTAACCGCAGAGAGCGCTGTTTCCAGCTGTAAACGCAGAGAGCGCTGTTTCCAGGTGTAACCGCAGAGAGCGCTGTTTCCAGCTGTAAACACAGAGAGCGCTGTTTCCAGGTGTAACCGCAGAGGGTGCTGTTTCCAGCTGTAACCGCAGAGAGCGCTGTTTCCAGCTGTAAACGCAGAGAGCGCTGTTTCCAGGTGTAACCGCAGAGGGTGCTGTTTCCAGCTGTAACCGCAGAGGGTGCTGTTTCCAGCTGTAAACGCAGAGAGCGCTGTTTCCAGCGGTAACCGCAGAGAGCGCTGTTTCCAGGTGTAACCGCAGAGAGCGCTGTTTCCAGCGGTAACCGCAGAGAGCGCTGTTTCCAGCGGTAACCGCAGAGAGCGCTGTTTCCAGCTGTAACCGCAGAGAGCGCTGTTTCCAGCGGTAAACGCAGAGAGCGCTGTTTCCAGGTGTAACCGCAGAGAGCGCCGTTTCCAGCTGTAAACGCAGAGAGCGCCGTTTCCAGCTGTAAACGCAGAGAGCGCCGTTCCCAGCGGCAAACGCAGAGAGCGCCGTTTCCAGCTGTAAACGCAGAGAGCGCCGTTTCCAGGTGTAACCGCAGAGAGCGCCGTTTCCAGCGGTAACCGCAGAGAGCGCCGTTTCCAGGTGTAACCGCAGAGAGCGCCGTTTCCAGCTGTAACCGCAGAGAGCGCTGTTTCCAGCTGTAAACGCAGAGAGCGCCGTTTCCAGCTGTAAACGCAGAGAGCGCCGTTCCCAGCTGTAACCGCAGAGAGCGCAGTTTCCAGCTGTAACCGCAGAGAGCGCCGTTCCCAGCGGCAAACGCAGAGAGCGCCGTTCCCAGCGGCAAACGCAGAGAGCGCTGTTTCCAGCTGTAACTACAGACTGTTCCACTTCTATTCAGAAGACCCTAAGTACATACTTGGTCATGAAAATGTGCTTCTGTAGTCATGTGCAATGCATTACCAGAGAAACACACGGAGGCAGAGACAGCTGAACTGAGAATGCCTTTACTGATTCAAAATCGTGCGCTTAAATCTCCCCTTCCATGGGCCCCTGTGACCCGTGGGGCGGGCATGACGTCAGACTGTCCCCGGAAGGTGTGCCCTGAGCAGGTGTCTGCCCGTGGCTCCCGATGGTGGTTCGAGTCTCGCGTGTGCGGGCCGCCACGCCACGCCACCCCCAGAAACGCCTATCGGGGGAGTGGAGCCCCCAGTCTGTGTGGCCGGCCTCACCAGCGCGGTGTGGGCACCCTCACTGGTTGCTCAATGTCCAAGTGCGTCGGTTTGAGGTGGTCCACTGTAAAAGTCTCTTGCCGGCCACCCACCTCCACGACACACATTGTGCCAGATCACCCTGAAGGGTCCCTCGTATGGCCGCCATAGAGGTGACCTGTGCATGCCCTTGTGAATAAAAACATACTCACAGTCTCAGAGGTCTTTGGGGTGAAGGATAGCGTGAGACCATACCTGGAGGTTGGGACCGGTGCCAGGGTGCCTACCTTGTCCCGCAGCCTCGTTAGCACCACTGCTGGAGTTTCTTCTGAACCTCGGACCTCTGGTATGAACTCGCCTGGGACTGTCAAGGGGGTGCTGTAGACCAATTCCACCGAGGAGGCACCCAGGTCCTCCATGGGGGCAGTGCAGATGCCCAGTAGGACCCAGGGAAGCTCATCTGTCCAGTTGGGGCCCCCGAGGCGCGCCATCAGGGCTGACGAGATGCCAGTGGAATCGCTCTACCAAACCGTTGGACTGGGGACGGTACGTTGTGGTGTGATACAGCTGAGTGCCCAGGAGCTGCGCCAGTGCTGTCCACAAACCAGATGTGAACCGCGCCCCTCTGTCGGAGGTGATATCGGTCGGGAGGCCCAACCTAGTGATCCAGTTTGCAATGAGCGTCCTGGCGCAGGACTCAGTGGACATGACTGTGAGTGGTACGGTTCCGGCCAAATGGTGAACCTGTCTACCATGGTAAAGATATACCTGGCACCCCGGGAGACTGGCAGGGGGCCGACGATGTCCACGTGGATGTGTTGGAACCTCCTGTGCGTCGGCTGGAACTGCTGGAGGGGAACCTTCACGTGTCGCTGGACTTTGGCGGTCTGGCAGTGTACGCAGGCCCTGATGAACCTGTCCACTTCATGGACGCCCGGATGGACGGGTGGGCCGGGACGTGCAGCGTGTTGAACGCCCAGCACCTCCATGGTGCTGGTACCACGGGTCAGGGTTTGCCGATAGACACGTCACACAGGAGTCAATCCGCTGCTGGGCCGATGGAGACGTCCTCCAACCGGAGCTCCGAAACGGCGGTGCGGTAAGCCGGGATCTCGGTGTCTGACCGGTGTGCTTCCACCAGTGCTGTGTAGTCTATTCCTGAGGATGATATGCCTACTGAGTAGAGGCAGGGACGAGACAGTGCGTCGGTGACGACGTTGTTCTTCCCTGCGATGTGGCGGACGTCCGTGGTGAATTCTGAAATGAAGGACGGGTGCCTCTGCTGCCGAGCCAACCATGGGTCCGATACCTTGGCCAGTGCGAAGGTGAGGGGCTTGTGGTCCGTATACACGGTGAACTCCCTTCCCTCGAGGAAGTACCAGAAATGCTGGACAGCCAGGTAGAGCGCTAGCAACTCTCTGTCGAAGGCGCTGTACATCACCTCTGGTGGCCGTAGGTGCCGGCTGAAGAAAGCGAGTGGTCGCCACTGGTCCTCGACGAGCTGCTCCAGGATTCCATCGACTGCCGTGTCGGAAGCATCGACTGTGAGTGCCGTGGGTACATCGACTCTCGGGTGCACTAGGAGGGCCGCCTTCGCCAGCGCCTCCTTGGTCTGCTCGAACGCCTCCATGGACTCCGCGTCCCATGCCACTTCTTTGGCATTACCGGCCATCAGGCTGAATGAGGGTCTCATGATGCGGGCCGCTGCCAGCACAAACCGATGATAAAAGTTGACCATCCCTACAAACTCCTGCAGGCCCTTGACCGTGCTGGGCTTGGGGAACCGGTGGACAGCCTGGACCTTGTCCGGTAGGGGAACTGCGCCATGTCGGTTGACTCTGTGGCCCAAGAAGTCGATCTCTGTCAGCCCGAACTGGCACTTCGCCGGACTGACTGCCAGTCCGTGGTTGCTCAGGCATTGGCAGAGCTGGCACAAATGTGCCACGTGCTCTTGGCCACCAGGATATCGTCCAAGTAAATGAAAACAAAATCCAGGCTGGGTCCCACCGAGTCCATGAACCTTTGGAAAGTTCGGGCTGCATTCTTGAGACCGAAAGGCATCCTCAGGAATTCGAACAAGCCGAATGGGGTGATGAGAGCTGTCTTGGGCACGTCGTCGGGGTGCACTGGGATCTGACTGTATCCCCTGACCAGGTCGATTTTCGAGAATATGGTCGCTCCATGCAGGTTCACCGTGAAGTCTTTGATGTGGGGTACCGGATATCTGTCGGCAGTTGTGGCGTTGTTGAGCCTTCTGTAGTCTCCACAGGGCCTCCATCCTCCTGCGGACTTGGGCACCATGTGCAGCGGGGATGTCCACGGGCTGTCTGAGCAGCGTACCATTCCCACTCTTCCATCTTACAGAACTCCTCCTTGGCGAGGTGGAGCTTGTCGGGTGGGAGCCTGTGAGCTCGGGCGTACAGTGACGGTCCTTGCGTGGGGATGTGGTGCTGCACGCTGTGCTTGGGGTCGGTCATTGAGAACTGTGGGGTGACTATGGAGGGGAATTCCGCCAACACCCTGGCGAATTCCTTACCCGA